>NC_138379.1:32328231-32449615 GCF_054177405.1 Leptonychotes weddellii | reverse complement strand
GACTATACGAGAAGGTATTCAGAATCTTGAAGGAAGTTAGAGTCCACAATTGTATACCCAGCTAAATATTGGTCAGTAATGAAAAGTGTTGTAGACAGACTAATGTTCCCCCAAAGATGCCCAGGTCCTAATTCCCCAAACCTGTGAATATGTTACTTTCTATAGCAAAAAGGATTTTGCAGATGTTATTAAATTAAGGACCTTGAGATGTGGAGATTATCCTGGATTATCAGGGTGAACCTAAGTAATCAGAAGGTCCTTGTAAGAGAGAATATTAATCAATTATAAAGATAAAGACAGTGCTCACTATTGAAGCCAATTCCCAAAAGTACCTCATGCTTTCTTTCTTATGAAGCTACTAGAGATGTGCTCTTCCAAAATGAGGATGTAAACCATGGAATACATGGAATTTGGCAAAGTGAGTATGCACACAGGAGAGAAATTTTAAAGGATGGGATATGTAGTTATAAAGTCAACTTGTGCCAGCCATAAATAATGTTGACATAGTTATAAGCACTAAAATTTGACAGACAAAATTTGTGAATAAACTATGTGAGGGCATGCAAGTAGCAGAAAACAAAAAGGTGTCTTTGTCTTCCAAACAGGTACATCAAGTAACAATGTTAAGAATTAGAAAAGTCAAGAAATGAGCATTAAACCCAAGCTCTCCATAATTGTGGAAGTAAATACCAGAAGACATGGCTAAAAGAGAAAAAATATGCTTGCCTTTGAGGGCTGAGAGTCAGAAATCAGAAAGAGTTGACACTTTTAAACAGTTTATGTATTATGTAGGACTAGAAATACATAAAAAGAAATAAAATGAGATTGGAGAGGAGAACATCTTTTGGTCACTTTCTCCTTTTTCTTCCTTTTTCAATAATTCCATTTCTCCTTTTTCAAGAATTCTGCTCTTCCTTGATACTAAGTTTTCCATTGGACTTCTTACATTGTAATGTTAAATGCCTGTGTATGGGACTGTTGGCTGCTCTAGTTCCTGAGCTCTGCATTCACAGTCCCAATACGGTGGCATGCAGTTGCCATATGATCTAAGTTACTTAGGCTGAATTCTGTGTCTCATTCATTCATCATTTACCCCAGAATCTAGTAAAATCCCTGGCATACAATATATAGTGGTTGAATAAATGAAATTCTGGCTGAAAAATGAATGAATGCCTAATCGTTATTACAATTTTATGAGCATCATAAATCACAGATTAATATGAGAAAAGAAGATACTTTTAGAGCTTTTCATGGGAAGTGGGTGTTTGAAATGTTCTTGAGGAGATAATGGTAGCACAAATTGCATATCTCTGTATGGACACATACACTGTTTTCACCTCCAGAGCCTCTAAGTTCATTATGTAATTATGCACACTTTTAGCAAGGTCTCTGTACTGTACTCAGGTTGATTTTGCAACTGAATCACTGTGGTGATATCATTCACAGAACGCAGTATCATACTGCCAACTATTGGGGATAGACTTCCCTGTGTAATTGTGATGGACGTCTCACAACAGTTGCTGTGTGCTGGCAGTGATATGAACTGTCTATGATGATTCCAATTATTTCAGTCAACTAGAGCAATTATATAATACCTGTAAAGTAATTTATAGTTCTCCCATGCTCCTCTGATTAGGCTGACCAAATCATTGGATGCCAAGACGGTATAAATGGCATCCTGGACTTGGATTTGAAGACGTGGATGCAGTCCCATCTTCCCAAAACTTCATTAACTTCTGTGAGTGTATTTGTCAGTTACCATTGCAGTAATTCTATGTGATAATTCCTCAGTGTAAGGGCTTACGGCAGCAAACATTTATTTTTCTGACTCACCCAGGTCTGCTGGGTTGGCTAGGGCTCTGATGGGTTCAGCAAAAACTGGCTGGACTTAACTTCAGGTAGTAGTTAGGTTTAGATATATTCCAGATATCAATTCACAGGGTTCAGTTAGGAAAAAAATTGAGCTATTATAAGTATTATGGCAATAGGGGTTTTATTACAGTAAATTGATCTTACACCAGTGCGGAAGAGCTGTTCAATTAAGGTCTGATAAAGAGGTGAAGAGGAATCAGAAGAAACCAAATATGGGTGAGAGAAGGTTACATGGATGAATCTGACTTGGTTTGTGCTCTCAAATAAGTCGCTCGTGCTGAAGCTAGGTAGAAAAAGCCTGGTATACGTGTGTTTATAATCAAAGGTAGAAATTGTTGTCTTCCAGAGAAAATGATACAGATTTTCAGTGAACAGACTTACTTGAACAGAACTTACTTGAGAGAGAAGGAAGGGAGAGTTAATAGAGGGCTAGTATTATATTCTGTGGTAGAGGGAGAACATACAGAGCTAACATCTTTTGTCCTCCATTTTTCTAGAGTTCCCATAAAGCCAGGGTCATGGTTTATCATGGAGAATAATCAGTGCAAATACTTTTCTGGCAAAGGAGTGAAACAAAGGGGTTTTCTGCTGTCATTCTGAGCCAATTTAAGTCTTTGAAGTCATTAATTCATTTGGAGAGTTTCTGATGAAATCATTATTTTAAATCTGGGCAAAGGATTTGGATTCAGTTACTGATTGATAAACATTCCAAGAATGTTTATTTTTTTCACCCCCCTCCAACCTTCCCACTTAGTTTTCTCTGATAGAATGTTTCAGATGGAAAAGCCGTAATTACCCTGTTTTAGTTGGAGACCTCAACAAGACATCTATTTTTATGAGATTTTTACTTAGAAACCTTCTGTTTTCTTCAAGAAACCATAAGGACCACCTTTCATAGCTGACCTGCTACTATTCAGGAGAGATGTGGTGATCTCTGTGAGAAGGTGCTGAGGAAGAAAGAGAAGGAAAACACATGTAATTCACAAATGATAAAGTGTGGCCCACTATCAGTTAAAGCACATGCCTTGTCATCTAGGAGTTCTAGAACCTATGAAAAGGCAGCACCATGAAAGGACTTTGTTGTCTGTGATAACCTAGGAAAGACCTATGAACGTTTCCCTCGGGTGTCTAGACCTGTTACTGTTGCTGCTAGAATTTGTGTGTGGGGAGTAATAGCCTCACAGTCACTTATCATGGCCCATGATAAGTCTCCATATTGCAGTGTCTGATTCATAGCCAACACTTGAGGCCTTGGATCCCAGACCAGTTCATTTTGATGCTCTGGTCTACTAACTCCTCATGACATAGAAATTTTAAAGCGAATGGGAGTTCCACTTTTACATTCACAGGAAGCGTTTTTAATTTGCTCATGCAAGGAGAAAGGAATTGGTTTAATACTTTGATTGCTTTGTTCACTGAAACAGTGATTTTAAAACACTTAATATTAAACTGAAAAGTCAAAAATGTTTTAAAACATCTTTAAGACAATTATATAAAGCTCATGGGCTTAAATATTAAAGTAACACTGACAAGTTGGGAGGAATGTAATAAGATGATTCAAATGTCTTAGCTGATTTTCAAAAAAGGGCTTGAATCTGGGTTTCCTTTTTTAGCTTTTCAACTGATAAAGGGGAAATTTTTGACTTTTTTTAAAACCAGCATATGAATGTGGAAGCTAATCTGTTATGGGCACGGAAACCACGTCAGGCAAAGAGGCTTCAATCCTGTCTTGGCTGTAAACATGACTTCAATGCAGCGCGTAGCAGAAGTATGCCTTGCTATTCCAAGAAAGTTTGCTATGCGAAACCTGCACCTTCTGAGCTGCATCAGCTTTGAAATTCAAATGCCGCATCGTTTGGAAGTTGCTTTTGAAGGGGAAAATATATTATGATGTGTTTTCCCTTGTCGACTGGATTAATGACAAAACCTTTGCATGTTTACTGGTTAGAAAAGGCAATGAGCAGGATCATCTCTTATCTGTCTGTAAGATAAATTGACCAACGTGGTTGGTTTAGGATGTGGTTTTGCAAGATTCCAGAGAGCATCTTGGCCAGTTACCCTAAAAACCTCAGGGACACCATCTCTTAAAAGGCAAGAGAGGATCCTAGTGCTAATCTGCCTTGTTCCCTTGATTTGTTGATCTGTAAAATGATAAGAATAAGATCTATCTTAGTTGTGATGATGAGATAAAAGAGGCCAGATTTCTATACAGCGCTTGGGACATCTTAGATGCTTGTTACATGCTCACTTCTTCCATTTATTATACTAAGGAAGCCATTAGGCAGATACCATGAATCCATGAAGCAAGTACAAGGAAAACAAAAGATATTAAGCTATTAGTATCACAACTAAACATAACACCTACCTAGATTCACTGCTTGTTAAAATTATTGACTATACCTGACTTACCTTTCCAGTGACAAGCTTACTTAAAATCCAACCCTTTTGATCATTGTTGTGTCCCTTTGGTTTTCCACTATATTTTGACATTTTGGGTGCATTTTAAAGTTGTACTAATTTTGGCTAAAGACACATCCTACATGATATATATATTTGGAAGTATTTTATGAAGGAGAATGTTTTGAATTCTTGTGAGCATCTTTTTCTACTCCATGCACTTACGGTCTTACGGAAAACAGGACTTACGGTCATTTAGTCTAAAATCTTCAACTAATCTTTAATTTGTTGTTTTACTTTACTTTTTAGAGGGTATTTGAACATTAAAACCGGTCTTAGGAGAACCTTTTTTGATGAAGTCCTCTGTTACCACTCAGATATGCATTCAATCCCCTTTAAAAGAATCTGGGTCTTCTGAGACACAGTGCAGTGCTTTTTAGATCATAGAACCTGATTTGTGGGATGAAATAGGGTCACCATTCAGGCTTCATGAACTTCAGATAATAAGAAGTGGCAAAATAGAAAACCCCTCCATCTGCAGCAGAAGCCAAGAGGAATCCTGCCTGACTTCAGGAGGAGTGTCCTTGTCTTGCCATTCCTCAGTCCCCTGTAGCATTTTGATATTTGTTTCATCACTTGTCACACTGTGCTCTTGTGGTATTCCTCCCCAACCAGACTGAGCAACTTGAAGATACTTATCAAGTCCTATTCATTTCTATATCCTTTAGATATGTTATATGCTATACTATGGAGCATAGTAGGTCTTCAATGAATTTTGAAACAAGAAGCAAATGATTAGGGAGAAAATATATATATTTAAAAAATCTTTGGGTGACTTCTAAATAGAAAACACATCTAATCTAATTCTTTCAACTTGGGAGCAAAGTACATTTTAATTTAATGGTGCTATTGATTCAGAAGGATGTTGGAGATACCTGCTTGCTTTCTGCCAATATCTGCTTGGCTGAATTCCTCTACTTGCTTCAAATTTATGCTTCTATCTTACCTTCTCAGAGAGGTGTGTCCTGACTACCTATTTGATATTGCAGCGTGTTCCCCTAGCTCACTCTTTTATTTGAAAAAGATTTTTATTTATTTATTTGACAGAGAGAGACACAGCGAGAGAGGAAACACAAGCAGGGGGAGTGGGAGAGGGAGAAGCAGGCTTCCCGCTGAGCAGGGAGCCCAATGCGGGGCTCGATCCCAGGACTCTGGGATCATGACCTGAGCTGAAGACAGAGACTCTTAATGACTGAGCCACCCAGGCGTCCAAGCCGCGCTCCCCTCCCCCGCCCGCCGCCGCCCAACCTCACTCTTTGCACTTCCATTGCCTGCTACCTATTCTCTGTTTTCTTTTTCCAAAATCCATTTACTTTCTAAAACTCTACATTATGTAATTATTGACTATAATTATCCTTCACTGTCCCTATCCTGCAAGGAGTAGGTTCCATTAGGGCAGATCTGTTGATGTGTTTTGTTCACTGATATATCCCATGTATCTTGCATGATGTCTAGTACATGGTAGGAATTCAATAAATCTTTGTTAAAGATATGAATACAAGATTCTTTTTTTTAAAGATTTATTTATTTGAGAGAGAGAGAGAGAGAATGTGTATGGATGGGGGAGGGGCAGGGAGAGAGAGAGAGGGAAAGCAGCCTCTCCACTGAGCAGAGAGCCCCATGTGGGTCTTGATCTCACGACTCTGAGATCACAACCCTAGCCTAAACCAGGAGTCGGATGCTCAACCGATTGATTGAGCCACCTAGGTGCCCCTGAGTACAAGATTCTTAAAAGCAGTTCTTATGCCTGTAATATGTCTCCAAGGCAGGTGTTAGGATTTAGAGATTTTATACAGATTTACCATAGTAATGTTGGAGTAGTAAGGGGTCTAGTACCAGAAAATTATCCATTTATCCCAACTGTGATCCCCTGAAGTTTTGCCATAGTTGAGAGATGTTTCCTTGTGTATTAGCACCAATGGGGCATTCTGGGCTCTGAGTGGCGATCGACATTGTCCTGCTGCTTTTATCTTCTCCCTTTGTCATTAGGCTCAATCTACTTCTACACACTTTCATGCATAACCATGTTATGTCCTGTGTTGTTAGCTGTCTTTCAGCAGGAGTAAAGCTAAGTGTATATGAATGTAGGCTCTGAATTCGAACTGCTTGGGTTTTTTCCTTGAACTTACCTTTGCTCATTTGATGTGTGACTCTGGGCTATTTTTCTTTACTGCTCTGTACCTCAATGTTCTCATCTATAAAATTGGGAGAATCCTTGCATCTTCTTTGTAGGGCTGTTTTATGGATGAATAAGATCCTGTGTAAGGTGCTTAGAATGGTGCCTAACATATAGTAAACTCTCAAGAATTAAATGGAGGCTATTTTAGTTTTGGCTTAAGTGTACTATAAATTTGAGTGTAGAGATCATCCAGCCTTCTTACCTTTTTGTGTATGTCCTATTGAACATAATACCAAATGTTATGCCTATCTACTGAATGATTCTTTGACTTTTCAGTGCCCTCTTTGTTCAGTTCTAACAACTGTGAAGGTAAATGCTCTCATGTTGTCCCTAAAGATAGGTAAGGAAATATAAAATAAAACGAGTTTCACACACTGATGATATTAGTTCTTATTATAGTAACATTTCTTTGAGGAATCTGGAGTGAAAATACTTATCATTGTTGCATCTTAGAGCTATTAGTTTCCTGTCTCTCAGCCTTAAACCTTACATCACTCAGCTCAAATCCTGACAGTTGTCACTGCCCACCAGCTAAAGGACACCAGGATACACCTGTAGTCAAGTAAAGTTAGATTTAATACTCACTGCAACAAGGGATATTGGACATTATTGGAAATAGTAGCTATCTCAAGAAAATTTTAGGGTATGGCTTTTATGTGATTTGGGTTTGTGTGAGATGATCTGGGGAGGTTTCAAGGAAGAAGGTGTCTATTCTGGATTGAGTATTTTAATGAGGAAGGGACAAGTACATGATTGGGATACCTTAATAATTCTCATCCATGAATTTGTAGAAATTGAGCAGAGATAATGCCATAATTGGTAAAGAAGCAATAGTCACTGTTACCTGAGAGTGGGGAATGTTTGGGGTTTCCTTTGCTCTGTATTCATAACTGTACTCATATATGACTTAACAGGGATATTACTTTGTTCTCACTCTGTCGTGATCACTGAACAAATTTATGTGAAATTGTTTAGCTTGAGGAGGAGAACACCATTCCCTAAATATTAGAGCCAGAGCAGATATCAGGTGAAAGTTGTCAGCCTTCTACAACCTTCTGTGGATCTTGTCAACTTTTCTATTTCATTCCTCAAACTCCCAGGAATTAATTTTGATCTTGGTCTATATTCCACTCATTCTCAACCATAGACATGTAGCCTTGCCTAGATTATCTGTTCTTTAGACCTTGTCATGTTTTCTATGTCTTACCCCACAAATGCCCTTTCCCTTCCAATATTAGATTAGCCTCAAATTAAGGTAAACATTGTTTCATCTCTTTGGCCATCAGGACCAGATTAGTGACTTCCACAGTTGAGAGGAAGCCTGGAGGCCCATCAGCTTCTCTCTCTTTCCTACCAGATGGTGTTGACAAGACTTCAGTAAATTTGGTAGAAGCACCTGCCCAACCCAGGAGTATTTTTTGTGTCCTCTTTGGTCATTTTAGACGTATCTTTTATCACCCAAACTAGATGTTTGTATATTTTAGACATATCTTTTATTACCCAAGCTAGATGGTGTTTCTCACAGGCAGGAACCAAGTTTGTTTTTATCCCTCACAACATGTAATACAGTAATGAGCATGACAGGACAATCAAGAAATACTTTACAGAATGATTGGCAAGATTACCAGAAAATAGGGCCCCTGGGTGGCTCAGTTGGTTAGGTGACTGCCTTAGGCTCGGGTCGTGATCCCGGAGTCCTGGGATCGAGTCCCGCATCAGCCTCCCTGCTAGGTAGAGAGCCTACTTATCCCTCTGACCCTCTCCCCTCTTATGCTGTTTTTCTTTCTCTCTCTCAAATAAAATAAAATCTTTAAAAAAAAAAAGATTACCAGAAAACAGAAAAGCTTACTGTCACTATGAGAATAAGCCACCTTCCACACAGTACCTTTTTTCCAGGTAGCGACTATTGTATTGTGGTTAAATTTGGGAAGGCCAAAAAAAAGATAGCTTAACTAATTGTTCTGTTACTTTTTTAATTTATATAATTGACAAGACTTAGGCCTTATAATAGAATTTCTATTCTTATTTTCCATGTCCTGTAGTCCTGTATTTTCTGTAAGCTTCTTTATTCCCCATTAGTTTGTCATAACTCATTAAAGAGAATCTAATTGCTGACACTATGTACATTTTAGGATTAGGCTCCAAAAGTCTTTCCCAAAGCTTTTTTCAAATACTACTATGAGCATTCCCCAATCATACCCTCTCTTCACATCTTAGTTGGGCAAAATCTTCAATTTTTCCTTTCTTAAAAGATGCAAGTAAAAGTACTAGATAAGTGTGTTTTGTTCTATTTGAGAAATTTTCACTTGTGATCAACAGTCATAGCATTAAAAATGTACATGTTTGCATTTGCTGACTGGTTGGTTAATTTTACCCTATTCTTTATATTTTATATGTCTTTATAAAGAAAAGAAAGGAAAATAATAAAAGCCTTCCGGAAGGAGAAGAGACTTTATTCTTATTATTGTTTGTGTAAAACAATAATCTTGCCTACTATTGGAAGCAAATTAAAAAACTATTTTTATTTGAGCTCAAAATGCGTAACTTTTCATAATTCACTAGATTGATTAAATGCTTGGTATTAAAAATGGAGACAATTTCAGCAATGTACAATTATTATTTGCTTAAAATCATTATTTCTTTTTCTTTTTCCTGCCTCCCACATAATATAATGAGGGATATATCTTTTATAAGGCATCAATGCATACCTTTAAAACTAAGTAGCACAGGGGCGCCTAGGTGGCTCAGGCATTGAGTGTGTGCCTTCGGCTTAGGTCATGATCTCAGGGTCCTGGGATCGAGCCCTGCATCTGGCTCCCTGCTCAGTGGGAAGCCTGCTTCTCCCTCTCCCACTCCCCCTGCTTGTGTTCCCTCTCTCGCTATCTCTCTCTCCGTCAAGTAAATAAGTAAATAAAATCTTAAAAAAAAAAAATAGCACAAACCCTTTTCTGTGCCTCAATAAGGTCATATATAATGTGGCTATGAATTGTTAATTCCCCTTTTTACTTTTTCCACTAAATTTTATATTGGTAATATTGATGATAATGACTGGATCCAAAGAAAGTCAAATAAGAATTTCCTATCTATCATATAGACTTGTAAGGTTAGTTCATGGGAGGGAGTCTCCATGAACCATGAAATCCAGAGGCAGTCCTTTCAGCCACAGCTTTGGGTTTAGGTGGGACACAGACTAAACTTGGAGTAGTGAAATGAGGTAGAGGTATGGCTCAAATGGTGAAGGTGGGTGTTTGAGGGCATGGGAACAATTCACAAGTGGGAATCTAAGCTATAGAGAAGTTTACTGAGAAATAATTAGACCTAAGATGCAGTAAAACACCATAAAGTCAGTGGATATTCAGACAGGTAGGTGGAAGCTAAAGGAACTTCTAGTCTTCATTTCTGAAGATAGAGCCCAACACTGGATATTATAAAATATTAGGAAATGAGTAAGCCACAAGAATAAAACATACTTTAATCTAGGCCATACATGGAAGAAGAGGGAAAGGGCCAAGGGCGGGGTTAGAGGGACCATGCCATAGCATGATAAAAGCCATATATGAAAAACCCACAGCTTAACACCATATTCAGTGGTGAAAAACTGAGAACTTTCCCTCTAAGGTCAAGAACAAGGATGTCTACTCTTGCCGCTTTTATTCAACATAGTAGTGGAAGTCCTAGCCACAACAATCAGACAAGAAAAAGAAATAAGGGGCATTCATATTGGTAAAGAAGAAGATAAACTGTCACTATTCACAGATGACATGATGCTATACCTAGAAAATCCTAAAGACTTCACCAAACCACTACTAGAAGCAATAAACAAATTCAGTAAATTAGCAGGATACAAAATTAGTACCCAGGAATTGATAACATTTCTGTACACTAATAACAAAGTATCAGAAAGAAAAATTAAAACACCATTTACAATTGCACCAAAAAGAATAAGATACCTAGGAATAAACTAGAGGTGAAATATTCATACTCCAAAAACAATAAAATCTGATGAAAGAAATTGAAGAGAACACAAATGGAAAGATACTCTGTGCTCATGAATTAGAAGAATTAAATTAAAAAAAAATTTTTTTAGATTTTTATTTATTTGAGCAACCATGCAAGATGGTTGAGCACGAGCAGGAGGAGGGGCCGATGAGGAGGGAGAAGCAGACCCCTGCTGAGCAGGGAGCCTGACATGGGGCTCGAATCCCAGGACCCTGGGATCATGACCTGAGCTGAAGGCAGACACTTAACCGACTGAGCCACCCAGGTGCCCCAAGAATTAGTATTGTTAAAATGTCTATATTACCCGCAAAAAAAAAAAAAAAAGAAGAAAGAAAAAAAAATGTCTATATTACCCAAGGCAATCTACAGATTCAGTGCAATCCCTATCAAAATATTAACAGCATTTTTCACAGGACCAGAACAAATGATACTAAAATTTGTATGGAACCAGAGAAGACCCCATATAGCCAAAACAATCTTGAAAAAGAAAAGCAAGGCTGGAGGCATCACAATCCCAGATTTCAAGATATGCTACAAAGCTGTAGTGATCAAAACGATACAGTACGGGCACAAAAAGAGACCTATAGATCAATAGAACAGAGTAGAAGATCCAGAAATAAACCCACAATTATAGAGCCAATCAATCTATGACAAAGGAGGCAAGTATATACAATGGGGAAAAGATAGTCTCTCCCATAAATGATGCTGGGAAAACTGGACAGCTACCTGCCAAAAAATGAAAGTGGACTACTTTCTCACACCATACCCCCAAAGAAACTCAAAATCTATTAAAGACCTAAATGTGAGACATGAAATGATAAAAATCCTAGAACAGAGCACAGCAGTAATTTCTCTGTCATTGGCTATAGCAACATTTTTCTAGATATATCTCATAAGGCAAGGGAAATAAAAGCAAAAATAAACTATTAGAGCTACATCAAAATAAAAAGCTTTTGCATGGCAAAGGAAACCATCAACAACAAAACAAAAATACAAACTACTGAATAGGAAAAGATATTTATTTGCAAATGATGTATTTGATAAGTGGTTAATATCCAAAATATATTAAAGAACTTACAGAACTCAATAGCAAAAAAAAAAATCTCATTAAAAAATGCACAGAAGACCTGAATGAAAGTATTTAATATCCTCTGATTATGGAGAAGCAGGTTTATTTCTGATCACTGATTGGTACTATGTGTACAGATAGGAGTCAAATGATACCAGCAGAGGCAGGCAGAGCTGATTTAGAGGGGAAGCAATAAGGGCCAAATTGTTATTGTGGTCACTTGATCAGTGTTAACTGAGGTAAAGCATAATAAATGAATTAATGACTCTGGAGCCTGGGCTCCTGCTTTAAGGACCATTTTTGCTAATACTGTACCCTCTTGGATTTAGTCAAGGAAGAAGAGCATTCCAACTTCAGCCATGTTTCAACTTCAGTATTTTAGATGTTGGGTATGACTTCCATATGGTTTTCATCCATTCAGTTCTCCAAGGAAGCAAGCATTTTACTAGATTTTTATCCTCTTCTCTTTCTGGAATTTCCTCAGACTACTCACTTAAGACCATTTCTAGTAATACACTCTACTCATTTTGTCAACCCATTAAATCACATTGCTTAGCTGCCTCACGATTTGGTGACTAATACACTGTTTAGAGCACAAGACCCTGCTTTCGTGAGGAAGAGAAAATGAGTACGGACCTTTTGTGCCCATACTGTATTTGCCTTTAAGGAGCCTTTATTTTTTCAGGAGGAATCATGATAAGAATAAAGAAGAACTTCTCTATGTAAAGCATGGAAAGTACATTGTTAGGGACTAGAACACAGTAGGTATGAAAATGTTTATGAATTTACTGTTAATGTGTCTTGGAAGCTGAAGAATCTGTGTCAAGAAGGTAGTGACAAGCAGCATCCAGTGTCACACAGTCAGGGAGAATGAGGAGGGAAAACCCTGGAATTCTGGAAAAACAAAGACATGAACATACCCTTTGTGAGAGTAGTTTCTGCAGAGCGTTGAGGTCACATGACTGCTTTGCCTTCCTCAGAAGAGTCTGTGTATTTTTCATTTATTGCTTATCAACCAGAATTAGGTTACAGGATTTTACCTCTGACAACCAGATTTACCTGAGTGCATTGTTAAAAATCTGTAAAATTTGTGAAAAGCAGGAATTATGGTATTATCTCTACTTACAGTTCTACAGAGCTTACTGTGTCTTTGCAAATGTTTGGAACTCCTTTGTTCTTAAATCTCTCTCATCTTACCTCCCTCATCTTGCTTACTAGTATCGTTTCTAAACCACTTTTGCTTTCTCAAATCAAACTTTGGCTCCCCTTGTTTCTTCCATCTCACATGTCCTCCCTGTTCCTCCTTTCAGAAAATTGCATAGTTTGAAATTCCTATTTATGTTTTCTAGGACACTCATCCTGGGCCATGTGTGTATGTTTACCACTCATGTGTCACCTGACATACTTTGTTATGTTCTAGATTAACTTTGGTGTGTTTTATCTTCCCAGCTGTAACACATAGTGCTCTGGAGTTAGAATCATGCTTTATACCTCTTTGTATTTTCATTATATTCTGTGCTTATATGTACAATCATTAAAGGCTGTGTGATGATGTAGCTTTTAGAGACATCTGATTTTTTTTCTTTTTCAATTTTAATTCTAGTTAACCTACAGTGTTTTATTGGTTTCAGGTGCACAATATAGTGATTCACCATTTCCGTGCATTACCCTGTGCTCATCATGGCAAGTGCAGTCCTAAATCGCCATGACCTATTTAATGCATCCGCACCCCCCAAAACCCCTCTCCCCTCTAGTAACCATCAGTTTGTTCTCTGTAATTAAGAGTCTGTTTCTTGATTTCTCTGTTTTCCCCTTTGCTCATTTGTTTTGTTTCTTTTTTTTTTTTTTATTATAAGTTAAGTATTTATTTATTTTATTTTTTTTTCAGATTTTTTTTTTATTCTTATGTTAATCCCCATACATTACATCATTAGTTCTAGATGAAGTGTTCCATGATTCATTGCATTTGTTTTGTTTCTTAAATTCCACATTGAGTGAGATCATACAGTATTTGCCTTCCTCTGACTGACTTATTTCACTAAGCATCATACTCTCTAGCTCCATCCATGTTGTTGTAAATGCCAAGATTTCATTCTTCTTTATGGCTGAATAATATACACACACACACACGTACACACACATATACAGCCTCTTTTTTATCCATCATTCAGTGGACATTTGGGCTGCTTACATAGCTTGGCTGTTGTAAATAATGCTGCAATAAGCATAGGGGTGCATGTATCCCTTTGAAGTAGCGTTCTTATATTTTTTTAATAAATGCCCCGTAGTGCAATTCCTGGATCATAAGATAGTTCTATGTTTAACTTTTTGAGCAACCTCCATACTGTTTTCCATAGTGGCTGAACCAGTTTGCATTCCTACCAGCAATGAATGAGGGTTCCTTTCTTTCCACATCCTCTCCAACACTATCTGTTTCTTGTGTTAATTTTAGCTATTCTGATAGTTGTGAGGTAATAGCTCATTGTAGTTTTGATTTGTATTTCCCTGATGATGAGTGATGTGATGTTGAACATTTTTCATATATCTGTTGGCCATCTGAATGTCTTCTTTGGAGAAATGTCTTTTCATGTGTTCTGCCTGGTTTTTTTTTTATTGGATTCTTTGTTTTTTAGGTATTGAGTTTTATGAGTTCTTCATATATTTTGGATATTAAGCCCTTATCAAATATCTCATTTGAAAATATCTTCTCTCCCATTCAGTAGATTGCCTTTTTTGTTTGTTGGTTGGTTCCTTCACTGTGCAGAGGCTTTTTATTTTGACTTAATCCCAATAGTTTATTTTTGCTGTTGTTTCCCTTGCCTAAGGAGACATATCTAGATAAATGTTGTTGTGGCTGATGTCAGAGAAAGTACTACTTGTGCTCCCTTCTAGGATTTTTATGGCTTCAGGTCTCATATTTAGGTCTTTAGTTGATTTTGAGCTTATTTTTGTGTATGGTGTTAGAAAGTGGTCCAGTTTCATTCTTTTGCATATAGATGACCAGCTTTCCCAACACTATTTGTTGAAGACATTCTTTTTCCCATTGGATATTACTTCCTGCCTTGTCGAAGATTAATTGATCATATAATAGTGATTTTACTTCTGGGTTTTCTATTCTGTTCCACTGATCTATTTTTGTATCTTGTCTATTTTTGTGCCGGTACCATACTAGCTTGCTTATTCCAGCTTTCTCATATAACTTGAAGTCTGGAATTGTGCTACTTCCAGCTATGCTTTTCTTTTTCAAAATTGCTTTATTTGGGGTCCTTTATGGTTTCATATAAATTTTAAGATTCTTTGTTCTAGTTCTGTGAAAAATGCTGGTGGTGTTTTGGTAGTGATCGCATTAAATCTGTAGGTTGCTTTGAGTAGTATAAACAATTTAACAATATTTGTTTTTCCAGTCCAAGGGCACAGAATGTCCTTCCATTTCTTTGTGTCATCTTCCATTTCTTTCATCAGTGTTTTGTAGTTTTCAGAGTGCAGTTCTTTCACCTCTTTAGTTAGGTTTATGCCTAGGTATCTTACTGGTTTTGGTGTAATTGTAAATGGGGTTGTTCTCTTAATTTCTCTTTCTACTGCTTCATTATTGGTGTATAGAAATGCAACAGATTTCTGCACATTGATTTTATATCCTGGGACTTCACTGAATTCATTTATCAGTTCTAGTACTTTTTTGGTGGAGTCTTTTGGGTTTTCTGTATGTAGTATCTTGTCATCTGCAAATAGTTAAAGGTTTACTTCTTCCTTACCAATTTTGATTCTTTTATTTTTGTTGTTGTTGTCTAATTGCTGTGGCTAGAACTTACAATATGATTTTGAATAAAAGTGGTGAGAGTGGATATCCTGTCTTGTTTCTGACCTTAGGTGGAAGCTCTCAATTTTTTCCCATTGAGTATGATGTTAGCTATGAGTTTTTCACATATGGCCTTTATTTTGAGGTATGTTCCCTCTACACCTACTTTGATGACAGCTTCATATCATGAATGAATGTTGTATTTTGTCAAATGCTTTTTCTGCATCTGTTGAAATGATCATGTGAGTTTACCCTTTTTCTTATTGATGAGATATATCATGTTGATTGATTTAGGAATATTGAACTACCCTTGCATACTGGGATTAAATCCCACTTGATTGTGATGAATTATTTTTTTAATGTGTCGTTAGCAAGTATTGCTAGGATTTTGTTGAGGATTTATGCATCTCTGTTCATCAGAGATAGTGGCCTGTAGTTCGTGTGTCTGTGTGTGTATCTTTATCTGGTTTGGGTATCAGGGAAATCCTACCTCATAGAATGAATTTGGAAGTTTTTTCCTTTTATTTTTTAAATAGTTTGGAAAGAATAGGTATTAACTCTTCTTTTAATATTTGGTAGAAGGCCGCCTGGCTGGCTCAGTTGGTTAAGCATCTGACTCTTCATTTTGGCTCAAGTTATGATCTGAAAGTAGTGAGATTAAGCCCTGCACTGGGCTCCATGCTCAGTGGGGAGTCTGCTTGAGATTCTCTCTCTCCTTCTCCCTCCACCCCTCCCCACACAGATATACCCTCTAAACAAAGAAATAAATACAATCTTTGAAAATATTAAATAAATATTTGGTAGAACTCACCTGTGAGGCCATTGGTCCTGGACTTTAGTTTTGGTAGGTTACATGTTTCTAAGAAGGTATCCATCTCTTCTAGGTTGTCTCATTTGTTTGCATGTAGTTTTTCATAAAATTGGTTGTATTTCTGTGATGTTGCTTGTTACTTCTCCTCTTTCATTTGTGATAAACTCTGGGAGGAGTTTATCAATTTTGTTAATCTTTGGAAAGAACCAGCTTTTGGTTTCATTGATCTATTAGGTTTTTTTAGTTGTTATATCATTTATTTCTGCTCTAATCTTTATTATTTCCTTCCTCCTGCTGGTTTGGTGTTTTGTTTGTTCTTTTTCTAGCTCCTTTATGCATAAGGTTAGGTTATTTGAGATTTTTCTTCCTTCTTGAGGTAAGCCTGTATTGTTATAAACTTCCCACTTAGAACCTCTTTTGCAGCATCACAAAAGTTTTGGGTTATTGTGTTTTCATTTTCATTTGTTTCCATGTACTTTTTGATTTCTTCTTTGATTTCATAGTTGAACTATTCATTATTTAGTAGCCTGTATTTGTGGTTTTCCAGATTTTTCCTTGTGCTTGAGTGCTAGTTTCATAACACTGCGGTCAGGAAACATGTATGGTATTACTTTGATCTTTTTGAATTTGTTGAGACTTGTTTTGTGGCCTAATAGGTGATCTATTCTGGAGAATGTTCCATTTGCACTTGAAAAGAATGTATATTTTGCTCCTTTAGGATGGAATGTTCTGAATATATCTTAAATCCCTCTGGTCCAGTATGTCATTCAAAGCCACTGTTTCCTTGTTGATTGTTTATTTGGATGACCTTTCCATCCATATAAGTGGGGTGTTAAAGTTTTCTACCATTATTTTATTAGTATGGATGAGTTCATTTATTTTTGTTATTAACTGTTTTATATGTTTGGGTACTCACGCATTGGATGCATGAATATTTATAATTGTTATATTTTCTTTTTTGATTTTCCCCTTTCTAATAAAACATTTTGAATAATCATTCTTTTGGCATTCTTGATACAATAATCTTCCCTTAATTTTTATTTGGAATAGATTGATTGCTGAAATGCTTATATTTTATTAAATAACTACATATACATTTTTAGAAATAAATGGTAGGAAATTAATAGAAGAAATATTTTTTGCCATGCATGTGCTAAACACCTCATTTGTATCTTCTGATTTAATTCTTGAACAACATTAGCAAGGCCAATATGTCATTTTACTGATTATGAAATTAAGGCTGAGATTGACTGGTTCAGTATCTCAAAACTAGTAAGTGTTAGAAGTGGGATTTAATTTGAGGATATGATTCCAAAGCCTATGTTTTTCCTAAAGACAATTATCCAAATATGTTATTATAAAATAACTGTGGGCCACATTAGAAGGAGGCTCTTCTTCAGAGGCTGTATTCAGACTGCCATCTTAGTAATTCCATTTATGTTCAGTCTCCCCAAAGAAATGTAAATGATTCTGGGGAAATAGTATCAAAAATTCACATTAAGTGATATTTGGTGGGGTAAAAGAGAATGACATGTATTTTAACTCAGCCTGACAGGTGCTAAGATGTTTGGAGCCAACAAATACTTTAGGGAGACTATTTCTCCCCTAAGAAATAAAATGCTTTTAAGAAGTTTCCTAATTGGGGCGCCTGGGTGGCTCAGTCGTTAAGCGTCTGCCTTCGGCTCAGGTCATGATCCCAGAGTCCTGGGATCGAGCCCCGCATTGGGCTCCCTGCTCGGCGGGAAGCCTGCCTCTCCCTCTCCCTCTCCCACTCCCCCTGCTTGTGTTCCCTCTCTCGCTCTGTCTCTATCAAATAAATAAAATCTTTAAAAAAAAAAAAGTTTCCTAATTATTTCCTTTGTGTGTGTGTGTGTGTGTGTGTGTGTATACATGCTTAAACACATGTGTCTGTTTGTGTAAGAGATAGGACAATATTGTCTAAATGTGGTACTTAATTTCATTCAGAACTAGTTATGTGCCTGACGTATTCTGGTGAAAGCTTTCACAGTAATACACATAATATTTAAATTATTTTGCCATGTAGAAATTAATTATTGCCAGCAAGGAAAAAACAGAAGAGGGGAGGTTAAGAAACATTTATTGATGTTTCTGTTACAGTAAACATTTTCACATATAAATCCTCATTTGTTCTTCACAATATATCTCAAGTAAAAAAATCCCTTTGTTTGAAAAATGAAAAATCTCAATGCAGAAGATATTTATTGTCATTTAGTTTGTGATATCTAATGTCTAAAAAACAGTTATTTCATTTATTTTGCCTGGATATTTGGTTGTAGGAGGTGGGTAAACCTAGACCCTATTACCCTATTTTGGCCAGAAGTGAAAGCTATCTATTTTTTTTTTTTCTTGAATGACCTTGGTAATTGGTCTCTTTCAAGGAATTATTCTTTTGATCTAAGTTGTTTAATTTATAGTTGTTTATAATATCACCTGATTATTGATTTGACCTCTCTAAATTTGTAGTTGTAATTTCTCCTTTCTTTTTTCTTGATAATTCTACCTAGAGGTTTATTGATTTTATTGACCTTTTCAAAGAGTCAAATTTTGAAGTTAGTGATTTTCTCTATTGGTTATCCATTTCTTCTATTACTGATTGCTGCTTCTATCTTTATTATTTCCTTCCTTATGCTTACTCTGAGTATAATTCTTTTTAAAAATTCATAGGGTGGGAGCTTAGATCATTGATTTGACATCTTTCTTCTTTTCATATATGGCTGTTTAGTGCTTTAAATTTCCCTTTAATTCATTGCTTTAACAGAATTCCATAAATTTTCATAATTTGTTTTAATTTTCATTTATTTTTTAAAGGTTTTATTTATTTATTAGAGAGAGAGCATGAGTGGGGAGAGGGCAGACTCCATGCTGAGCACAGAGGCCAAAATGGGGCTCAGTCTCATGACTCTGAGATCACGACCTGAGCCAAAATCAAGAGTCAGATGCTCAACCAACTGAGCCTCCCTGGTGCCCCTAATTTTCATTTAATTCAAACTTTTTATAATTTAACCTATAACTTTCTCTTTGATCCATGGATTGGTGTGTGGGTGTGTTGAATTTCCCAATATTTGAGAATATTCCAAATACATTTCTATTATTTACTTCCATTTTAATTCTGCTTTTGTCCTAAAATGTATCTGTATGACTTAAATATTTTTAAATTTATTGACAATTATTTAATAGTCCAAAATATAGTCTAACCTACTAAATGTTCCATGGGTGCATCAAAAGAATTTGGGGTGGAGGATTTTATAGATGTCAAGTAGGGCAGGTTGGTTGATAGTGTTAAGTCTTCTGTGTCATTGCTAATTTATTGTCTACCTGTTCCATCGTTATTGGGAGACCAGCTTTCTGGTCTTTTTATAACAATAACACACATTATTGTTACTTCACTTTCTTCTAATTACTGTATGCATGGTAGATATCTCCATATCTGTGTCTTTGCATTTCAATGGCTGACTTTGATAGCGTATAATCAGGTCTTGCTTTTTTTTTTTTTTTTAAGATTTTATTTATTTACTTGAGAGAAAGAGTGAGTGAGAGAGAGAGACAGATACAGAGAAGGGGCAGGGGGAGAAGCAGAGTGAGAGGGAGAAGCAGACTCCCCGCTGAGCAGGGAGACCAAGGTGGGACTTGATCCCAGGACTCCAGGATCCTGACCTGAGCTGAAGACAGACACTTAAAAGACTGAGCCACCCAGGCGCCCCAGGTCTTGCTTTTTTATCCAGTCTCACAATCTCTGCCTTTAATTGGACTAGTTAGGCTATCTGCATTTAGTGCAATTATTTTTATGGTTGGGTTTAATCTATTATTGCTATTTAACCCATACTGTTATTTGTCTTTATTTATACCATTGGTTCTTCATAACCTTCCCCCTACTTTTCTTACCTTCTTTAGGCTTACTATTATGATTCTATTTTATCCTCACTATTATCTTGTTAGCCGTAACTCTATATTTTATTTTTTTTTAGATCACTCTCCAGGGCTTACAATAATATCTTTAACTTATCCCAATATATCTTCAAATAATATTAACTTGCTTCACATACAGTGTAAGAAGTTATCCCAGGTTCTTTTACATTTTATACAATAATAAACTTCTATTTTCCCCTTTCTTTCCTCTGTGCTATTTTTGTCATACATTTTATTTCTGCATATATTGTAAACTCCAAAATATATAAATATTAGGTTTTAAAAGGCAACTTATCTTTTCAAAGTTAAAAATGAGAAAAGTGTCTTTCATATTTTTTCATATGTTTACCATTTCCAGAGCTTTTTAATCTTTTATCTTTTAGATTTAAATTCCTTCTGTGTGAAGAATCTCCTTAAACATTCATTGTTCTTAAGTTGATTGGTGATGGATTCTCTCAGCTTTTGTTTACCTGAAAATGCCTTTTTACATCTTCATTATTGAAAGATATTTCACTGAATGTAGAACTATAGGTTGACAGTTTTTCCTTTCAATACTTTAAAATATTATCTTGCCTTTCTGGTTTGAATGTTTTTTGAAGAAAAATATGTGATCATTCTTATCATTTTTCTCTCTTATGTAATTGTGTGTGTGTTAATCTGGTTGCTTTTTAAGATTTTTTTTTTTTTATCCTTGGCTTTTATCCATTTGATTAATATGTGCTTTGGTGGGCTTTGTTGTTATTGTTTTTAATTCCTTCTGTTTGGGATTTGTTGAGATTGTAAATATGTAATATTTTTCATCAACTTTGGAAAAATTATGGCTATAATTAGGCCATTATCTCTTCCAATAAGTTATTTTCTGAATCCCTTTTACCTCTTATTATCTGGACTCCAGTTGTCTATCTGCTTGATATTGTCCTACAGGTCACTCAGACTCTGTTCATTTTTTTTTTCCCTCTTTCTTTGCCTCATTGTGGGAAGATTTTATTGCTGTGTCTTCAGTTTTACTGATTTATCATCTACAGTGCCTAATTTTCTGTTTGGTGTATTCTCTTTCTCTCTCTGCACTGTGGCCTGAATACTGGCAGAATGCTAGGAGAAATCACATGACTTTCTCTTTTTTTTCTCTTAGGGATCACTGCCCTGCACTGCCTGTTCTCTGTAGTGTGAGTCATTCTGTAAAAAAAAAAAAAAATTGTTTAATGCAGGGAGTACATTTCTTTTTGGGGTAGAGTAAGATTATTCTCTCAGTAGATTGTGATATTTTCTTCATATTGATCTTGTGTTGTTACTTTTGACGATCACCTTTATGAACAAATATTCACTGGAAATCTATCAAACTACACTTGATAGAAACAAAAAGATGATTAAGAACCTAGGTGTGTCCTCAAGTAGCAAGACAACTGTGTAAACCAAAACATATTGTAAAATAAGGTTTGTGGAAGAAATGTTTAAAGGCTGCAGTCAAGGATACAAAATAAGCATGATGAGTGTGGGTTTCCGTAGTGTAGTGGTTATCACGTTCGCCTCACAAAATAAGCATGATGGGAATTTTAACAAAAATATATATGCAGTACAGAGGAAGATATACCCCTGTTTTCTGTGAGATTGTGAGACCAGACAAAGTTTTTTTTTTTAAGGTGATTTTTTTTTTTTTTAAAGATACAATTTCTTTTAACCTGATATATTGACTTCAGAAGGCCAGGATAAATTCTGTAATCCCTTCAAAATCCCCTCAATAAGGTTACAAAAACAAGCAAATGGTGCTTCCCTTAAGGGGCTGGCAGTGTAGCAGAGGGAAAAAAATGTGAAAATAAATAAATTTAGGGAAGTGTTCTAAGACTGAATAGGAAGAGATATGTAAATGTTGGATTTCAAGAACAAGAGAATAATAGGCCAGTTCTAGCAGAGCAAGAAGAAAGTCTTGATTAAGGAATTTTCTGTGGTCCTGATTCTGAAAATTGAGTAGTTCTTTGCTAGATAGTTGTGTTGTATGTTGTGTGGGTAAAACATCATGGGGAAAAAATGGAAAAGTAACAGATACATTAATCAGATTCTTGTGCTGTATAATATAGAGAAAAATTTAAATATGAAGAGCCCAGAGTGTAATGGAGGTGAACATAGTTGAAGATAGGATTGAATGGCAGGGTTAAACATTCTGTGAAATTCTCTTAGTTATTGGCTAAGAACAGTGAGGTAAATTCATTACTTCCAAATTACTTTCCCAAACGTAGGCATGAACAGGGGTGCCCTTCACCAAAGCAGTCCATATAGAAGTAGTAAGTTTGGAGCGGAAAGGTGAATTTAATTACAGAGTTTCAGACCTTAAGTTCTCAGGGATATCAACTTAAAGAAATCCAGTAGATTTTTGAACACAATGTTCTTGCTATAGTTTGTGGGAGAATTGGACTAAATATAAATTTTAGGATTTATCAGCTACAGGTTGTTGCCAAAGCCATTAGTGTTGATTAAATAATCCAGAGGAAATATGAGGAGGAATAGATTACCTACAAGAGGGAAAGAATAGTTAGGAAGAAATGAGCAAAAACAAGAAATTTGTGTCTCAGAAGCAAAGGGAAGTGAGAAAAAATTTAATAGTGTTACATGCTTAAATTTAATGTTTGATAAATGACAGAAGAGTCCGCTGGACTAGGTAGTTAGGACGTCAGTGGTAACATTTGTGACAAGGAGAAATGAGAGCCCAATTAAGATGACAGTAGGAAGATGAGGTTATACGAGGTGTGATAACTAATCACTCCCCAGGAAACATGCCTGTGAAGGGAAGAAGAAGAAGATACCCAGTGAGAGACACTGTGCAGAAAATAATTATTTTTAGGAAGTAGAACACTTAACTATATTTTTAACCTCTGTTGTAAGAACTAGTAGAAAGGGAGATGTTGAAAATTTAGCAGGAAATATTCTTATTGACATTGTGGGTATGGTGAGATCGTCTTTTTCATACACAGCTGGTGGGTGTATAAATTGGTATAATCTTTCTGAGAGGCAATTTGATAATGTGTGTAAAGAGCCTTAAAAATACAGTTTTTGACCCTGAAAATCCCCTTATAGAATTCCACCCTGTGGGTAGAATCAGATGCAGATAAAGACTTATGTATAAGGATAATACAACATCATTTATAATAACAAAAAATGGAAACAATCCCTATGCTCAACAAAGAAGGCATAGTTATATAAATTATAGTATATTCATAGAGTATTAAACAACCATTGAAAATCCTATTTTCAACAACTTACAAATTATTGGGCAAAATGCTCTTATACTACACTGTTGAGTGAAAAATGAGAAACAAACAAAAAAGCTGAATATAATGATTGAAATGTTGAAAATATAAATATAACACTTGAAAGAGAAAAATACAGAAATGAGTAGGAAAAACTAGAAAATTGAGCAGTGTTTTGGCATAGACTTAGAAGACTACAACAGTGACCTAAAAGATCAATTTAGGTAGAGAGGTACCTCTACCTAAATGGGAGAAATAAAAGGGCATTTCTCGATGTGGGGAAGGAAATGAAAAGACTTTTTTTTCCCCTCATTAAATGAAAGGCAACTCCTTTTACAATATCATCATCACAACCCGCTGGTATCAATAACATATATGGAGGGCTAATTTTGTGTCATAAGTTGTGTTACATGTTTTTAATATTCACAGTAGCTATTATCAAATATAAGCAAACCAAGCCATGGAGAAAGTAAGAAGTTGCACATACTTGGTCATGGTGGAGCTGAGATTCATGCCCAGTTCTATTTGTCATCACAGCGTAGTCCTCAACCTTTTGCAGAGAGGAGTGGGCAACCTTGATAAGGAGAGACTTAAAACATATAATAATCACTTGAGAAATCGAAGCAAGCTGACCCAAGACAACAAGAAAAAGAAATGGCTGAATGGTACCAAGGGTCTTCTTAAGATCACTTATTTGGGGTGTCACCAGTTCACAAAATTATGTTAGTTCTCCAAATGCAGTTGCATGACTTGGTGTAGGAGAGGAAAGGAGAGAAGGCCAGATTAATTGAAAGTTATGGCTTAGTAAGGAGAGTCAACAAAAAGTAGGATTTGAAAATTTTAAGGGTGTTGACAATAAATGAAGCTAAATGAGATCTAAGCAGGACTTGAGGGGGATGAGGATATAGTGAAAAGGGTTGAAGTGGCACGTTGATACAATCTCTTGGCAACAAGAAGGTTGAGGACTTTGAAATTATATGGTTAAATGAGCTACCCAAAATTCTATGGAGAAAAATGAATAATTAAACCGTCTTTGTGATGGTAGAAATCAGAAGTCGAGATAAAAGACTGAGGTATGTTTCAAAGTGCTTAGTAGATGAAATGGAGTCACCAGAAGATCTCTAGATGATAGAAATGTGAGGTAGAGTGGGCAAGCAGAATGACATGAACTTCAATGGATGCAGGAGGTTTTGCATGAGGACCAATGAAACAGAGATCATCAAAGAGCTCTAGGAGAATGACTCCGGACTTGATTAGCATTGCAAGACATAGGGAGAGGGATTTTCCTGGAAAAGCAAGTTATAGTCCCATGCTTAGCACATTGCCTGATGCACAATTAATGCTGAATGCCAACTCATTCTCACCCTGTAGATGAATGAATATAAAATTTAATGACTCCATAACATAAGAATAAAAAATAAATAAATAAAATTAAAAAAAAAAATAAACATTTGATGAATGAACAACAACAACAAAAAATTTAATGGCTCCACACCAGGAGGTAGAGGGATTGGGAAGAGCTGAGGATGTGGTGGGATGGGGTCTATTGACCTTGGAACAGGGTTTCCAGTGAGCATAATGGAAAGTATTTGTAAAGACCAGAAATAGGTGAAAGAACATAATGGAGAAATGCACGGAATTGATAGATGGATGTGAATCACAAGATGTTTGTTAATTAGAAGGACTCATATACTGTCCAGTGACTGAGGATGGCAAGCATGATAGATGTGGCTCCCACTGACTCTGCTGACCCTGAGCCTGGAACAACTAAGCCTAAGTATTCTGAGAGGTCAACAATATTAGAAGTCTGCTGTCTTTGCTTGGTACTCAAAGGACAAAATATGGAGATGCTTTTATGTGTCTTTTTAAAAGTTAATTCTGCTGTGGTTATTGGAAATGATTAGCTGGACTTTAAATTAAACTCCATTCCCAGAAGGGTTGTTCATTTGAGGTAGCTACAGGGCTTTTTCCAGACAGGAATTAGGTATGATAGAGCAGCTTGGGTGAATCTACCCTTAAGTAGAGCTCTTTTTACATGCCTTGGGATGAATTTGGATATTTTCTCCAGTGTCTTAGCCCTCAGTGATATAGAGGCATACTTCTGGTTGCTAAAAGCCTAAATCATGAGCTTGATTCTGTTTTTCTGCTCCAACAATTTGGTGAGAGCCTTTGAGGTGCCATAACCTCTCTTACATGTCAGTAGGATACATATAAAAATATGACAATATATATTAGTCCTGAGGCACATACAGGTGAACTAGATGAATTACTTGGGGAGGGAAAAACCCACAGCTCCCTCACATTGTCATTGAGATAATATAATTTTTTAAAGGAAGAATTATCGACATGTATTGAAATCAATATCTGTATTACTTAGTGAACTCATGCTGGGCGTTTTTACCAGAATCATTGGTAAACATCTTCAGTCATAAATTTCCCAAATTCTTGGATGGATTTGTGTTTTAATTAACATTCTTAGCTGGAACCTAGAGGCAGATGGGAAGCATTGTTAATAATTCCATAATTGATAACAATCACTTCTGAAACACAGAAACAACTCATAGCTCACTATTTCAAAGGATTAAACACTCTAAATTATTAAGAGAAGCACTCAGGGACTTGGGAAGTCAAGCCTTTCAGTGGGTGAAGCCTGGGTTAGAGGCAGACATCTCGGGTTTGAATTCGGGCTTAACCACTTACTAGCATGGACATGATATCTGTCTTCTTTAAGCTTTAGTTCCCTCATCTATAAAGTGAGGATAATTCTTATTTTCACAGGGTTGATATGAAAAATAAATGAGAAAATATATTTGAATAAGCAATGCACAATTCCTGATACCAGGTAAGTTCTCAGAAATTCACTTGAAGTTAACATATAATACATGAATATGAAACAGCCCTAGAGGTTATCAATATCCAGTATACAGTCATTCCCCCCACCCTGTGTGACAATTCAACTTTTTTTTTTAAAATTCTTATATTTATACCTTGAGGATCAAGGACAACCTATTTTTTAATAAAGGTCTGGGTAGTCCTGAACTTAAGGCAGTTTAACTTTCCTTAATGTAGTATTTCCCAACATGCTTAATGCTAGTATTTCTCTCCACAATAACTACTAATGTCTTAAGGAATCAAAGTTTCTTAGAACACTTTAGGAAATAGTGAAAAAAGGTTTCAATCCCCCTCTCATTGGTGGGTTTGAGTTAGCAGCAGATTGACATGTTTGTTTTTTTAAGTAGGCTCCATGTCCAGCGTGGAGCCCAATACAGGGCTTGAACTCACAACCCTGAGATCAAGTCCTGAGTTGAGATCAAGAGTTGGATGCTTAATCAACTGAGCCACCCAGGTGCCCCAGCAGATTGATGTTTATTAGGTGATCACTGTGAGCTGGGTTCCATCTTTGGACTTCTAACTATCAAGTCTTAATTCTTACAACATCCTTCAGAGGTCAGTATTATTATCCACACTATTATGAAGTTGAGAAGACAGAGGCATGGAGAGTTTTAGCATCTTGCCTAAGATAACAACAAAACTTAGAAGCAATGAAAAAAATTAAAAAACTAAGAAGCAATGGAAGATTATTTGAAAACCGCCAGCTTCTGTAATCACAATGCTAATTTGGGATTTAATCAGCTAGTGTGGTTCAGCGGATGCCAAGTGAAAAGTGAAGACCAAGAAACTAAAAATGGAGCCCCATGGAGTGGTATATTCCCAAAGGCCAGAGAAAGTGTGGAAGCCAGGGAAAAGTTAGGAAACCACAGAAGGAGAGCCAATAGCAAAAGCAGTGAGCTGAGAATAGACTGGGAGAAATGTGGGGCATTTTTTTCTAGGCTGCTGGATGCTGTTAGTGGCTTGCTTTTATCTGTCACTCATGGTCTTGTGTGGGGGTTAGCCTGCTGAGTTTAAAAGAGCAATAATAGGATGGACATCTTGGTTCAAATGGAAGAATTTTATTAAATGAGGCCATGGAACTCTATTCAATGTATAGATTCATACAATTAGAATTAAATAAAAGAAAATCATACTGGGGCGCCTGGGTGGCTCAGTCGTTAAGCGTCTGCCTTCGGCTCAGGTCATGATCCCAGGGTCCTGGGATCGAGCCCCGCATCGGGCTCCCTGCTCTGCGGGAAGCCTGCTTCTCTCTCTCCCACTCCCCCTGCTTGTGTTCCCTCTCTCGCTGTGTCTCTCTCTGTCAAATAAATAAATAAAAAATCTTAAAAAAAAAAATCATACTGAGTCAAATAAATATAAGTAGGAAGGCAGCAGGCAGTGCTACATTCCATTTGGATTTTTAAAATTATGTGAAAGAATCTACTTACTACATCATGGTGTATGCCAGTAA
Source organism: Leptonychotes weddellii (assembly GCF_054177405.1). Taxonomy (NCBI): domain Eukaryota; kingdom Metazoa; phylum Chordata; class Mammalia; order Carnivora; family Phocidae; genus Leptonychotes; species Leptonychotes weddellii. The sequence goes on along the minus strand of NC_138379.1, from coordinate 32,421,921 downwards.
CCAGTGCTTGCTCCTCAGCTTAGCCCAAATAGCCCAAATAGCCCAGACAGCTATTAAGTGGAATGCCCTACTTTAGCTGGGTAGTTTTGTGAATTTAAGGAAGAATGATTAAAATGAATAGTTTTTTTTATTCCTTCTAAGACCTGGCATTTTCTCTAGTGTTAAGAAAGTTCCTTTACTGGGATATGAGAACCATATGATGGTCAAAGAAATAGATTTGACTCACCATACAGGGAGGAGTCATATGGTTTGGAGCAAGAAATCTGGACATGAGGAGGAGCTGCTGTGGAATCTGTCACTCCATCTTATTCCAGGCTTGGTTTACCTTTTTTTGTATAGGTTTCTTCTTGATCTCTTGTCCATCATGTGCATACTGTTGGAAGCTGGATTCTCAGTCAACAATGGTGACTTCTCAGAGTTAAGGAGGCCTCATTTGCTCACATGTTCCCAAGAAGCTGTCTGCATCTGCTAACATAGGCTAGTGTGCACATTCTCTGAGACCCAAACTTGACACAATTTTGAGAGTTAGGTGATTCTTCTCCTGTATACCCCTGTGTAAAAACTCTCTGAAGCTGCCAAAGGTAAAAACTCTTATTGCAACAAAGCACCTGTCCCTGAGTGGAATAGCAGTTTGAATACCATTTAACCTAGACTGAATGAGGCAAGAAACCACTGCAGAAAATGTGTGCCTGGAATGTATCCCAAATTCAAATGGGTTCTTTGAAATATTCACCAAGGATAAATTTGCTTAGTAATTCTTTAGAACCTGTCCAAAATTACCTTAATTGCACTACAGAGTCCAACTCTTAAGAACCTCTTTTCTGCCTGCCCTTCCAAAGCATGGTGCTGGATCTCCATCCAGAAGTGAAAATGGATGAACAGTGTGCCAAAAGGGGAAAACCTATTCTGTCATTTGGGTGATCGTTGGTTCTACGTCCTGCTTTGTAGCAAAATGAGAGCAGTGAGCTATACAAGACCTAGTATAAGGTATTGTTGGGTTTTGGAGAATTGGCTATTTGGTAGCTTGATTTTTAATAAATTGTAGCAAATTAATTTTTAGCTATAGTGAACTAGAGCCCCATCCATATCAGCCACCCTCATTAATGAGGGTAACAGAGCGGTATGGACAACTGTGGCACTTTCTTCTTTTACGGTTTAGGACTCTTTTTTTTAATCTAAAGTTATGCTTTCTAGTCCTCCGGGACTGAGTAAATCATGGGGAATTTTGCAAAAGTTCCTTATTTCCATATCAGATGTGTTCTCTCTCTTTAGTTTGGTAGGGTCTACTCAAGAATGATTTCTTTTCTGCATTCCTAAGGTAAGGGATAAGAACTATACCTGTCACTGAGAGCTTCATGTATTATTTTGGTCATCTATTGCTGCATAACAAATCACGCCACCACTTAGTAGCATAAAACAATGACATTTTAATTATTCTCCTAGCTCCTTGGATCAAAGATTCAGATGAGAGCAAGCAAGGGTGCCTTGCCTCTATTCTGTGATGTCTGGGGCTACAACTAGAAAAACTCTAAAGACTGGATGTGACTTGAATGGCTGAGTCTGGAACGATCTGAAGGTTTCATTTCTCACATGTCTGGAGCCTGGGCTGGGTTGATTTAAAGGCTGGGCTCAGCTGAGACTATTGACCAGTGCAACTATACATGGCATCTTCATTTGACTTGGGCTTCCTCACAGCCTGGTGCCCTCAGGGTAGTTGGGTTTCTTCTGTGGTGTTCAGGGATCCAAATTTAAGATTCTAGTAAACAAGGTAGAAGCTGAGTAGCATTTATGACCTAGATTTGGACACCACATAAATTTACTTCTATTCATACTCCAAAACTAGAAGCAGTTATAGCCTTCCCAGAATCAAGAGTAGATAAAATCACCTCCCACCTCTTGCTAGAAGGTATCAAAGAATTTTTTATTATATTTTTAAATTGCCATATTTGATAACTATTATCCTTTAGCAGAATCTACTTTGGTCCTAGACATATATTCTAGGGATATTTCCATGGCTCAAAAAATCTCAGGATAACACTCAGAGCCAATTTGGGAGGCTCAGAAGAGTACTAGTCTCATTAACTTGTAGTCATTCTCTTGGATGTCAAAAGACATTCCTTAGCTTTGCCATATATCTTTTTTTTTTTTTTTTTTTTTTTTTTAAAGATTTTATTTATTTATTTGACAGAGACAGAGACAGCGAGAGCAGGAACACAAGCAGCGGGAAGGGGAGAGGGAGAAGCAGGCTTCCCCCCGAGGAGGGAGCCCGATGTGGGACTCGATCCCAGGACCCCGGGATCATGACCTGAGCCGAAGGCAGACGCCTAACGACTGAGCCACCCAGGCGCCCAGCTTTGCCATATATCTTGATCACTGGACTTCACAGGATGCATCTTAGCTGTCTGCAAATTAGTCGGGGACTTTGCTGTCTTTGAAAATATTCACACAAAGTGTTAGAAGTACTAAGCCAGTTATAATTGAGGATTATTGAACATGGGTGTTGACTCTGGCTGCTGTGGGACCTTGCAAAGGGGTGCTTACTTAAGTGGATTCACGACAATCTGAGCTCTTTCTTCTTCACAGACTTGCAGAATCTAAAATTCAATATTTGTTAGCACACGATCTTAGTGATGAGATCAGGTGAGGCTACTTGCAGAAGACTAATGTATAAGCACATACCAATTCAATAATTTATATGGAGAACTATAACTAGGGATACTTTCATAATTTATATGGAGAACTATAAGGAGAACTATAACTAGGGAAAGCTTCAGGCTTTCCCTGGAGGCACCCTGCATGAAAAACCAAATTAGAGGCCAATTTGGTAAGTATTGGAAAAGATTCTGGAAGGGCAGGTATGATGTCATGATTATGTTGTGTACACAATGCCTACCACTGTCTGGTGTGGATGAGGCTCACAATAAATGTTTGTTGAATATATAAAAGAATAATTTAGAATAAAAGAGGCCTTAGGGGGATGTAATCTGATGGTTTTCAAACATTCCTAAGGTTCTTTTTTTTTTTTTTTCATCCAGCACAATTCTATTTAATGGAGGTGGGCAGCAGGATGTTCCATTATGATTAATTTAGTCCAGGGACCTGTCAACATTAGGTAGAGAAGAAGCCACCATCATTCTTTCGGGAGTAGCCTCCATTGGTGGCTGCAGTGTGAGGGGACACTATGGATCCCTGGATGCTGTGGATAGACTCGTTCTTAGGGTTGATCCAGTGTCTGATGTTAGCTCGGGAAGTGATGGAAGGTGGCGGAGGAGGGGGTAAAAGTTCTCCAGGGAATTGGGTCTTGATGATTCCATGGGTATCCTGGGTGGTCTCCTGGTGTAAGAGTATTTCACTTTTGTTCTTGAATGTCCCTGTGTGGTGGTTGTACAAGGCTGCTAAGCAGAAATCCAGGTCATCCTTTGGTATCTCAGGATCAAAAAAAGAAACATCCCGCCTCATGGAGGTGATTGTGGGAGTTGAGCTGAGCCGACTCCAGGGTTGCTGTTGCTGAGCAAGGTGAGCTGGGTTCTTATATGGCAGTTTCTTGGAAGCCCGGAGTTTTCCCAGGAAGGTATCATCGTTATCCAACGTAGGGTGCTGGAAGGGGTCTCGGGTGAAAGGCATGGTAAAATGCAGAGTGAGCCGCTGGTGTGAGGGATGGGAAACCCGCGCAGCCGCACCCATTCCTAAGGTTCTTGAAGAGGTAATCTAGAAGCCACCTTGGGAGTTAGTGGGCAGGAAGTAGCAAGGGCCTTAGAGCAGCTCCATTTCTATTTATTTCAGAATTTCAGACTCTTACAAAGAAGTAAATTTTGAGAAGTGTTCTACGGATACAAAATATCAGAAGTTAATAATAGAAGATATGATCAATAGTAATGTTTGTCAATAAGGAAACTGAGACCCCCAAATATATATATGTAATTTGTCCGAAGTCCCCCAGCTAGTAAGAGACTAAGCTGGCTCTCAAATTGAAGCTTCCCTTTCCAAGCCTTGACCTGTTTCTTATATGCAACATGCTAATGATTCCCTGGAAATTTGGCCTCTAATTTGCTATGAAGTTCTCCTGTCCATCTCCTGACAATAGCATTTGGCATCTTTCCAGAATTTATTACACCATTTTCATTTTCTTTCTGGGAAGCAACACTTGACATTTAAATCATCACCTTATAAAATTCCCTCCTGCCTCAGTTTTTTTTCCTCTTCCTCCCTGGGCCTCATTCATTCACTTTATTTTTTTAATTCCTTGGACAGCCTCACAGACAAGTTATTTTCCAATATAAAGAGGAAAGGAGGAAGGAAGATGCACTGGACAAGTAGACAGTAAAATCCAGGCAAAAGCTCATTCTAAAACACATCTTCCTTGAAGCATTGTTATCACTGCTATTGTTCATACCATTCTGTCTGTTCCCTTGAGGCACCATCTCCTGCTGATGCTTTAAAGAGTTCAGAATAATCCTAGTGGCTTACTTGCATGTAAAAAATGCAAGCCTTAGCCCAAGAAAAGTATTTCTTGCTCACCTTTTCAGCTAACTGTACAATTGACCTTTCCTTGGAGCTGTACACACTACCTTTCTACCCACAGTTGACTATGAGGATCAGAGAAGTGGAGAGGGTCAGAGATGAAAAGCGCTCTGGGAACCTTGAAATCCAGTTTTATTTTACACATGAAGAGACTGAAACCCAGAGAGGTGGAATAATTTGCTCAAGGCCACACCACTAATTAGTGGCAAAGAACTGTCTCTTGATCCCTGGTCTATGACTCTATTAGCAATAGAAAGTTTATTTTTGCTTCCAGCCCAATGCAGTGCTCTCCAGATGAAACCCTAGTGATAGAGCAGGCTCCCATCTTTACATAGGACCACTGAGTTCCAATGGACCAGATGTGGCACCCAACTAGCTGAAATCCTGAGGGGTACACAAGTGTGGAGCCACGCACGAGTCCAGTGGATATCAGTCAATGTAGAAACACAGCCAGCAGCATCAGGGGCTGAGTTCTCTAGCTGTGGCTGCACCTTGTCACCCCAACTCTGTAGTGACAGTTGACTGAGGCATTAGCAGTGTATTCATCTAGAGAAGACAGAAACAGGCAGTAGAGACTACGGACAGGTGTTCCTCTTATTCCCACTGAAAAGACATGAGCAATGAGTCCTAATCTGGAGGAGTATTTAAAAATTTTTTTTTTTAAGTAGCAAAAAGATTTTATTTTTCCAGGCAAAATCTTGCCTAGAACTCCAGTGCATAAAATGAATAAAAATAACTGCTCTGGTTGAATTTGGGGAGAGAATAAGTTGTCCTCTGAGGCTCCAGGAGGCAACAGAGGTTAGAAATTAATAATCAACAGGAGGAGAACCTGCTGCAGGGAGCAGTTTTAGAAATCTGTGGTGATAATTTTTTTTTTTTTTTAAGATTTTATTTATTTGACAGAGAGACACAGCGAGAGAGGGAACACAAGCAGGGGAGTGGGAGAGGGAGAAGCAGGCTTCCCGCCGAGCAGGGAGCCCGATGCGGGGCTCGATCCCAGGACCCTGGGATCATGACCTGAGCCGAAGGCAGACGCTTAACGACTGAGCCACTCAGGCGCCCCTGTGGTGATAATTTTGGTTTTCATAGTGATTAGAGCAGGGTACTATTCTTATATAGTGGGTAGGAGCCAGGGATGTCAATGTCAGATGTCCTGCAATGTGGAGGATGGCTCTAGACATTGAAGATTATCCCAATATCCTACATGATGGATGTTCCTGGGGAGGAAAAAATTTTCTCTTTCAAAGTTCTTCTAGCTGCTCTAAGAATCAAATTGACATGAAACAGGTTAACAGGAGAAAATCAAACAAAAATTTAATAACATGTGTAACTACTGCATACCTGGGAGAGACCTAGGAAAACTGAGTAACTTACCAAAGTGTCTGAAGTTATCACCTTAAATACCATCTCCAGCTAAAGACAGAAGATGTTGGGGGTGGGGAGTCAGTTATGGGAGGTTACCAGGAAAAGCACGATAAACAAGGGTAAAGTTGTTATGCAGATTTAAGTCCATGCCTTCTCTACTGATAACAGTTTATAGAGATTTGGAGTCATCCTATCTGGTACTAAGGGAAACACCCTTACAAATGGAGGTTTCCCTTATACATGTAAATATCTCTTACAATGGGTACCTTCTCAGTTTTTAGAGCTTCTTTTGTGTCTGCAGTTTCTTAAAAATAACCAGTTTAAAATAAGCAATATGCCAGGGGTGCCTGGGTCACTCAGTCGGTTGGGCATCTGCCTTTGGCTCTGGTCATGGTCCTGGAGTCCTGGGATCAAGCCCCGCATCAGAGCTCTCTGCTCAGTGAGGAGTGATCAAGCCCTGCATCAGAGCTCCCAGCTCAGTGGGGAGTCTGCTTCTTCCTCTGCCCCTCACCCTGCTCATGCTGTCTCTCTCTCTCTCTCTCTCACACACACACACACACACACTCTCTCTCTCTCTCTCTCTCAAATAAATACAGTCTTTAAAAAAAAAAAGCAATATGCTAAAGAGGTATATCTTGGGGTGGCAAAACTCGTCCCCTGCAGTGTGAATATTTCCCCAGATATTCACATAGATAAAAAGGCAGTTTATAAGTAGCTGAGCCTAGAATCCAACCCTATTTTACATATGACAGGCAGTAATTATTACACAGTTTAAATATACATTGCATTTTCCAGAACCTGGGCTAAGTGGGGGAAGAGTGTATTTTTTTTTTTTTTTTTTTAGGAGCTTCACCAGAAGTTCCTTACCAGGCGACTAACAAAAGGGTTAAAATCAAGAGCTTTGGAGCCAGACTGCCTAACTTTGAATCCCAGATGCTGTACATACTAGCTGTGTATGACTTTAGCCAAGTACTTAACCAGTTTGTGTCTCCTTTAGCTATAACTTGGAGACAGTAAAAGTATCTTTCTCTCTTGATGTTGTGAGAATTATTTGAGTCAATAATGTAATGTGCTTATAGCAGTACTTAGCACAAAGTAAGTGCTCTAACTTTATTAGAAAATCCTATCCAAGCATTCTTCTTAATTATGACATATATATGGATATACATATTTATGTCTTCTTAAAAATATCAACTGAAAGAAAAAATGTTGAAAATCAATTGAATGTTGTCTTATTTCACTTAAATATGAACTTAGGAGTAAGCATCTAACTGCTTAATTACAGTTTTCTAGGGTAGCCATCCCAGACTTTTGCATATAATGTATTATAAATTATTTTCTTTTTATATCTTAAATTTAGAGTTTATGCTGATTTTTTTTTTTTTTTAGATTTTATTTATTTATTTGACAGAGAGAGAGAGACAGCGAGAGAGGGAACACAAGCGGGGGAGTGGGAGAGGGAGAAGTGGGCTTCCTGCCGAGCAGGGAGCCCGATGCAGGGCTCGATCCCAGGACCCTGGGATCATGACCCGAGCCGAAGGCAGACGCTTAACGACTGAGCCACCCAGGTGCCCCTTATGCTGATTTTTTTTTTTTAATTTTTTTACAGAATATATGTATAGGTAGTTTAAATTATTTTGAAATTTCATTTCAGGGTAGTAAAGAAAGAATTACAAAATGCTTGTTAGGAACAGAGTACATCAGGTATGATCAGATGGAGAGCTACTGCAGCAGATGAATGAGAAGAATCTGGAACTTGTGAGTTGATATCTAATGAAATCAGAGTTGTTCTGGGTAAAGCTGATAACAAGAGTTTTCTCCAGACCACTTTGTTTCTTCCTAAGTCTGTATATAACCTTTAAGACTTCAGTAAACATAATTTGAAAATAACTCTAGGGCAGAGATGTGTGCGTACTCTCTCTCACTCTCACTCCTTCTCACTATGTCTTAAGTTTCACTGGCAAGCTCCCTAGTAGGCTAAGAAGGGATCAACAATGGAATTGTTCTCAGTGGCATAGCAATTAAGCTAAAAGATTGTTTTATTATTATAAACGATCGCTAATGATTACTTTATGGTAAAACTAGACATTTCTCAAGTTTGTTCAAGAGACAGTTCATCATTTTCAGATTCTCAGAATTTGAAGGAACCGTTAACCAGGTGAGGGTCCATTGCCTGCCACTAACAGTAAGGCAAACACTGACATTGGTTTTGCGACAGAGAAAAAATATTTCATTGCATGGCATCAAACAAGGAGACGGGAGAAAGCTTCTCACATCTGTCTCTCCAAGAATAGGGGAGCTTAGTATCTATGGGACTTTAGAGAGCGGTCAGGCTTTGAGGGTGGATGTAGGTGATTGGAGGTTGGGAGAAGGTGAGGTAAGAGGAACAATACCGTTGTTTCTGCACAGGCACCACCCAGTAACATACTTGTTCATAGTTGTATGTACTAAAGATGGCAGCGCCGATATCACAAACAGGGGAAGAGCTCAGCTTATGTCTTCACTGTGCTTTATTCCTGGTCCCTTATGTGCAACTGCAAGAATTCTTCCTGGTGTGCTCCAGCTTTAGTTAGTCTTTTTTTTTTTTTTTTTTAAATGAGGGTTATTTTATTTTATTTTATTTTTTCAAGATTTTATTTATTTATTTGAGAGAGAGAATGAGAGAGAGAGAGCAGGAGAGGGGGGAGGGTCAGAGGGAGAAGCAGACTCCCTGCCGAGCAGGGAGCCCGATGCGGGACTCGATCCAGGGACTCCAGGATCATGACCTGAGCCAAAGGCAGTCACTTAACCAACTGAGCCACCCAGGCACCCCAGCTTTAGTTAGTCTTATCAGTGGTCTGTTAACTTCTGCACAACCAGTCCATGAAAGAGTTTTCTTAGGGTAGAATGGTCAAGTGTCTATTATCGTGTTGATTTCAGAATAATGCTTTGTTCACTGAATATGACAGGAGTTTTAAGCTGGTTATGGCTTATAATTACTGTTATTCTTGATTCTTAACCACAAGTCATTATCAGTTATATCGATATCAGTTTTGTTTCTTAAGATTTTTTTTGCCTAAACTTACATAGTGATGCTCATTTGTATTATTCGAGACCAATAATTTGCTAATAACAAGATTTTTAGGTACTTGCGTTTCAGTTAAAGTATGAATTGCCTATACCCAATCTCAATTTGCTTCTAAGAGTGGTGAGTTTATATTTGTCCATTCAATAACAACTATCTGAAAAAAAGATGAAGTGGGTTGGATAGAATCTATAGTCCTACCTAAAAGGACCAGGATTGATAACATTTAAGAGACCCTTCTAGACCAGAAAGGTATACCTGGGGGGTAAGGGTGATACAGAGAAGACCCAGGAACCATGATGCCCTGTAGGAAAGGTAGAGAAATTGGATGCCCACCCAGAGACCAGTTCTGTTAATGGAAGTGATTATGTTTTATCTAAAAGCATGCTTGCGGAACACAACAGGCATGCTAAACTGACAGATGAACCCAAATTCTCCTGAGGAATTCTGTCTGGAAATACAGTGAACAGACAGGTCAGATCTGAAATAGCACTTCTTTGCTTTCAGACGCGAGATATTTTTCTGCTGGGAATTCTGGGATTTTTAGCTAGATTCCATTCATCCATGAGCAAGAAAAACAGATATTTCCAGAACTTACCAGGACTGCCAAGGATCTCTATCCTAATAGAAATAGGAGTACAGGTCAGTCAAATTATAAATAAAACTATATGGAATTTTTAGGGGTCTGCTTACTTCCCATCAAAACACATCCAGAACCACTTTTTTTTTTTAAATAGCTCTCCAGAACTATATATCTTATAACTGAAAGTTTATATACTTCGACCAGTGTTTTCCCTGTTTCCCCCACGTTCCAACTCCTGGCAACCAACTTCTGTCTATGAGTTCTACAAGTCTGACATATTTAGGTTCCTCATACAAGTGAGATTGATGTGGTTTTGGAATATAGGTGAGGTTCGGAGCCAACGACCAAGAAAGAATTCTTGAAATGTCTTTGGTGCAAAATGGTTTTATTAAAGCACAGAGACAGGACCTGTGGGCAGAAAGAGCTGCTGCACAGGGGTTGTGAGGGGTGGCTGATTATATACTCAGGAGTTGGGGGAAGTAAGGAAAAGGGAGGTTTCAAAAGAACTTTCATATGTTAAAGAGGACCTACAAGATAATGGAAGCCTTGCCATTGTCAAGTTAAGGTTGTTTACCCCTCTAGCAAGGCATTAACATTAAGACAGTTGGCAGATTCCTGGAAGAATGTCACACATATCCCACCCAGGAGTGGCGGGGGAGGGGAGGGGAGGTTGCAGGGTGTCAGCTTATGCTTTGTCTTCAGCTAGCCTTCTGCTCCCTCATCAAGATCGTGTAGTATTTGTCTTTCTGTATCTAGGTTATTCTATTTAGCATAAGACGAGTAGGCTGGGGAGGAAAATATCTTCCTGTACTTTTTGTTATATATATATATTTTTTTTTTTAAGATTTTATTTATTTATTTTACAGAGAGAGAGAGAAAACAAGTAGGGGGAGCAGCAGAGGGAGAGGGAGAAGCAGGCTCCTCGCTGAGTAGGAAACCCAGTGTGGGGCTCGATCCCAGGAACCTGGGATCATGACCTGAGCCGAAGGCAGACACTGAGCCACCCAGGCGCCTTCCTGTACTCTTTGTTAAAAAAGAGAATTCAGCTGAGTAAATCTGAGATCTAAGTGGATTTACTAAGCAATTAATGAATGATTAAGCATCCCATCTAGCAAGTAGATGCTCCAAGGAGTTGTGCAAAATGGATGTTTTTTTTACAGGAAAGAGGTTGGGCCAGGAGTTATTAGCAAAAGAAAAAAAGGGATTGTTTTAGACAAGATCACCTTCCCTTAGGGGAAAGGCAGGAAGTCTTAATATGCAGATTACCTCATCTTCCTTGGGGGGTGGGGATGAAGAGGGCCCATGTAACAGATTACCTCATTGGTGCTGACCAGAAAATTCCCAATTGATTGGTTTAAAATTCTCCTGGAGAGGTTGAAACTGCAATTAGTCTTGATTTACTATCCTGGAGTCAGGTAACTCCACTTTGGACCTATCCTTTTCTTTTTATACTGTCAAAGTTTTCCTAGTTGGTCTAAGAATCAAATTGACATGAGACAGATTAACAGGAAAAACTTAAAACAAAAATTTAATAACATGTATACCTCCGTACACACGGGAGAGACCCAAGAAAACTGAATGACTCCCTGAAGTGACCAAAGTCATCACCTTAAATACCATCTCCAGCTATAGACATTAGGGGTAGGGAGTCATTTATGGGGGGTTACCAGGAAAAGCACTGTAAACCAGGGTAAAGTAACAACTTTGAGATTTAAGTACATGCCTTCTCTGTTGATAACAGTTTCTAGAGATGTAGAGTCATTCCCCTCTTCCTGGTACTGAGGGAGACACCCTTACAAATGGAGATTGCCCCCATATGTGGAAATATCTCTTATAAAAGGGTAACTTCTCAGTTTCTTTAGCTCCTCTTATGTCTGCAGTTTCTTAAAAATAACGAGTTTAGAATTAGTAATATGCCAAGGAGATATATCATGGGCTGGTAAAATTTGCTTCCCTATAACCAGAAGACCAAATCCTGTGTAATTATAGTACATTTTGTTTTTTTAGTAGATTTTGTATGAGTCCTGGAAGTGAAAATGATTGTTTTGAATGAACTCCACTTGCGAAGGAAGGTTTTACAGAAGTACTTAGTACCCTCCCTCCACTTCAACAGAAAGCCATACAGCCTCACTTGGAAAATGGCCCTTGGGTTTTCATCTAGCTCTAAAATTCTATAATTTCAAAAGAAGTTAGTGAGATTCCTACTAACCCCATTCTGCTTACTGTAATCTTTGCCATAGCTCTTTGTAGTTTGGGGCAGAACCTAGAAAAATGGACTTCACTTCCCATTCCCCTTCACTTGCATTTTAATTAAAATGTGAATTATCTTTACTTTACTTAATTTACTTACTTTACTCATTAAACTAAAGAGAATTTAAGACAGTCTGTATGCCACACATTTTTATAGGCTTAGGGATGCAAAGATAGTGAACCTGATTTCAAGCTGCTTAAGGTCCAGGGCTTTTTTGGTACAGACAAATGAAACATTGATGATAATGCAGTAGAGTAAGCACTTTGGGATAAGTAAGGTGCACTAAGGGACTGGAAGGTGTTGGGTTGAAGCATCTTGAATTCAAAGGCATTGTGAAAGTATAAGTTCCACTGCACTGTTTAAGGAGAGGTTAGATAGATCTTTGTGCATTTGCAGATTGCCAGATTTCTCAAACCCTTTTTAAATTAGACGGGGACACACAGTGGATCTTTCTGAATGCAAGTGTTATCACTGATGACATGTATCATCCCTTCTTTGAGTTCATCTGAAGAGTTTAATGAAGATTAGCATTTGGCTAATGGTTTTCAGCCTTCATCCATAAAAGGCAAACAACTAACATTTACTGATATGCCAGGTACTTGCATATGTGGTTTTCTACATGAACTCATTTAACTTTCACCGCTATGTTATGAGGTAACGACTCTTTTCATTCCCACTTTAGAGAAGGAGAATTGAGGTGAAGAAATGTGCACAGCATGACCAAAGCTGGTACAAAGTAACCTTACCCACTGTGTCTAAAAAAAAATGCATCTAAAATTCAGATATGATCCTATCACTCCAGATTAAAGCCTCAATGGCTCCCTTTGCCTAGGCTCAAAAGGGTAAAATCCACTGTCCTTAGTGTGATATCTCAGGCTTTCTGGTGTGGCCACTTCTCCAGTGTCATCTTTTGCCTTCTCTTGCCTATAATTATGTATTTCAGCCATACATATGGGTCTCCCTTAAACCTCTTTTCATATTTTTGTCTTCATCATTTTCAATTGCCTGATATGTACTTCTCACTGCCCTGCTCTTTGCAGATTTAGCTCCACTGTCACCTCTTCTAGTACATTTCCCCACTAGCTCCAGGTCGGTGGTAGTGCCTGTCCTATACTTGGCAGTCTATGCGTCTTCATGACCGGAACTTGCCACAGTGCACTGACATTCATTTAAGGGTTTCTCCCCTGTAGAGGTTGTGAACTCCTCATGCCTTACTCATTCTGATATTGCCAGCATCTGGCATAGTAATGCAGATGTACATAATAATCACTTCTAAATATTGTCAATAGTCCTCATCATTATATTTAGAAAGGATCAGACCCAAACCTTCTAAAACAGAGCATATATATTTAAAACTACAAAAACTTGCAGAGAAATTCTTCCCAGATTTACAGCTTTGCATTTGCTGGTGTTTGTCATTCCTTGCAGTCAGGAATCTGCAAGGAAAAATGGATCTATACATGAATCACATTGTGTTTCACTCTTTTTTCCTCCTCTTCAGTGGTCTTTTTCTCTATATTTGAAAAATATTACAGGTTTGGAAATTAATTCAGAAGATTTAGAGAAGGTAGCCTGGGGAAAATGAATAAAATTGAGCCTAAGATGAAATTATCAGGCTTGCCACTTTTTCAATCTTGACTATCGGAGTAGACTTTAATAAAACTATTTAGGTCTGTGTTCCTGTCTGATTTATTCTCAGGTCTTTTTGATCCAAAGATCCATGTTTCCTAGCTGGTGAGCTAGAAGCATGATATTTCCCTTAAATGGTAGACTTTAAAGTACTGAAAAGAATTTCAAAGATTAAGTGAATGTGTCATAATATGATAGCTGCCATTTATTGTTTGCTTGCCATGATGAGCGCTTTACATTTCTTGTAACATTTAATAATCACAACAATTCAATGAAGAAGGTGCCATCATTATTCTCATTATAAAATTAAGGAAATGAGGCATGGAGAGCTTAGGACTTGGTCTCAGATCAATGGCTATAAAGAGGCAAACCTGAGACACTAAACCAATTCTGTGTGATTCCCAAGTTCATGGTCTTCATTACTTCACTGAATACACACTTATAGACACGTCCTCCTGCTCAGTGAGGAGCCTGCTTCTCCCTCTCCCTCTGCTGCTCCCCCTACTTGTTCTCTCTCTTTCTGTAAAATAAATAAATAAAATCTTTAAAATATATATATATATATAAAACAAAGAGTACAGGAAGATATTTTCCTCCCCAACCTACTCGTCCTATGCTAAATAGAATAACCTAGATACGGAAAGACACACATACGCGTATGGGAAAAGCCAATAAATTTAGGCTCCTAATTGAGTACTTAAAGCTATAATTGAAATATCAAAAATTTAATTTTTTATTTCATATGAAAAGTCCATGTTGGCTCTGGTCAACAAATAGAAAAGAAACAAGGTTTAAAACACTTACTTTAGCCTGGTCTGAAAGACTATGGCATTCAATCCAGTTCAATTTCAGGAGTGACTTTAGCACTAGAGTCAGTGGGGAGTAAGACTGATGTTTTTTTCCTGATGGCCTTTGAGCTATCTAAGTTCCCAGAAGCAAGACACAAGGCACACTGTCTGGTTTGTTTTGTTTTGTTTCCAAAACTTCTCTGCCCAGCTATGGCTCACTGTTCAGCAATACTTCCAGTCTCCTGAAAAATTCAATTCACTCTTTTCCCTGATTAGCAAACCCCCTTCTCTCTTCAGCTCAGTTCATCATTAGTTTGATTGTATTTCTAGATACCTGAGACACTGTCTGCTTATCAGGTACAACTTGCTTTCCCTTAACCTACATTGTTGAACTTTAAAGATTTGGAGCATTACAACATTATGTTAACTCATGCCACTAAGCACATTACTCTTTGAATTGTTATTGAGTCATAAATCACTCCTTGGCCTTTACCCATTACTAAGTTTCCAGTTAACTATTGAGAGCATATTCTGAGATGCCTCTTGGTAAATAAAACCTTCCTCTACTTGTTTACTTGTCTTGTTATCTCATTATACTGAGGGAAGGAGAAGGATCAGCGTAATATTTGAATCAAGTCAGATGGGTTAGTATGAAAAATTAGGGATCACTTCCTAAGGAAAAAAAATTACAAAGCTTTGCTATTCTTGAACAATATGAAAAATCTATGTTGTTGATATCTGCTGAGGGGAAAGAAGCATTTGAGAAGAAAGAGTCAAATAGGAAATGTTTCTAACAATTCCTTCTTTCTTCCTCCTCCCTTCCTTCCTCTTCTCTCCCTCCCTTTCTTCCATTGAAATCATCCATGTTATTACTAGTTATTAGATGTCTACTATGGATAAAGCACTGTGCAAAGCTCCCAGATATAAAGAATAGGGACACAAAGATTAATCAAACTTAGTCTTAGCCTCAAATTGTTTTTATAATTTTAGGGGAGACAAAACCTACAGAGCAGAAAGGTGACTACAGTCTAAGGTGGGAAGTGTTCAGTGCCATAGAGAGGCACAGGTATGCATATACAAGTTCAGATGAGAATTCTTCCTACTGGGGAATCAGGGAATCTTCATGACTGTGGCACCATTTGAACTGGACTCTTAAAAAAGATAGGAGTGTTGGGATGGGGCCAACATTACAGATGGAGGAACATGGAGGAATGAGAGAAATCTCATGTTTCCGTCATTTCCCTCATTTCTGCCCCATGCCTCTGGGCCTCTAGGCCTGCATTCCTTAGGGCCTAACCTTTTCAGACCCTTTTCCATTCATTTTTCCAGCTGAAAGTCATTTGTTCTGTTTTGGATGAATATTCAGGACCTTCTAGGTGACCAACTACCTAATCTATTGATTTCTCCACACTAAAATATCACTGGTTTTCTATATCATTCATTTACTTATTCATATTTTAACAGGAATTTCTGAGATGTGACCTCAATTTTACACATACAGATTTAGATTATCAGGTACCTGTTATTGTTTTAGGGAAGGAAGGAATATTTTCAGTATTCCCTCAGATTGAAGAGAGCTCTATCCTCATAGCTAACCTGGCATTCTCTTTGTCAAATGTTACTGGGCACAAGAAACCCAGAGCAGGATCTGTTTTTCTTGAGCAAGATAATTTGCTTGTAACGAGTTCAATTATTTGGCAGACAAATGTTTGGGGAAGGGTGGGGGGAGGGAATACAAGGTTTACATGGGTTACCCTGTAGTTTGAAACAAACAAGGCTTAGAAATCTGTTCTTTCTACTAAGTATTAAGAAAACAAATTATCCCTTAAAAGTGGCACCAATCTGTGTTCCAAGAGCCTCATGGCTCAAAGTGTCTGTCCAGGTATTCTAAATGGACGCCTTATTTTACCATGAGGGGATAGGGAAGACAAATAGATATTTCTTAAATTCCTAAGTATTTCTTAAATTTCTTAAATAATATTAGGTACCATGTACTATTTGTAGGATATTTGTCCTTTACAAAATTGCCTTGTGCTCATCATTCCTCTCACATTAAAATGTAATCCCAACCTGAGCCTGTGAGATCCTGCACAATCTGGCCTCTGTTTACCTCTTTGTTCTTCCTCATCTCCTGTCACTATCTCCATGGCTTAAATTGCTTTAGTCACATCAACTTTCTACATAATAATTTAGTTGCTCCCTTGAGGTTTCTGCACTTCTTGTATCTTCTGCCTAGAGGGGTCATCTCTTAGCTTGTGGCTATCATCTTCTGTAGAATAATTGTGGAGATTTTACCACATATAGTAATCATTAATTAATACACCAAATGTATTAACTTTAGCTAAGACTAATAATATTCTCTATTTGACAAAGTTATTTTGTTTCACATCTGTTATCTCAGTTCAATGCATATCTGAGCTGGGAGGCATGTTAGAGACCCAGAGGGGAAAGGAATTCTTGCAGTGTCATGTATGTCCCTGTAGTGGGTCTCCATGTTCTTTCTGATATAACCAGATGCCTTACAGTCTACATATGAAACAAACAAAAGGAAAAAAAAAAAGCTAATAGCAAAATCTATCTTAATGCCCTAAATTTTTCCTTTGCCTCATGTTAACATTTGTCAGAACCAACTTCCTTAAAAGCTCTTCTATTTATTTTATCAATGTTTTTTAATTATGTGAGGACGTGACAGAGCCATATCTCAGTCATTTTAATTGGAAGCATTGGTGTCTAAAGTTGCTCCCTGCTGGGAAAATTTTAATTATGTTCTGCATATCCCCAACCTGAATGGTTCTGTGGTAAATTGTAATGTTGTTCATAGCTATCTGTTTCCTTTCTACCCCTAAGAGGAATACACGTCTGCAGCCTTTGTCACATCACTTACGGTGCCTCCTGTAGGCGCCATTGGCAATACTGACCTTGTGACTTGCTTTGGCCATTAGTATGTGAGTGAATACGATGTAGGTAGCATCCAAGCAGAACCTCCCTGTTACTAGAAGAAGCATGTTGTACAAAGGGGCTGCTCTCTTGTCCCGATGTTCAGAATGGGAAGACAGGTGGAGCAGATTCATAGTAGACCTGGAACAAAGCTTGAATTGACTTGCAGCCTTCATGTAATATGTGTAAGAAACAAATGTTTTATTGTCATTTTGATCTGTTAAGAAATGTTGAATTCATTTGTTAGCATAGCAAAATCTGAGTAATGGAGGTTCAAGAATGTACAGCAAAGAATTACAACAGCTCAAGTTTGAAGATACATCAGAGGTCAGTGAGTTCTGGCCTCTATCCAGTACGGGAGTCACTACCAGAATATCCTACCAGCCATCAAGCCATTCACTGCTTAAAAGTCATCACTCCCAAGAAGCTATCTTATCAACTACTCAAGCATTTTTGAATCTCAGTGTGTCTAAATAATACCTTGATAATGTTGCTACATCTGTGACAGCATCTGAGCTGTACAATTAATTAGTAATAATTTCTTTTTAATTAATTTTTATACTTGAATAAATTTACATAACAAGGATACTTTAGTATCCTTGATAGTTTTGCTTGCCTTAAACAAGATAATTAGGTAAAAATACATACATATATAGATATGAAACAAAATTATTAATTCTAGCTATGCTCTATCAATTCCTATAGCTATGGGCCTTTTTCTCTGTTAACAAGAATTATTAGGAAGGATTAGAAATTGATCCCTACTCCTTGTTAGCAGAAAGATGGAAAAAGAAATTAACAAATGGTAATTTACTGTGTGATTTGGGGCTGTTCAATCTGTGCCTTTTTGTGGGCCATCAGGAAGACACACCAGAAAAAAGAGGATAAAGCAAAAGGAGCATCACTTTCTCAAGGATGGTTAATCAAGAATGAAGCCTTTTCAACAACTTCTTTTATGATAATATATTGATGTCATGGGGATTGACTGATGAAAAGATGATCAAATTCTAATTCTCCTTTTACTTGTATATCATCACCTCTCCCCACATTTCTGTCTTTTTTTCTCCAGGGAAAACCTTTCCAGGTCATTGAACTTTTCCTTGTGTGTTACGCTTTCTGTGACTCTCTGCCAGTCTCCCTCTCCTGGCTATCTTCTTGTTGGTTCCTTTACCCTGGTGCAAAAGGGAGCAGAACTCAATTTTGAACAATTGAATTGGTCTGGAAACCTCTTGTGTAAAATTCACTTTTTTTTTTTTTTTTGTCTCCCAAATTTAATTAGGGACATAATGGGAGACTTTGGAAAATAACAAATGACAAATAACTGATTCTCTCTGGTACAATGCCAAAAATCCTTCCCTTTCTGAAATAGAAGTTTTCCTGAAGCTTTTACTAGAAGCTTTGGATCAGTAGAATTTTAAGCTGTCCTATACCCAGCACTAGTTTTATTTTAACCATTCCATTACCAAGACAGCATCAAGGCTGCTGTTCCTACAAATTGCCTTCCTGTTCCCATTCAAGAAAAAATGCAAATCAGTCAAGTAAGAGATTGTAGCAGCAGGACCTAGTAAAATAGAGTAGGGAAGTAGCACAGTTTCACTGTCAGGGAAGAACCTGTCACGCAACCTGGCAGACTCTTTTGTAAGTAAAGCTATTAGACACTCCATTTGGCATGACAGTGTCAGCCACAGACAGTGTCAGCTGAATTGTCACACTTCTCTAGCAAAAAAATCCTGGGCAGTAATTCCTTGAGTTAAAATAGCCTTCAGACCTCTCTGGCTACCAGGAATTTAACTGGACTGCTCTGCAATGAATGCCTGATTAAAGCTCCCCTGTGTGTGCAGTGGGAAGGAGTGCATTCTTCACCTCCACAAATTGCTCATTAGTATTATACGTGTGCCTAACCAGTACCACTGAAGTGGAGGGAAATAAGCAGTTTGGCCAATTAAAATGTGAAGTGCTCAGTTCCCCTCAAATGGCTTTATTTTAGTATTTTCCTTAATATTTCCCTCCTAAGCCAAGTAGAGTGATATGAATAGTTAGGGAAATATTCCTTAAACTGATTTTCTACTGTTGTGTCTTGCTGCCTTTTACTACTACTTCATAGATGCTTTTCTGAATCCTGGCTCTATGGTCTTGGACAGATCTACCTGTCCCTTAACTTCTTCCAGCCTTAGTTTATTCCTCAGTAAAAGGGGAATTTATGATGACTTACTCCAAAGGCAATTGTAAATATTCACTGAGATGACAAGTGAAAGATCCCTGAGTTACTGCCTAGCACATAGTAAGTGCTCAATAAATGGTGTTTAAATCAGAATCAGACCATACAAAATATTAAATTGTGTTCCTCTAATGTGAATGCCTTACAGGTGAAGTCTGTCTTGATTCAAAGAGCCTATAAGTCCAGGTACAAAGACCCCTTCATAAAGAACTTATGTGCATTATTCATCATTTCTATTCATACAGGACTTAATGGCTGTGGGAGAGAACTCAGAAAAGAACAGTGAAAATGATGAAAGGTCCATAAGGTCATTGCTCTGAGGATAAGGTTAGAGGAGATAGGTTCTTGAATCTGGGTGGGTGAAGATTGCAGCATGACTTAATAATGGTCTTCAAGCATGATTGATGTCAGTAACTGAAAGAGTAATGGAAGGGTTGTATTAAAGTGGAAACATATCTTTATCACTCTCCCAAGACCTGCTGGATATTTCCTAAGAGTGCAAGCAGATGAAATAGATTCCTCTTGCTAACAGTAGTAGACACTGAGGCTGGAGTCAAGGAGAAAACTCCCTTGCCTTTGTACTTGTCAGAGGCAGGATCTGGATGGCTGGTGGCTGGGTATTTTTGAGAATGTTCTGCCTCATGGACTTTAGACAATTTCATGACATCTATCTACATACTGTGATCTTGCCTCTTAATCTGGGCTAAGCCCCCGATGCCCATAACAGTGCTTGACTCACAGTGAATGTGTGACAAGTGTCTGCTAAAGAGCTTTTCCTTTTGTCTTTTGAAAAATGGAGATACTATGCTACCCTTAGGTTGATGCACATGACACATACCAACATGACAAATACTAGCTTGCTTTATAGAAATTATTGTAGTGGTGGTAGTAGGAGGACAAATTGCATGTTAGGAACTGGATAACTTTTGTTTTCACCAAATGATGAACTCCATGAGGGCAGGTTGCTTACTCTCCAGTGTTCGAGCTCAGTGGCCCTCAATCATGGTTGTATTTTAGAATTTTCTGGGGAGCTTTAACATAAACTCTGAAGCCAGAGACTCAAACCAGACTATTGGAATCCAAATCTCTGGGTAAGGTGCAAGGGCACTGCTGTTTTTTGTAAGGTACAGTCAGGCTTGTGAATTGTTATTCTAGCTGAATGCAAAAACAGAACTAGAGGAGAGTAGTGGGCAGATAGCTAGTATGCGTTATAGTCCTTATCTCAAAAATTGGGACCTCTTGAAAGTTCCAGAACCATGCTGAAAAGAATAAAAGTGTAGTTTATTTAGAGTACATTGGAATTTTTTTCTTATCCTCTTTTAACACTGACTCTCCATGGAAGAGGGACACCGGAAGGTTCAAGGTGGTCTCCAACTTTTGTTTTTTACACCCTAACATTTTAACTCATCTCTCATATAGATGATAAAAACTGATTCTTTTAAATCTGTACAAGGGAGGAAGGTTTTTGACACCCATCTTTTACAGAGTCTTATACACTTCTTGACTTTTATGCCAAACATCTCCAACAAAGATGTAAACATCTCCTATGTTCTGGAACTAGGAGCAACGACTTATGTTGAGGGTATTCCATTACCTAATTTTATATGCTAGGGAGATATCTGAATGTCTACTAGGGCCACAAAATTCTGTAGACCATCCTGATATGGATGGTTAATATCTGGAGAATCTTAAAGGATGAATCAACATTTAACAAACAAATACCCCATATTGGATGTTCAAAATAATTAGTACAATATTTAAGAAGAGTAAAAGAAGTCTGCCTGCAGCTCTGGTATTTGGATCATTCCGTCTTAAAATAATTATCAAAATTTTGGCAGTGAGGGGAAAGGGAGAGCTGTTCTTTCCACTCCTTCTTGTCCTCATGATTTCCTTAGAATGTGACCAAGCTTGTCACAAGGGTTAGTTACTAGGTAGAAGAACAGTTACTTAAGAATCTAATACCTCTTCCATGAAAAACACTGCTTAGTTGCAATTTACCCCTGCTAGATTGTGTGGTGTCTTTTTACCTCAGGAACATGTTATTTTTAGAGGATTATCATTAAATGAAAACAGAAGAAAACAAAATTGTCATACAACTTTTAAGCATCAGAAAATTCACTTCAGTATACCCCTGGGTTTATAGATCCCAATTGATGAATGGTGGCTGGCTTTATTATGTTTCCTGTTAGGCTTCTATAATGTGTGTAGAGAGTAAAAGAATGCCTGCCCCTACCTTTCCAGCACTCTGTCCAGCAATTCTAATAAGTAGCTGTAGGACAGCTGTTCGGTACTGATGGCCCAAGTGAAAGCCAGATTCAAGTGCCTTTGAAAATAAGATCAAATTAACCTTTTGTTAGTGTACAAGAACTCCACTTGTTTAATTACTTAGAGGCTAAATCACTTTAGCACAAGTGTGGTTGGAAGGGCTGCTTCCAGGTAAAGCCAGTGTTTTCCGTGCATTACGCCATACTTCCGAAAAAAAAAAAAAGTAGCAAAAATTTCTTGTTTGAGGCACATGCCAATATATGCTTCCTACAATGTACACCTTCAACAACCTACTGAATGAATTGTTACACGGGGTTATTTGTGTTTATCCACTTAAATGTAAGTCTGAATCTCTCAAGTACAATGATCTAAATACTGTCAGAAGCAGAGGTGTTGCTTTGGGCAGTAATTTACCAACTGGTTTAGCTACTAGGTCAAATGGCTAGTAAGCCAATTCTGCTCAAAGTATCAAGATTTTTAAAAGCCTTCACACCTTTGGAGTCAGGATTCAGTTTGCAAGAGAGTATCCTTGGGAAACAGTATAAACTAGGATTTATATGGAAAATGTGTCTTGTGCGGCTAGTCATTAATCAAAAGAGAACAAATGAAAAGTAACCAGGTGTTTTTTAGCATTAGGCAAAATGAAGTAAATTAGGATGCCCAAATAATGAAATATTGTATGATCATCATATTTTGATATAAGTAACAGAAGTATGAAATGGAATATATGGCATGTACCCTCATTATAAAAGAATGCATACAAATGTTAATAGTTGCCTTGGGTAGTGGAATTTAAGGGTGATTTTCTCCCTGTTACTTTTTTTGTTATATAAATATCCAAGCTTTCTACACTTTTTCTTCCATGATGTAAATGGTCCTCTTACTTTTTTTCCTAAAACAGCAACAAGGAAGAAAACACTTGCTGATACAACAAATTCAAACATAAGCACCTAAGGAGAAAAATAAAATTCATTTCCCTACACCCTGAGAAACCACCCTCATTTTTTTTTTTTCCATATAGTCAGACATGTGCTATATACTTTTTTTTTAGAAGGTATTTATAATGCTGGGTTATGCTGGGTAACTTTTTTTTTTTTGAGTATTTTTTTTTAATTCCCCCCCCGCTTTTTTTTTCACATTTTCCTATAGCTGGACCTCCTTCCCATGTAACCACCTAATATACACAGTTGCAACATATACTTCAAGATTATGTAGGTAGAAGTTCGTGTTTATATACCTATGTTTGTATTATGTACATACATATGTATGTATGTGTGTAGCATGTGATATCTATGTCCATATAACCTATGTAAGCATATATTTACAAATGTATGAATATCAATATGAAATGGACAGTATTCAACTGCTTTTGACTTAGAAAAATGCCAGATTCATATGATATATTCTTCAAGTTAATAGATTCATTCATTTTAAAGGTATTAAATGACATTCCATGGTGTGGACAAACCAGTTTACTCAGTCTTTGCCTTATTGAAACCATTCACTTTGTTCTCAGTAAAAGCAATGGTCCAGTAATCATCATTTTATATATATTGTGAATACACAGTGCTTTTTATACCTAAGTGATATATTTTGTGTGTGATAGAGACGTTTACCAGAGCTATTTACATATATAATTAACAAAGACATTTTAAATTATTTTCTCTGGTATTTATAAAACTTTTAATTTTGTCCTTTTTTGGCTAAAATGTAAAAAAAAAATCCTACTAAATAATAATGATAGTGGTCTTGTCTGACTTTTTTTTATTTTTTTAACAAATCTCTTTATCCTTTGAGATTGCTGTTGCTGTTTTTTAGTAGATAGACTTTAGCATAGCTAGGTTGTTTTCTAATTCTATTTTGTCTAGAGTTTTTATTTGGGATAGTTACCAAATTTTCTCAAATGTCTTTTAAGCATTTATTGTTTTAAAATATTCTTACAAAACAGCATTTGTAATGCATAAATGTGTTGGGAGGCGTGTAAAGTGAACATTTGTGAATAAACCATCCAACTTAAAAAGAACAACATTACCCATAATTTGAAGTTATCTTATTCTTGCTCATTGCTCACTACTCTATCCTTTTGTCCCTTATCCTTGGGTGCAAAGTCTTTCCAGAATTGCATATTTATTATTCCCTTGCATTTAAAAATAGATAATTTTAACCCCAATGCACAGACAAATAAATATAGGTTTTTACTGGTTTTTGAGCTTTAGAAAAATGACATCATACTATATATTTTGGAAACTAGGCGCACATCCTGCCACCTGGTAATCCTGTTCTTTGGTTTTTCGTAAAGAGGCATTTACCAATATGTGTACTAGAGACATGTAAGACCTATCTCCTCAATATTATTTATAATGGCAATAATCTGGAAGCAGTCTAAATATTCATTAATGGAAGAATAGATGATTAACGTATGGTATATTCATACCATGTAATATTAGAAATTAATAGTAATTAATGCTAATGTAATTATTATAAATAAACAACAGGTATTTCCAATAACATGGATGAATGTTATAAACATACTTTTCATTGAAAATAAGCAAGTCATACAAGTCTGCGTCTGTTGATTCTCTCTCATAATGTACTGAGGTGGAAGACTGTTGATTCTTTATTAGTGATGTTGAATCATCTTTTTTATTCTTTGAATCAGTCCACCTTATTCATACTGTATTCTCTTCTTTTTAAAAACTTTTAAAAACATCTTTGTTGAGATATAATTCAAATACCGTGAAATTCCCTTTATAATGTTTATAAGTCAGTGGATTTTTCGTATAGTCACAAAGTTGTGCAACCATTACCTATTTCTTATTTTAGATTATCTTTATCACCCCAAAAAGAAACCGCAAATCTGTTAAGCAGTCACTTCCATAACCCCTTCACCTCAACCTCTGACAAACATTACACTACTTTCTGGCTCTCTGGATTTGCCTAGTCTGTTATTCCATTTTAATAGAATCCTACAATATGTGGGCTCTTGTGTCTGGCTTCTCTCAGTAAACATAATGTTTTTCAAGGTTGATATCCATGTTTTAGTACACATCAGCACCTCATTCCTTTCCATGACCAAGTAATACTCCATTGTGTGTGTGTGTGCATGTGACATTTGTTTATCAGTGCATCAGTTAATTGATTTGGGGTTGCTTCCATCCATTTATTATGAATAAAGCCACTATAAGTATTTCTGTCCAGGTCTTCATTTAAATATATATTTTTAATTTTCTTGTGTTTATACCTATGAGTAGAATTGATGAGTCATATGATAATTTTTTTGTTTAATTTTATTTATTTATTTGACAGAGAGAGACACAGTGAGAGAGGGAACACAAGCAGGCGGAGTGGGGGAGGGAGAAGCAGGCTTCCCGCCGAGCAGGGAGCCCGATGTGGGACTCAATCCCAGGACCCTGGGATCATGACCTGAGCTGAAGGCAAACGCTTAACGACTGAGCCACCCAGGCGCCCGAGTCATATGATAATTCTACGTTCAATCATTTGAGTGACTACCAAACTGTTTTACACAGACAGCTGTACCATTCTATATTCCTACCAGCAAAGTATAAGTGTTCACAATTCTCCACATCTTTACCAACGCTTATTATCTGACTTTTTGATTATAGCTGTCCTGGTGGGTATGAAGTGGTATCACGTTGTGGTTTTGGTTTGCATTTTCCAGATGGCTAAGAACATTGAGCATCTTTTCATGTGCTTTTTGGATATATTCACATGTTCTTTGGAGAAATGTCTATTCAGATCCTCCATGTTTCTGCATGTAATATTAATATATTAAGAATTTTCATGTAAGAATTTAGAATTTTCATTCTTACATGAGGTACTCTATGGTTTTGTTATTTATCTATATTTGGTAATGCTACTTTATAAGCTACATTTGAGAGCTGTCATTTCTTACTCTTAATATGGAAACATATATTAAGATTAATTGCTTTTTAAATGTTGGTAAACTTGTCTATACAGCCATGTGATCTTAAAGCCTTTGAAAGTGATAGTTTTTCACTTTTCCAATCTCTTCTAAGATGGGTTCTTCTCAATACTTCTTTTATGGACAATTATAGTAATTAACACTTGCGAAAAATTACACATTTCCTAAGGATTTACAAATCAGTTACCAATAGTTTCTCATGTAATTATCTTAATCTTTTAATAGTTATGATTATGTCCCTTTTTCCATTCCTAGTTGTATTGACGTTTGCTCTTTGTATTCATAATTAGGCTTCTGGGAGTTTCTTTCTTTTAATAGATCTAGTTTTTTATTTATTTTTGTTCTTATTTCAATTTTACAAATTTTAGCTGTTAAACTGATTCTTTCTGTTTTCTTGTTTCATAAGACTTTTTTTTATTTCTTAAGATGACCAGAATTTTTTTATTTAAATGTAGACCTTTTTCTCTACTTATATCTCACAAGTTTCTAAAGGTTTCAACTTTTTGTTTTCTGGGTAGCTCACTATTTCAGGTTTGATTTTTCATTTGGTCCAAAGCTTGTTGAGGAAAGTCTTTTGAAGTTTCAGGTGGTTAATCAGTATTAAACTGTTTTAAAACCCATTATTTCTTATTTAATTTATTATATTATAAAATATGAACTATAAAATGTTTGTTTTAAAAATGTTTTAATATTGGGGCGCCTGGGTGGCTCAGTTGGTTAAGCGACTGCCTTCGGCTCAGGTCATGATCCTGGAGTCCCGGGATCGAGTCCCGCATCGGGCTCCCTGCTCGGCAGGGAGTCTGCTTCTCCCTCTGACCCTCCTCCCTCTCATGCTCTCTGCCTCTCATTCTCTCTGTCTCAAATAAATAAATAAAATCTTAAAAAAAAATGTTTTAATATTTTATTCAATGCCAAAGACCTAATCAACATTATATCTCTCACAGATAAAATATCTTACTGATTTATAAGCTGTTAAGTGTATACAAAATATATAGTATATACACATATAAACTGAATTTTTTATAATCAATATTTTTCTCATATATATTAGATCTATCTGGTTATTTGGGAGTATTGTAACATTTTCAACAATAATCTTATGTTAAATTCACTTGTCTTCAATACTTGAATTTCCTCTTTACAATTAGTTGCTTTGTTTTATGCTATACCCAGGTGTATACCTGTAATAAATATATTCTTACCAGGTTTTGCCTTAATTTTTTATTATATCTTAAGTTTTATTTATTTTTTTTTTTAAAGATTTTATTTATTTATGTGACAGAGAGAGGCACAGCGAGAGAGGGAACACAAGCAGGGGGAGTGGGAGAGGGAGAAGCAGGCTTCCCACGGAGCAGGGAGCCTGATGCGGGGCTCGATCTCAGGACTCTGGGATCATGACCTGAGCCGAAGGCAGACGCTTAACGACTGAGCCACCCAGGCGCCCCTTAAGTTTTATTCTTAAATTACAATTTATCTAATATCAATGTTACCACTACAACTTTGTTTGCATTGCCTGGTAAATTTTGGCCTGTTATTTTAAATCTTTCTTATTTCACATTTAATGAAACAATATGACTGCACAAAAAAAAAATACAGAGAAAAGTACAACAGATGCCCATGTACCAGGATTCTTTTAGTAAATATTTAATATTTATATTCAACTATATTTTCACCAATTTCTTTTTACTTTGAATTACAGCATTGAAAATTTAATTAAATTTGAAATTCTCTTTGTATTCCCCCTTTTTTTTTTTTAAAGATTTATTTATCTATTTGAGAGAGACAGAGCATGAGAAGGGGTAGGGGAAGAGAGAGAGGTCGAGAGAATCTCAAGCTGATTGCAGAGCCTGATGCAGGGCTCAATCTCATCACCTTGAGATCATGACCTGAGCCAATACCAAGAGTCTGATGCTCCACTGAATGAGCAACCCCAGTGCCCCTGTATTTCTTCTTAATCCCATTCCCTCTACACTTTTCTCCCTAGAGATAATTACTATCTAAAAGTGACAAGGGGCGCCTGGGTGGCTCAGTCGTTGAGCGTCTGCCTTCAGTTCAGGTCATGATCCCTGGGTCCTGGGATCGAGTCCCGCATCGGGCTCCCTGCTCGGCGGGAAGCCTGCTTCTCCCTCTCCCACTCCCCCTGCCTGTGTTCCCTCTTTCGCTATGTCTCTCTCTGTCAAATAAATAAATAAAATCTTTAAAAAAAATAAATAAATAAAAAAATAAAAGTGACATGATTCTTCTTGCTTATATTTTTATTATTTTAATAATATATGCATATTATACATAATATACATGTAATATATATTATCATAAAAGTATATAGATAGTTGTTGTGTTTGTATTTAATCTATAAGTAATCATGTAAGCTTATCTACAATTTTTTTAAAGTTTTATTTAAATTCCAGTTAACATAGAGTGTAATATTAGTCTCAGGTGTACAATATAGAGTGATTCCACAATTCTATACATCATGTGGTGCTCATCATGACAAGTGCACTTCTTTTTTTTTATTTTTTTCTTTATTTTTATTTTTTAGAGTGTGCATCCATGAGCGGTGGGGGAGGGCAGAGGGAGAGAGAGAATTTCAAGCAGTCTTCAAGCTCAGCATGGAACCCAATGCAGGGCTCAATCCCACCACCAAAGACAAAAATCAAGAGTGGCACGCTCACCTCACTGAGCCATCCAGGCACCCCATGAGAAGTTCCCTTCTTAATCCCCATCACCTATTTCAGGTTCCCTCCAGGAGCCATCAGTTTGTTTTCTGTAGTTAAGGTTCTATTTCTAGGTTTGCCTCTCTCTCTCTTTTTTCTCCGTTTACTCATTTGTTTTGTTTCTTAAATTCCATATATGAGTGAAATCATCTGGTATTTGTCTTTCTCTGACCGACTAATTTCACTTAGCATAATACTTTCTGGCTCCATACACATCTTTGCAAATGATGAGATTTCATTCTTTTTTATGGCTGAGTAATATTCTGTTGTGTATATATACCATATATATATACTACCTCTTTATCCATTCATCAGTCAGTAGATACTTGGGCTTTTTCCATAATTGGTCTATTGTAGATAATACTGCTACAAACATTGGGATGTGTGTATCCCTTTGAATTAATGTTCTTGTATCCTTTGAATAAATACTCTAAGTACTGCAGTTGCTGGGTTGTAGGGTAGTGCTATTTTTAATTTTTGAAGAACCTCCATACTATTCTCCAGAGTAACTGCACCAATTTGCTTTCCCACCAACAGTACAAGAGGGTTGCCCTTTCTCCACATCCTTGTCAACACCTGTTGTTTCTTGTGTTGTTGATTTTCGCCATTCTGACAGGTGTGAGGTTACATCTCATCATAGTTTTGATTTGTATTTCCCTGATGATGAGTGATGTTGGGCATCTTTTCATGTGTCTATTGGCCATCTGGATGTCTTCTTTGGAAAATGTCTATTCACGTCTTCCTGTTTTTAATTGGATGATTTGTTTTTTGAATGTTGAATTTGATAAGTTCTTTCTATACTTTGAATACAAACCCTTGATCACATATGTCATTTGTAAATATCTTCTCCCATTCCGAAGATTGCCTTTACTCTCATTGATTGTTTCCTTTGCTGTGCAGAACCTTTTATCTTGATGAAGTCCCAATAGTTCATTTTTGCTTTAGTTTCCCTTGCCTAAGGAGGCATATCTAGACAGAAGTTGCTACAGCTGACATCAAACAGGTTATTTTCTATTGTTCTCCTCTAGTATTTTGATAGTTTCAGGTTGCATGCTTAGGTCTTTCATTCATTTTGAATTTATTTTTGTGTATGGTTTAAGAAAGTGGTCCAATTTCATTCTTTTACACATTGCTACCCAGTTTTCCCAACACCCTGTGTTGAAGAGACCATCTTTTTTCCACTGGATATTCTTTTCTGCTTTGTCGAAGTTTAACTGACCATATACTTTTGCGTCCATTTCTGGGTTTTCTCTTCTGTTCCATTGGTCTATGTGTCTGTTTTTGTGCCAGAACCTTCCTGTCTTGATCACTACAGCTTTGTAATAGAAATTGAAGTCCAGAATTGTGATGCCTCTAGCTTTGCTTTTCTTTTTCAAGGTTGCTTTGGCTATCTGGGGTCTTTTGTAGTTCCATACACATTTTAGGATTGTTTGTTCTAGCTCTGTGAAAAATGCTGGTGGTATTTTGATAGGGATTACATTAAATGTGTAGATTGCTTTGGGTGGTATAGACATTTTAATAGTATTTGTTCTTCTAACCCATGAGGATGGAATACCTTTTGGTTTCTTTGTGCCATCTTCAATTGCTTTCATTAGTGTTTTGTAGTTGTCAGAGTACAGATCTTTTACTTCTTTGGTTAGGTTTAATTCCTAGGCATGTTATGGTTCTCAGTACACTTGTAAATAGGATCAATTCCTTAATTTCTCTGTTACGTCATTATTGATGTATAGAAATGCAACAGATTTCTGTATGTTGATTTTGTATCCTGTGACCTTACTGAATTTGTGTATCAGTTCTAGTAATTTTTTGGTGGAGTCTTTTGGGTTTTCTACATAGAGTATCATGTCATCTGCAAATAGTGATAGTTTGATTTTTTTCCCTGCTGATTTGGATGCCTTTTGTTTCATTTTGTTTTCTGATTGCTGAGGGTCAGACTTCCAGTACTATGTTAAATAACAGTGGTGAGAGTGAACATCCTTGTCCTTGTCTTGTTCCTCACTGTAGAGGTAAAGCTCTGTTTTTCCTCATTAAGGATGATTTAAGCTATGGTTTTTTTTAATATATGGCCTTTAGTATGATGAGGTATATTCCCTCTATCCCTATTTTCTTGAGGGTTTTTATCAAGAATGGATGCTGTACTTTGTCAGATGCTTTTTCTGTGTCTGTTGAGAGGATCATATAGTTCTTAACCTTTATTTTATTAATGTGTATCACGTTGATCGATTTGCAAATATTGAACAACCTTGCAACCCAGGAATAAATCCTACCTGATGGTCGTGAATGATTTTTTTGAATGTATTGTTGAATTCAACTTGCTTGTATTTTATTGAGAGTTTCTGCATCCATGTTCACTGGGGATATTGGCCTGTAGTTCTCTTTTAGCAGTGTCTTTATCTGGTTTTGGTATCCGGGTAATGCTGGCCTTATAGAATGAGTGTGGAAGCTTTCTTTCCTTTTCTCTATTTTGGAACAGTGTGAGAAGAATAGATATTAACTCCTCTCTAAATGTTTGGTAGAATTCCCCTGTGAGCCATTTGGCCCTGGACTTTTGTTTGTTGGAATTTTTTTATTATTATTATTACTGATTCAGTTTCTTTGCTGGTTATCAGTTAGTTTAAGTTTTCTATTTCTTCCTGTTTCAAATTTGGTAGTTCATATGTTTCTAGGAATTTATCCATTTCTTCCAGGTTGTCCAATTTGTTGGCGTATAGTTTTTCATAATATTCTCTTTTAATTGTTTGCATTTCTGTGATTTTATTTATTTGGGTCCTTTCTCTTTTGATAAGTCTGGCTAGAGATTTATCAATTTTGTTAATTTTTTCAAAGAACCAGCTCCTGGATTCATTGATCTGTTCTATTGTTTTGTTTTGTTTTTTAGTTTCTATGTCATTTATTTCTGCTCTGATCTTTATTATTTCCTTCCTTCTGCTCTCTTTTTTTTTTTTTAAAGATTTTATTTATTTATTTGAGAGAGAGAATGAGACAGAGAGAGCACGAGATGGGGGAGGGTCAGAGGGAGAAGCAGGTTCCCCGCCGAGCAGGGAGCCCGATGCGGGACTCGATCCCGGGACTCCAGGATCATGACCTGAGCCGAAGGCAGTCGCTTAACCAACTGAGCCACCCAGGCACCCCCTTCCTTCTGCTCTCTTAAGGCTTCATTTGTTGTTCTTTTTCTAGCTCCTCTGGTGTAAGATTAAGTTGTTTATTTGAGATTTTTCTTGCTTCTTGAGGTGGGCTATTGCTAAAAACTTCCCTCTCAGGACGACTTTTGCCATCCCAAAGGTTTTGGACTATTGTGTTTTCACTTTCATTTGTTTCCATGTATTTTTTAATTCTTCTTTAATTTCCTGCTTGACCCATTTAGTGTTTAGTAGCATGTTGTTTGACCTCCATGTATTTGTAGTCTTTCCTAACTTTTTCTTGTGATTGACTTCAAGTTTCATAGCATTGTGGTCAGAACAGGTGCATGGTATGATTTCAGTCTTTTTGTATTTGTTGAGGCTTGTTTTGTGACTTAATATGTTATCTGTTCTGGAGAATGTACCAAGTACACTTGAAAAGAATGTGTATTCTGCTTTAGGATGGAATGTTCTGAATATGACTGAATATGTCTAGTAAGTCTATGTGGTCCAGTGTGCCCTTCAAAGCCATTGTTTCCTTGTTGATTTTCTGCTTAGATGATCTGTCCATTAATGTCAGTGGGTTATTAAAGTCTCCTATTACTGTGTTATTATCGATTAGTTCCTTTATGTTTTTATTAATTGTTTTACATATCTATGTGCTCCCATGTTATGTGCATAAATACTTACAATTTTTCTATCTTCTTGTTGAATTGTCCCCTTTGTGATTATATAATGCCCTTGTCTCTTGTTACAGTCTTTGTTTTAAAGTCTAGTTTGTCCGATATAAGTATTGCTATTCCAGCCCTCTTTTGACATCCTTATGTGTGATAAATGTTTCTGCACCCTCTCACTTTCAATCTGTAGGTGTTTTTAGGTCTCAAATGAGTTTCTTGTAGGCAGCATCTAGATGGGTCTTGTGTTTTGTGTTTGTTTTCATTTTTGGGGAGTTTTTGTTTTTTTTTTTTTTAATCCATTCTGACACCCAATGTCTTTTGATTGGAGCATTTAGTCCATTTATATTCAAAGCAGTTATTGATAGATATGTATTTACTGCCACTTTATTACTTGACTTGTCATTGTTTCTGGAGAATTTGTCGTCTTGCAGGACTGGTGTAGTGGTGATGAATTCCTTTAACTTTTGCTTCTCTGGGAAACTCTTTGTCTTTCCTTTTATTCTCAATGTTAGCCTTGCTGGATAGAGTATTCTTGGCTGCAGACTTTGCTCATTCTGAACTTTGAATATATCGTTCCACTCTCCTGGCTTGCCAGTTTTCTGTTGAAAAATCTCCTTATGGGTTTTCCCTTGTAAGTTAAGGACTTCTTTTGTCTTGCTGCTGTTTAGATTTTTTTGTCACTATATTTTACAAATTTAATTACAGGATATGTTGGTGTTAGCCTGCTTTTGTTGATTTTTTGGGGTTTTCTGTGCCTCTTGGACCTGGGTGTTTGTTTCCTTCCCCAGAGTAGGGAAGTTTTTGCTATTATTTCTTGAAATAAATTTTCTGCACGTTTTTTCTCTCTTCTTTTGGAACTCCTATCATACAAATGTTGTTACATTTGATGGAGTCACTGAGTTCCCTACATTTATTCTAGTGTTGCAAAATTCTTTCTCTCTCGTTCTGCTTTATTATTTTCCATTATTTTGTCTTCTAGGTCACTAATTTCTTTTTCTGCTTCTCCCAGCCTGCTGTTCATTGCATCAAGCCTTTTCCAATCTCATGTATTGCATTCCTTATCTCTGATTGATTCTTTTTTTAACTCCTTTATCTCTGCAGTCAGGGTCTCACTGATGTCTTCTATTCATTTCTCAAGCCCAGTGAGTATTCTTATGATTTTTGCTTTAAATTCTTCATCAGGCATGTTACTTATATCTGTTTCACTTAGATCTCTGGCCATGGCCTTATCTTGTTCTTTCATTAGGGCAAAACTCCTCCTTCTTGGCATTTTGTCTATGTCTTTACCTTCTCTGTGTTGGAAAAGCCACTTAGGTCTCCTGCTCCTGAAAGTAATGGCTTTATGAAAAAGAGGTCATGTAGTGCTCAGGGCCTAGTGCTTCAGGGAGTGTCTCCAGCGTGTGCTGCATGCACTCTGCTTTTGTGTTTTGGCTACTCTATCCTTTAGGCCAGTTGTCTACAGAGGCTCTCTTTGCCTCTCTTGGCAGTGTTTGGTCCCTGGCTTGAATGTGGTGAGTTTTAACTAGGTATGCTCTGGTCTTCTTGTGAAGGTGAGACCTGATATCAACTCCACCAGAACTGAGGCCCTGCAGAACTCTCTGGCTGGGAAACATGATGTGGGCATGGGTTTGTGCTGGTTTTCTGGGGGACGGGCCAGCCTCACTGGGACTGAGGGTAAGCTTGACTGAGAAGGGCTTGCCAGCCTGAGTGCAGGGGGTGGGGCTTGATGTAAGCAAGTTAGGCAGCCAGTTTAGGTGTTGTACTGCTTCCAGCAGGTGACTTTGTGTTTATGCTGAGGGACAGTGGAGGGAAATAGTGCCAGCCAGCTCCTTTGTTCCAGGAGAAGTGTTTCTGTGAAGGCTGCCTCTCAGGGACATGCTCCAAGAAGAGTGAATAATATCCTCCCTGTGTGCACCAGGTCTTTCTCAGATCAGTGCTTCCATGATGTCTGCCCCTGTGCAGTTTGTTTGGCTTCTCTCCAGGAGCAGCATGGTGCCCCCCTGGGCTTTATCCCAGCCCAGCCTGCTGACCTTTAAAACTCCAGGCTTTATGCCTCACTGGTTGCCAAAACTCATGAAATTTAGCCCCTCTCATTTTCCAATCCCATGTCTTTGGGGAATCATTCTTATGTTTTTCCTTTGTGCTCCTCTTTCTCTTGCCCTTCTCCATGATCACGGCTCCTTCCCCTTCACAGCACCCTTGATCCATTTTTCCTTTAAACCATGTCTCTGAACTTCCTACCTTTTTTTTTTTTTTTAAAGATTTTATTTATTTATTTGACAGAGAAAGACACAGCGAGAGAGGGAACACAAACGGGGAGTGGGAGAGGGAGAAGCAGACTCCCTGCCGAGCAGGGAGCCCGATGTGGGACTCGTCCAGGGACTCCAGGATCATGACCTGAGCCGAAGGCAATCGCTTAACCAACTGAGCCACCCAGGCGCCCTGAACTTCCTACCTTTTTGATGTGGCCTTTTCTCTCCCTTTAGTTGAGGAGTTTGTTCTGTCAGTCTTCAGGTCGATTTCTGGAGTTTTTAGGATGATTTGATAGTTCTCTAGCTGTGTTTGTGGGACAAAACAAGCCTAGGGTCCTCCTACTCCCCCACCCTCTTGGGCTTTTTCTATCTACAATTTTCATTCACTATTTTTTTAGATACATACATATAGACACATGTATTTCTAATAATATTTTTTTTTTTTAAAGATTTTATTTATTTATTTGAGAGAGAGAGAATGAGAGAGAGAGAACACATGAGGGGATAGGGTCAGAGGGAGAAGCAGACTCCCTGCCGAGCAGGGAACCCGATGCGGGACTCGATCCAGGGACTCCAGGATCATGACCTGAGCCGAAGGCAGACGCTTAACCGACTGAGCCACCCAGGCGCCCTCTAATAATATGTTTTAATTGCTGTATAATATTCTATTTCAAGTAGATATTACTTAGTTTCATTTTTCTAGTGATCAACATTTAGGTTGTTTCCATTGTTAATATTACAAAGTGTGTCATAATTAATATCCTTGTGGAAGTCCCCCTGTAAGCTTTTGCAGGAATTTCTTTAGGGTACATATCTAGAGCTGGAATTACTGCATCATAGGATAGTACTATCATCAGTTTCATTAGATATTGACAAATTACTCTCCAAAAGGTTTTACCAATTTATACCAATGTATGAGAGTTTATCTTATACACATTTCACTAATATTGAGTATGGATAGATTTTACATTTTTCTTAATCTAACGTGTACATTGGTTTCTTATTGTTGTGTTTATTTGCATTTCCTTGAATGAACATTTTCTTGAAATTGAACATCTTTTCATCAATTTATTGGCCATTCTATTTATTTCCAGTCCATATTTCTATTGTGTCATTAATAATTTTCCTGTAGATTTACAGGATTTTTAATTGCACAGTGGATACTAATTCTTAATTTTATGTCATCCTTGCAGATTTCTTAGTCCACGAAACATCTTGTTATATTGTAAATGCTGTTTTGTTATTTTCTTTTAATTAAATTCTGTGTTTACATCATATTTCAGAATTCCTTTCATACATGGTTCATGAAGACATTATCTCACTCTTTTTCCTGAGTGTTAAATAATTTTGCATTTTGTCATTGAGGTCTTTAATCCATTAGAGTTTATTTTTGTTTGGTGTGGAAATAGAGATCTATTTATTGTTGCTGCTCTATAAGAAGACCCAGTTGTCCCATGTATTTGACTAGTGCACCTATACTCTGATGCAACTTCATTATAATCACATTCATACATATTACTAAGTCTGTTTCCAGATTTTCCATATTCATTGGTCTTTTTGCTTCATTGATCTATTTGCTTTTCATACAATAATAACACTGTAATTTTGAAAAGCTATAGGTTTTCTGGTAGCATGCATTTCCCACCTTAATTTACTTTGAAAATATCTTCTTAGTTTTTTCCTAGAATCCAAGTCCAGTTATTGGGATGGCTAGCTGTCTCTGATCCCATTGCCACAGATATTGTGAGTTACGGTAGGGTGCAAGTTAACTATTGAAGCACTGGGAGGAAGACTCTTTGTGTTGGTCAGCTCTACTTCTCTTAGCCTTGGCATGAGAGGACTCAGTCCTCCAGCTCAGCATCTCATGATTCTCAAGGATAGAGAGTGGCAGGTGCTTCAGGGTTATTGGCATAAGTGTAATAAAGTCCTTCTTCCTATGGGTCCAAGGATCTTTGAATGCCACAGGAATCATTGTGTTTTCATCCTTGTCCCAGGGCTACCCAGCACCAGTCTAATTGCATTTCAAACCCAGGATGGGAAAGCATATGTCCACAGTTTAAGTTGAGACTCTAGATTCTGGCATAGCTTGCTGACATCTACAAGGACGTGACTAGTTGCCATAACCAGCC
This sequence comes from Leptonychotes weddellii, assembly GCF_054177405.1. NCBI lineage: Eukaryota > Metazoa > Chordata > Mammalia > Carnivora > Phocidae > Leptonychotes > Leptonychotes weddellii. The sequence goes on along the minus strand of NC_138379.1, from coordinate 32,385,466 downwards.
CTGCATTCCTCAGGAGAAGAAGACATGGTTGGTTGGATTGGAGTTGAGAGAGGAGGGCAAAGGGATATGTTTAGGCCTTTATCTTTCTAGAATCTTTTCTTCCAAATTTTATGTAATGGTAATTTGCTACTTTGACCTGAAAAAAAGTTAATAAAGGATTATCTTTTTTTGTGGCATCCATTTCCCCAGATAATTAGCCTGATTAACTATGACTAGTTAATAAGAACATAGTACTTTCAAAACCTTATAGAATTTGGGTTTTCACCTCTTATAAGAATTCTTACTTATGCTACTTTAAAGTATACTGTTTGACCCAAAAATACTTCCAGCAATGATAAATTTTATAAATAGCCTTAGATCATTTCTCAGTGCTCACCAAGTGCTAAAGCAGTGTATGGCATCTAATTATTATGTCCCTTTAACTTGTTCACTCTCCATGCAAGCTTTATTTTAGGAGCCCCACCTTTATGATTTGCCTTTATGGCTTTAGTATTTTATTTTCCCCACAATATTTATAATCAATCAGAACTGCAATTTCCAACAGTTTGCCTTGTCATTGAAATGTATATGCATTTGGGTGGCAATTATTTATACCTTCTTTTTATTTCTAGTATCCAGAACCACTGCTCTAGTCCTAATAAAGGGTTTGTCCGTGTTACCTCTGTTATAATTTATCCTTATTAACAATGATAGAATTCTAACCTTCTTATGGTATTGTTGGAAGGTTTAGATGAAATATTATGTTTATAAACTTTTTATAATTTGTTTACAAGGTATTTTTCAGACATCTCATTTGAACTTAATTCTTACTCTGTAAAGAAAACATTTATTTTCTCCATTAGAGGAAAGAAACTGAGATCCAACCTCATACTTACAATTCTTAAATATAAAACAGGACTCAAATTCATATTTTCTGACTTTTATTTCAGTATTGTTTTTCTCCCCTGTGTCAAATTCTAATGTACAGAATGTTAAAATATTTTACCTATTATAGACGGAAAATTTCTGTCAGTAATTGTCCTGATGGTAGTAGAGGATGTGTTTTATACTGTTTACCATCTATGAATATTGACATAGAATCATATTTTAAAGTCCCTGAAAATAAATATGACTCTGCCAATATGCCTAATGTTTAGGTCTTCAAATGTGTGTATGTATGTGTGGAGAGGAATTTTAGTGAGTTTCTTTTAATGATAATGATATCTCAAAACTCTTCCACGGTTAGAAATTTTTTGTCATTATGTGTTTGGCAACTTAATGATGACTTGTTCTATTTTCCTATTTTTTCATTCTTCTTCTTTTTTTTTTTTTAAGTGGAGCCGGGCATGGAGTCGAATGCAGGGCTTGAACTCACAACCCTAAGATCAAGACCTGAGCTGAGACCAAGAGTCTGATGCTTAAATGACTGAGCCACCCAGGCACCCCTCCCCTTCATTTTCATGCTTAGTCAACTAGAAAGCCACTGAGGATGTGTGATTTCGTAATGGCATACAGCTGCAGTGATTGTCTCACATGTGACCAGGTATTAGGTAAAGGTTGGCTCACATTCCTTGGATACTGTGTATAGAACCTCACATTAGTAAATTACATGGTAGGGCTTGCTTTTTCTTGGTATTTATTAATATTTATATTATTAATATAAATAATATTATTATTAATATGGAGAACATTGTGCCAGCTATTTAATTTCATCTGCATATCTCATCTTACTGCACCTCTCCCTTTGCCAGTATTTTGTACTTTTCTTCCAAGTTCCAAAAGTTTAATCTTTTCCAACATCAGCCCTGGATAAAGCTCATTAACACTCTTGCCCTCCTGTCTTTGGGAAACAGCGACCATAGCTTTGAAATCCTCTCTTATTATATGCGTTGCCTGCCAACTCTCCAAGGAACAGAACTTGCTAAAGTCTTGGAAGGCAGTTACTGGTGGTCTCTGATTTACCTTGATTTTCTACAGGTGCCACTCCATTGATTTATTATTAATAATATTATCAATTATGGAAATAGGTGGTATGATCAAAATTCACAAAGAATGGAGAGGTGAATAAGAATTATCAGTATAGAATAGGAGGATGCTACTGTGGATAAATAACTAGTCTTGATTGAGGGACTTCTATGAATTATTTGGCACTGGGTTAGATGGGAAAACTGAGGACTAAAGAAGACACATGACAAGGAAGTGGCAGTGTAGGGTTCTAGTAAGATCTTCTGTTTTTAAAACCCATAATCTTTCCATTGCAAAATACTGCAGAGGGGTGCCTGGGTGGCTCACTCAGTTGAGCATCCAACTCTTGATTTCTGCTCAGGTCATGATCTTGGGGTCCTGGGATCAAGCCCCATATCGGGCTCTGTGCTCAGCAGGGAGTCTGCTTGAGGATTCTCTCCCTTCCCCTATCCCTCCACCCCTCCCCCTGCTCTCATGCTCTCTCTCTCTCCCAAATAAATAAATCTTAAAAAAAAAAAAATACTGCAGGAAGCAGGAGTTTGCTTTAAAGACTGTTTACTGCATTTATTCTCACTCTGTTGGGACTTTCTCCACCAGGCTCAGGCAACTCTATTATCATCAACATTTACCACATGGCCCTGGGGAAGTTAAGTACTCCTGGTGTTTCTGCAACCTGATTCATCCAAATATTTTTCAATTTAGTTTTGAAGGAAGTTCTACCAAAAATATATCTATTGCCTTTTAGTACCTTGTTCTTCACGGTCTTCCTGCCTCTCAGACACTTGAGGTTTAGGATCCTTTTGGAAAGCAGATATATCACAGTGACCCTTTCTGGCTACACACCCACAGTATGATTATGCAAGGAAATGACAAAACTGGTATAGCAAATGTGCATGGTTTTCCTCCTCGAGTAGGTCGTTGGAAATCTGGCTGCTATTTATGTTCATAGAATAATTCCTTTTCTGTTCTTTGTTCCCAAAGAAAGAACACACAGAGCATACCTTGAATGATAAATAGGAAATTGAAGGAAACAGGAATGAGCATGAAGAGAGGCTCAGGTTTCTGCCATCTGCACAGAGTACATTAAGATTCCCCTATCAGCAACATAACAGTCAGGACATAGGGTTTAAGACATGTGCATATACCAGTGTTCTAATCAAAGAGCTGTGTTTTTCAGTAAAAGAAATAATCAGTAATTCTGGATGTGTCTTGTTTTTTATCATACTTTTGCTGTGTGTCTTGGGCAAGTCCTCATACCTGTATGAGCCTCAATTTCCTCATTTGTGAGAATCTTCCTTAGAGTTATTTTAAGGTACAATGATAGAACATTTGTCAGTTCAGAACACGATACATGATGCAGTCTTTTTCCTTCATCATAAGCATATGTAAACAAGAGAGACCAAATACAATGATCTTGAAGTTTCCTTGAAGTTCTAATATTCCTACTCAACTCTAGACCTGTGCTGTCCAAAGTGGGAGCCACTAGCCTACCATCTGAAATATGGCTGGTACAATCGAGCAATTTAATTTTTCATTTTAATTTATTTGTTTGAAGTTCTAAAACTGAGGCACTGTAAAATATTTCCCCTTTAACACGACTTTATTGTGTTTAGACTACCTTTCACTGTATTGCATCATGTTAAGATGATTTTCATTGTTACAGTATGACTGTTGGCTTATGTTTCTAGTGACTCATGAATAAATGTTTCACATTGATTTCATGTTGAAATGATAATATTTTAGATATATTGAATGAAATAAAAGATATTATTGTAATTAACTCCTTTCTTTTAACTTTTTAAATGCAGTTTCTAGAAAATGGGAAATTCCACATCTAGCTCATATTATATTTCAATTGGACAGCACTGCTTTAGATAGCTCAGGAGAATTCCTTGACATGAGGGTTGACATTTGCAGCCCAGAGGACAGCTCTGTATAAGTCTGGAGAGTTAGAGGAAAGGCCCCCATTGTGTGCGTATTACGAGGCTGGGGTCAATCCTCAATTCCTTACTCAGTCCACTTCCTTACTGAAGGGCTCTCAGGTAATAGATTACATTTACATTACTCCTCAGCCTGAGTAACTGAGTGTAAATCCAGTCATTTAAAAGCTATTCTCAGTCAGTGAGACCCCTATTCTCAGTCAGTGAGACCCTGCGAATAATGCCTAATTCAGACTGTCCCTCAGTTCCTCAGACTCTCCATAGGCAAGGTACTTGACTTGCCCAATCTAGTTCTTAATTTTGGATTCTGTTTCATGGGTATGATCCTTGGCTCTTTTTTTCTGTTTTTTGAAATCCTGTAATTAATCCTTGAACCCACTTCACCTCCATATTTCTCCTAATTCCAACTTTGGTATTATGATGAGCACTGTGACGTTACCGAGAGACATGTCTTGTGTCCCTCGCCTAGTGCTGAATCCAGGAACTACTGAGCTGAATGTTAAGGGATTTTTCTCTTGCCAAAGCCATACTGAATTAGTAAGTAACTTGTGGCTTTTTTCTTTCTCACTGTGAGAATGCTGGCTCCATGAGAGCTCTGTGACAGCTGGGACCTTGTTTGTCCTCCAGGGCTTAAAGCAGCTGACTGGCATATAAGTGTCCAGTAGGTATTTTGACAGGGTAATTGGAAGCTAGGGTGGTTTTTCCTAAGTGCATATAACTTTTATTGTGATAATACCATCATAATAGTAATTCAGATTTGTCAAGGGCTTTGTAGTTGACACATGCATTCACATCCATTATCATATTTAATCTTCACATCAGCACCATACAGGGATTATTTCATGTTCTCATATGCAGAGACAGAAGTTCAGAGGTGAGTAAACAGTGGGACAGGAGTTGGAACTTCATGTCTTTTGATCACAGACCTATTTACTTTCCTCTACTGACGCAGCTTCTACCATCTGACTCCAGTGTTTGTGCATAATCAAATAAACTTGCAGGGTGCCTTTGTAATGCTTGTCTTAATTAACTTGATGTTTATCATGATGTACCTATACTAGGCTGTGGGAAACCTGCTTTTCAAAATTGCTGATTCTCTCTCTTCCTATCTTTATCTGAGTCATATGCACTTGGCCATTTTTCTGCTTTTCCTCTGGCTTCCAGAGAGGATATATACTACTATAATTTTAATTTCAATGAGTTTTTAGTTATTTTAAACTTACTCACCCTCTAGCTTGAAGCAGAGATTCCAAAGTCATGTTCAGCTTCTCATTCTTTTCTCTCCCCACCCTGCCACCAGATGCTATTGATTCCACTCTTAAATCCCTCCTTTCTGCACACTCTATGGGTACAACCCTTGATATCTCTTGCTTTGATTATTTCAATATGGTGAGATTGAGAGTTAAAATTTTTCTATACTAAAGATTTTTCTAAAATTATCAGTAAGTGTCTTGATAAATGAGCTAAAACTTCCTTGTCATTCTGGTTTTGGAATGTCACCTTCTATGAGGTCTACCTCTGTTCTAAGGCCTCCTAAATGATTTTCCTGTTTCCAACCAGTCCTCCAATCTTTGCTAACCCATGTCTCCAGAGTGATCTTTTCACAATAGAAATGTGATTGCCATGCTCCTGCTGCAAAGCCTTTGGATGAATTTCCACTGTGTACATGATTAATGGTAACTAAACTCCAGTGGAACTTCAATCGTGGTCTTTTGTAGAGGAATCCCATCCTATCATATCAACTCTCTCTCTCTTCCTCACTTTACTCCTCCTTAAGCCCTGTATACCACAATGCATTTCCTGCATTCAGATGTTTTACACATGGTATTTCCTGGGCCTCTCATGCTCTTTTATGTCCATCAGGTAAAATTCTATTTGCCTTCAAGGCTCAGCTTAGATTTCTCACCTGTACAATTTCTCTAATTCTCATCTCTACCCTCCAGTAGCTCCCCTTCTAAAATAACTTGAATCATCCCCTCTACTTTAACTTCTAGAATACTGATATAATTGTCTATTTCTCCTCTGCCAGACTATGAAATCTCAAGTGTGGGGACCATGGCTTTTCTCTGTGTGTGTTCTGTGCCTTGTTCTTAGTCCTAGTAGCCTTTTAGTAAATGAATGATTGACTATAGGTTGGAATCCTAAATTTTCCCCCAGGTGCATACACCAAAATTCCAAAACCATCTGGTCAGTGCAGGGCCACCAGCATGCCAGAGTCTCATAATACAAATAATATGATAAGATAGGCTGCAAACTGATTTTAATAAAGTCATGCTGTGAAAAATTTTTGCAAATTAGGTGTACTATCTTAATGATTTTTTAGAAAGATCACTCAGAGTGGGTTAGATTATTATACTTTCAAGAATTGTTGAGGAGCTAAGATGACAGTAGTAGGAGGACCCTAGGCTTCTTTCCCTCGAACACAGCTACATAAATATCAAATCATCCTGAAGACCCAAGAAATCGGTCTGAGGGCTGACAGAACAAACTGCAGAAGTAGAGGGAGAGAAGAGGCCACATCATGAAAGATAGGAGGTGTGGAGACATGGTTTTGGGGGAGAAATGGATTGCCAGTGCTGTGGAGGGAGCCCTGGTTATGGAGAGAAGTGAGAGAGAAGGGGGGGAGCACATAGGGGATTGCACAAGGAAAACACTTCCCCAAAGCCATTGACTGGGAAAAAAGAGGGGCTGATTTTCAAGAGTTTTTGTAACCAACAGTGCTCAAAGACCAGAGTTTTAGAGGTCCATGGTATGGCTGGTATAGAGCCCTGAAGGTCCTGCAGTGCTCCTGTAGAGAAGACAGGCAGGTAACCCCAAGGGCAGATGGCACAATCTGAGGATAGCTGAAGACAAACTGGGAGAGAGAGAGTTCCCTCTTGTTGGAACACATCTGAAAGAAGGGCTTTGCCTCTCTGGGGGCTAAAGAGCAAGTGGGTAGCATTTCCCTCCCCTGTCCCTCAGCATAGGTTCAGAGACACCTGCTGAGGGTGGCTTACCTGGATACTGGCTCCTTAGCATGCTTTGCTCCAAACCCCATGCTCCCATGCTCTGGTTTTGACTGCCTTTCTGCGTCAAACCTGCCTCAGTCCCAGCATTGCAAGACCCTCCCCCAGAAGACCAGCACAGGTCTCCACCACACCAGGTCCCTAAAGTTTGGAGTTTTAAACCTCAGCTGTCCTTGCTGGGATAGAGCCCAAAGTGCACTGAGCGCTGCTCCAGGCTGGCAAGAAACCTGGACACAGACAGTGTGAAAACAGCAATCTGAAAAACACCTAGGACACATGAGGGGAAATTATTTACTCTTCTGGGGAGTCTTCCCTGACAGAAGCAAACACAGACTTTCCTCTCTAGGGATAAGGTTGCTGGCTGGTACCATTTCCCTCTCCTGCCCCTCAGCATAAACTAACTTCAGTAAACAGCACAATGCCAACACTGGCTGCCTAAACTGCTTTACACCAAGCCTCAACCCCCTGCACTCTGCTGGTACTCTCACTTGCCTGAGAACCAGTGCAGTGGGCCCCTACCCCAGGAGACCAACACAAAACCCAGCATGCACCATCTACTGACCATAGAGTCCTGCAAAGCTTAAGCTTTAGGGGAAATAGCATCAGGTCTCTTTTAAGAAGCAGACCAGAGCACATCTAGTTAAAACTGGCCACACTGGCCAAGGTCCAGACATTCCCCGCTGCAGGCACAGAGAAACTCTACAGAGGACTGACCTGAGGGATAGAGCAGCCATAACACAGTAGCAGAGTGCAGACAACATACACCAGACATGCTTCCTGAATCACCAGACCCTGGACATTTTATGACCTCTTCTTCATAAAGTCATTATTCTCAGGAGCAGAAAACCTAACAGGCTTTCCTAACACTTACAAGAAGGCAGAGACCTAGACAAAATGCCAAGACAGAGGAATTCATCACAAAAGAAAGAACAAGAAAAGGTCATGGCCAGGGATCTAATTGAAACAGATATAAGTAATATGCCTCATCCAGAACTTCAGCAATCATAAGGATACTTACTGGGCCTGTGAAAAGCATAGAAAACATCAGGGATACTCTTGCTGCAGAGATGAAAGAACTTAAAACCAATCAGGTTGAAATGAAAAAGTAATAAATGAGATGTGAAACCAACTGGCTGTAATGACCACAAGGATAGAAGCAGCACAGGAACAAATAAGTGATATAGAAGATAGAATTATGGAAAATAATGAAGTTGAACATAAGAGGGCAAGAAAAATCTTGGATCATGACAGTAGACTTAGGTAACTTAATGACTCCATGAAATGTAATAACATCTGTATCATAGGAGTCCCAGAAGAAGAAGAAGAAGAAGAGAGAGAAAAGGGCGGCAGAAAGTTTATTTGAGGAAATTATAGGTGAAAACTTTGCTAATCTGGGGAAGGAAACAGACTTCCAAATCCAGGAGGCACAGAGAACTCCCATCAAAAGCAACAATAGCAGACCAACACCAAGACAGTGTAGTTAAATAAGCAAAATATAAAGAAAAAAAATCATAAAAGCAGCAAGACACAAAAGGTCCTTAACTTACAAGGGAAGACAAAGTTAGTAGCAGATCTTTCCACAGAACCTTAGCAGGCCAGAAGCCAGTGGCATGATATATTCAATGTGCTGAATGGGAAGAATCTGCACCCAAGAATACTCTATCCAGCAAGGCTATCATTCAGAATAGAAGGAGAGAGAAAGAGTTTCCCAGACAAAAACTAAAGGATTCTTGACCTCTAAACCAGCCCTGAAAGAAATATTAAAGGGGACTCTTTGGGAAAAAAAGACCAAGAGTGGCAAAGACTAGAAAGAAACAGAGAAAATCTACAGAAACAATGACAAAGCAAGTAATAAAATGGCACAAAATTCATATCTATCAATAATTACTCTGAATGTAAATAGACTAAATGCTCCAATCAAAAGACATAGGGTGTCAGAATGGATAAAAAATACAAGACCCATCTCTATGCTGTCTACAAGAGACGTTTGAGACCTAAAGACACCTGCAGATTGATAGTAAGGTGGGGGAGAAATATTTACCATGCAAATAGACATCAAAAGAAAGCCCAAGTAGCAATATTTATATCAGACAAACTAGATTTTATTTTATTTTTTTAGAGAGAAAGAATGCAAACATGGGTGGAGGGGCAGAGAGAGGGGAGAGAGAGAATCTTAAGCAGGCTCCATGCTCAGTGCAGAGCCTGATGCAAGGCTCAGTCTCACGACCCTGAGATCATGACCTGAGTCAAAACCAAGAGTTGGACACTTAACTGACTGAGCCACCCACATGCTCCTGTAAAGAACTTAAAAAACTCAACAACCCCCCCAAAAAAAAATCCAGTTAAAAAATGGACGGAAAACATGAATAGACATTTTTCCAAAGAAGACATCCAGCTGGCTAATAGACACATGAAAAGATACTTAACATCACTCATCAGGGAAATACAAAACTATAATTTTAGCTATCACTTCACACCTGTCAGAATCCTAAAAGTAACAACACAGGAAGCCACGGATGTTGGTGAGGATGCACAGAATGGGGAAACTTCTTACACTCTTGATGGGAATGCAAACTAGTACAGCCACTCTGGAAAACAGTATGGCAGTTCCTCAGAAAGTTAAAAATAGAACTACCCTACGATCCAGAAATTGTGCTACTAGTATTTACACTAAGGTATACAAAAACACTGACTCAAAGGGATGTGTGCACCCAGATGTTTATAGCAGCATTATCAACAAGAGCCAAATTATGGAAAGAGCCCAAATGTCCATTGACTTATGAATGGATAAAGATGTGGTATATATATATATATATATACACAATGGAATATTACTCCACCGTAAAGAATAAAATCTTAGTATTTGCAAGGACTTGGATGGAGCTAGTGTGTATTATGCCAAGCGAAACAAGTCAGAGAAAGACAAATACCATATGATTTCACTTGTATGTGGAATTTAAGAAATAGATGAACATAAGGGGAAAAAGGAGGCAAACCAGAGAAAAGACTCTTAACTCTAGAGAGCAAACTGAGGGTTGCTAGAGGAGAGGTGGGCAGGGAGATGGGTTAAATGTGTGATGGGCATTAAGGAGAGCATTTGTTGTGATGAGCACTGGGTGTTGTATGTAAATGAGGAATCACTCAATTCACCTGAAACTAACTGGATTTAAATCAAAATTTGAAAAAGAAAAAAAATAATACTTGTCAATTTGGCTGTCATTTTCTAATTTATGAATTTATTTTGACGTTCTCAGAAAACTTAAAGCAGCCTGCTAATGGCAGTATAGAACTGCAGTGCCACAGTTCAGCTGGTGTTCAGCATGGTATCACCCCTGATTGACCCAACAATTCACAGGTCCACCTTTGCCCCAAGTCATGGTGCTCAAGCATAGTTGGGATGATGTGTTTGTGACTTTCTGGCCTAATAGGGCAGAAAGGGCACTTAAGAGAATAATACCTAGGGCACTTAAGAGAATAATACCGTATTATTATTCTTAGTAGAAGTTACCTTTTAAGACTTTTGAAGCAGGATCTGAAGTAAAATGATCTGTGCTTTAATCCAGCTTTGGTGTGTTCTCACTGTATGATTTGGGACTTTCATTTCATCATCTGGAAAATCAGGCACATACTTCATGCAACTGATGGAGAAATGAAGGAAGATAATATATTCAAAGCATACAGGATAGTGAGCATTATTATCTCAAAACACTTACTGACCTGAGTCCATTTAAATTCTAACCCTAGAGAAAGGCATTAGACTCACTCTGATGTTTCCTACTGTATAACCCTGTTTGTCAATGCTTAGTATGGAGGAGATAGTTAATAAGTATTTGTTGAATAGATGCCATGATTTTTAGGATCATGGCCAGAGAGACAGTAGACCAGGGGTCCTTTCAGTGGCTGCACTGTCTTACCCAAGGAAGAAATGGAAGAAGAAGACAGGGCTATCACATCATATATTGAACATACATTATTTTCCAGGCACTCTATTAGGTGGATTCATACTGTGTATGTTTAATGTTCACTCTGTCAATGTAATATGTTCTCCATACTTTAAAACACAAATAATCAGGCTCACACTATAATTAGAAGAAGCTTGTTTAAAGTCACATTTTGGAAGAAGCAAAGTCAGAATTGACTCAGGACTTTTGAGTTTTTTCCATCAAGTTAAGTGCCTGGGACATCCTGAACAAAATGCATCTTCAGTTTTCTAAAATTTTTTTCTTCTTCATTGAAGATAAAAAAACAAAACAAAACATATTCCAGAGAAAAAATAAAACAAAACACAAGTTTGGATTCATGTTACACATGATCTGGGAGAAACCAAAGTTTAAACATTAGGTTAAAGTTTGTTTGTTTTGTTTTGTCTTTTAGAGATTTATCCTTCTGGGATATCTGGCAGAAACAAAAGCTCATTTTTTCTGGAGGAACTCACCATCACCTCTGGTCCCACCAGGTTCCCACAGTCTGCCATTCAACATTTCTAACTAATATGAATGGGAGTCAGAAAAATAATAAACAACAGATAACATGTACAAGGTCTTCAGAAAATAGAGTTTTATGTCCCAAAAGATATTTCAGGAATTGTAATAAGTAATTAAGTTTGTTGAATACAGATGATGTGGTTTTTGAGGTACCTCAGATCTTTTATGAGAGTAGAAGGCTAAAATTAATGATGAAAACATACAATTTATGAAGTTAACAAAAAGAACCACAGAACAAAGCAGAGTGAATCAAAGGAGAAAAAAATAAAGATGATAAAAGTAAATAAAATGAAAATATCTAAATCATCAACACTAAAGTTATTTTTTTGAAAAGATTTATTTTATAAACCAAATCCTAGTAGCACTAATTAAGTACAAAAGAGATAAGGTACAAAAACAATCATGATCAGAAGTAAGAACTGGGAGTTAAATACAGATACAACAAATATTTCTTAAAAAATAACAATTTTATATTATAATTTGAAAACTTCCATGAAATACACATATTAATGGAAAAATATAATTTGCCAAATGACTCAAGACATTTTTTAAATGAGTAGATATATAACAGCTAAAATTTTCAATTAGCTAAAGATCTATGTTCACCTAGCCATAAACATAGATAAATCAAAACCTAAGTACAGATAAATACCAGCAAGTCCAGTTAAATACCCAGGAAACATATGCTGCTGATCTTTACAAGATATTCCAGAGAATAACAAAGGAGAAATACTTCCCAATTTCACTTACTATGGATAGCATATAGTTGTTACAGACTAGTTAGCATCAATTTAATCAAGGAAAATCATAGTTTCGTATCACTTAAATTTTAAAATTCTCTTCAGAACAAATGTAAGTAAAACAACCTGAAATGATTTTTTTTAAATCTCATAAACAGGTTGCCTTTATCCTAGAAATTCAAGGATAATTTAATAGTACTTAAGTATATCAATATAATTAATTGCATTACATGATACAAGGAAAGAAATATGTAGAATCACCTCAAAGAGAAAAAGCTTTCGGGGTGCCTTGGTGGCTCAGTCTGTTCAACGTCTGCCTTTGGCTCAGGTTATGATCCCAGGGTCCTGGGATGAGTCCCACATCTGTCTTCCTGCTCAGTGGGGATTCTGCTTCTCCCTCTGCCCCTCCTCCCTGCTCATTCTCTCCGTCTCTCTCTTGCAAAAATAAATAATATCTTTAAAAAGAGAGAGAAAAAAAGCTTTCAATAAAGTTCATTCACTATGTTAAAGAAAAAAACTGAGCATGGGGTGGCTGGGTGATAGACATTGGGGAGGGTATGTGCTATGGTGAGCGCTGTGAATTGTGGAAGACTGTTGAATCACAGACCTGTACCTCTGAAACAAATAATACATTTTATGTTAAAAAAAAAATAAAAGATAGTAGGAAGGGAAAAATGAAGGGGGGGACATCGGAGGGGGAGATAAACCGTGAGAGACTATAGACTCTGAGAAACAAACTGAGGGTTCTACAGGGGAGAGGGGCTGGGGGATGGGTTAGCCTGGTGATGGGTATTAAAGAGGGCACGTACTGAATGGAGCCCTGGGTGTTATATGCAAACAATGAATCATGGAACACTACATCAAAAACTAATGATGTATGGTGATTAACATAACATAATAAAATAAAAAAAAACAGCAACTGAGATACAGAATCTAAAAACCTATAGCAAGTGTCATATTTAATGGTGAGTCAGTAGAAACAACCCCTTTTAAAAACACAACAAAGGGAAAAGATTGAAAATAATTTTACATTAGCATAAATTTTCTGTTCATCAAAGAAACCATCCTCTCAAAAAAGTGAAAATTGGGTTACCTGAGTGGCTCAACTGGTTGAGTGTCTGACTCTTGATTTCAGCTCAGGTCATGATCCTCAGGTTCATGAAATTGAGCCCTGTTTTGGGTTCCACACTCAGTGGGGAGTCTGCTTTGGATTGTCTCTCTCCCACTCACCACTGTGTGCTCTCACTCTCTTGAATAAATAAATAAATCTTAAAAAAAAAATTATAAACTACATAAATGGAGACAAGATAATTGCAAAATATATAAACCATCAAAGGTAATATATAGATTATATAAATAACTTGTTCAAATGTATATAAAAAAATGGACAAAAATTATAAACATAACTTACAGAAACAAGAAAAATCCATAAACCTATGGAAAGATGTTCAGTTTCATTAGTAATCAGGGAAATCTAAATAAAACTACAGTGAAATACTATTACACACACCCACTGTGGTAACAAAACTTCTGACAATGCCAAGTGTTGCCAAAGACCTGAAGCAACAGGAAAAATTGCACACTTTTGCTGGATCATATAGTTATATGAATTTTAAGCACTTTGGAGAAAGTGCTTTACTTTGGTAAAGGTGACTGTGCACATACTCTCTGACCCAACAATTACACTTATATATTTGAATAACTCTTGGACATGTATACAAGAACCCAAAACAGGAATGTCTATAACTTCATTGATTATGATTGCAAAAATCTGGTAACAAAATTTCCATCAAAGAAAGGATGAAGTAATAGTACAGAAACTTAATAAATTAGGCTTACTCCTCTCAATATCAGTAAATGTCAAAACAATGTTGAGTGATAAAAGGAAGTTACAAAAATATGTGTGCAGCCTGATGCCATTTACATCATTTTGAACACTATATGTTGCTTAATGATTCATACATAAAGAAGTACATGGGAATGATAAAACTGCAGTCACAATGTTGGGTAATTCTAGGAAGATGTGATCAGGTAGCCTTATGGAGGGGTCTTCAACTGTATTAGTAACTTCTTTAACTGAGTGCTGGGATATTGGTGTTTTTATTGTATTATCTTTTATACTTTTGGATTACTTTAGCATTTCATAAAAATGACAGGCATCTATATAAGTGAGCAAAAAGGATTGTTAGTTTTCTCATTGCCTTTATGGTGATTAAAATTAATTTGAAAACTGTGGATTGCTACTACAATGTATATTATTAATCCTTGTGTTTGATCTATTAGAAATTGCAGTGGATGCATGTACACAGTGATAACCCATGAACTCAGAGTCTCATTGAAAAATCCAGGTACTGAGGCCTAATTAACATCTCAGGCACTTGTGTTGAATGACAAGACCTCTGCAGCCCTTTAGGAGTGGGCCAGGATGACTTTACATGATTCTCTAATGTCTGTGAATGCACGACTAGTCACATCTTGTTTCCAATTATAGATCATAAGTTATAATGGATGCCTTTTAGAAATTGTATTTATACATGTGCAGATAAGCAGAGAATAGTGGCTGTATTCAGTAAACACCATAAATAACCATGCTGGAATGGAGCACAGAATCCAAATGCAATTTAGATATTCTCTATGGAATTTGTAAAGCATTTTCTTAAGCTCACCTGGGAAAATTCCCATTTCTGCCCTTTACTTGAATTATGTAGAAGCATGTAGAAAAGCTCAATGTAATTGTTTTTCTTGGTGTCAGTCTTGCCCTTCTCACAGTTCTCCGGTTCAGCTAACATATAAACATTTGTTGAGGGATAAACCTTAATACAGTTTCAGGAGACAAATTGCAGTTCATTTGTTCTTGCCCAAATCTGCTAAAATGCCATCATGCAGCCTGGCAGAACAGGTTTAAAGTGTGGTATGAATTCTTGGAGCACAAAGCGATATATCTCTGTGTGAGCACTTTTTTTGATATTTTGAACCCTCTCAAGAATTCTTTATTCACCTTAACCCCTCTTGCTTGATTACTTATTGTTCTTTTAATCACCTTGCATGTGATCTCCCTTTCTATTATGTGACCTGCCTTCTTGACTTGTCAGCTGTACCCATCTCTCCTAGCTAAGACCCCGTTAGCTATTCTCTTTAAGAGTAATTTTTATGTGGGTTTGCTATTTCCATGATTTGATTTGAAACAATAGTTAAGAGAATGGAAACAGACTCTCATGGTTTATAACTCACTTCCTTCATTTCTTAGGTGGGTAATCTTGAGCAAGTCCCATAACTTCTCATGTATAAAATAGGGATAATAATAGTACTTATATCATCAGGTTGTCGAGAGGGTTAAGTAAGCTAATACCTGTAAAGTGTTTGGCAGAGTAAGCACTTAATGAGAGCTAGTTGTTGTTGCTGTTATCACTGTCATCATTATCCCCTGGTGCCTGGGTGGCTCAGTCAGTTAACTGGCTGCCTTTCACTCACATCAAGATCCCAGGGCCTGGGATTGAGCCCCACATCAGGCTCTCTACTCAGTGGGGAGCCTGCTTCTCCCTCTCCCTCTGCCTGCCACTTCCTCTCCCTCTGCCTGCCACTCCCTCTGCTTGTGATCTCTCTGTCAAATAAATAAATAAAATCTTTAAAAAAAAAATGTTATCCCCAATATACTCAAGCATATGTGTATGCTGGGTTAATCTCTTGCCAAGGTCCTCCAACCCACCCTAGTTTCCTACAACTTTCTTATTTAAATTTTCCCTCTGGAGTTACTACTGGGCTTACTCTCCATGCCCCAGCAGGCTCCAGGCAATGACCCAAAGCAGCCTTCCATTGAGCTTGCCATCCTTACCAACAACCATCTAGAAGGCTGTGGGGATATGGTGGTAAACAAGGCGGAAGAGTCCCTGCTCTCATGAGCTTATATTCTAGTGCAGAAGGACAATACACAAATGTAGTTACCAGATCATCAGATACTGACTAATGCTATGAAGAAAAGAAAGCATGGTCATGGAATAGGGAGAGAATGAAGAGAGAAAGGTACTTTATAAATGGTGGTCAAAGAAGGATTCTTTGAGATGATGGCATTTGAGCTGACACCTAAATAACAGAAGGAGCTGGTTGTGTTTATTAACAATGCTCTAGGAAGAGGAGACCACTAGTACAAAATTTCTACACTAGATGATGGACTGGAGGAGACTAGGGTGTCCACAGTGCAGTGGGCTAAGGGGAGAGTGGAATGGGATGAGGAAAAGGATAAGGACAGTCCGGGTCTTACAGGGAATTGTAATACAGTTCAAAGCTTCTATTAAAATCTAAATACAATAAAACCTATGCATTGGAGAAAGTGGGCTTAAAAAGGAGCCTGCCCAAGTGAGCCAACTCCAGGATTTAAATTCATCCAGACCTTGCTGCTATTTGGTGCCATCTGGTGGTGATTGTCCTCAGGCCTCAATGTCACATTGAATATGTTTCTAGTTCCTTGTCTTGGCTGGAATGTGGCCGCCGTTCCAGAAATGTCCTAGGGAGGTGGTGCTCATTGATGACAGGTGATAACCCCAGAGATGGAGCTAGGAGAATATTGGGTACAATGGACCCATTCTCATTCCCAAAGCAGGGCCAAATTTTATTTACTGCTGGCCTTGCATTCTCTTCTCTTTCCACCTCCCGAAAAGATAAGCACTTTATTCCACCTCTCTTCGAAAATAAAGGCTAGTCAGGGGCGCCTGTGCCTCAGTTGGTTTAGACTCCAACCCTTTGATTTCAGCTCAGGTCATGATCTCAAGGTTGTGAGATTGAGCCCCACATCAGGCTTGTGCTCAGCGCAGGGTCTGCTTGAGATTCTCTCCCTCTCACTCTGCCTCTCCGCCTGCTTGCGTGTGTGCGCTCTCTAAATAAATAAATAAATAAAATCTTTTTTAAAAAAAGAAAGGAAATAAAGGCTAGTCAGAGAATGAGCACCAATTACCACTCAGAATTCACATTATGTTTGAAACCATGTTATCAGGAGTATGTCATCCCAGGATTTTACGGGTAGGATGACTTGGAACTTTGGTTTGGTACTTAATGCATTTGATTTATAACTATATTATAATACTGTCTAATATTTTAATTATATTTGTACTTGTATCCTTCAAAGAATATGAACCTCTGCAAAGCAGGAGGAAATCTTATTCATGTTTGTGCCCTGGTAGCAAAGGGGTAAAAGAAACCAACATTTTTATTCTCTGACTACAAATAGTAGTAGAAGTCTCATTTAATAGTCACAAAAAGTCTATAAGGCAAGAATTATTATGTCTGTTTTAAAGATGAGGAAGATGAGGGCAAATCCAAAACCATACAGCAAGGAAAGAACATATCTATGAATTCAATCCCAAATCATCTGAAAATCTTACATGTCATAAAAAAAATCTCTGCAACAGATATAAACCAAAAAGTGCATTTGCATTCCACCTCACCAGATCCAGTGCCTTGAAAACCCAAGCAGGTTGCTGGTATGTAGCTGATGTACATGAGATGATTGATGGGTTATACATCAAAAACCTACTTGGTCATTTTGGAGTAAGAAAGTTTGGGTAATGACCCCTATTTGACTAAACAAAGTAAGCATTCGAGGTGATTGGATACCAAATTTATTCTCAAGCATTAAGTCCACAGGCAGCTGAGGTCTGGGACCCCAGGCAGCCCTGCTGATGCTACCACATCAGAGGTACTTGCCAATGCCAGTCAGTCAATCCTTGCTGTTCAATTAGGTTCTGACTTGTGATTCTCTTTCCTCCCTCACCATTTTACTCAATGAATTGTAGTCAACACCACAGGAGAAATTAATGCCTGTGAAATAGTGCTTGAGTAAGGGGAAGAGAAGCTTTACTATGCAAACTATTCACATTTATTAACTAGTAAGGGCATTATCATTTTCCCCAAAATAGTATGACATTGATCTTTTGCTCTTGCAAAGTCATTTCTTGGTGAACGTGTATATATGTGTGTGTGTGTTGGGGAGGGGGCACTGGTGGCTAGATATTTGGAAAAAAAAACTTTTGGTTGATTATGACCACTCAATTCTTTATTATTCCATTGATACAAAGTCATCTTTTTAAATTTTAAAATATATATATAGATATATATATAGTAAACAGAAAAGGAGGAAGTAAAAGTGTCCAGCTCTCACAAAGAGATGCCCAAGACTGAGTCTGTTAGAGATAATTGTGTTGTTAAAAGAGAAAATAGAATGGAAATAATAAGACTTAAAAATATAAAAGTTAGCTGATATTGAACATGGGCTCAGAATTCAACAATCAATCTGCGGATATCTTACTGAAATACCCCAGTGATATAGTCATCATTTTCCCCCTGTCAGCCCCATGGACTGAAATAGATAATACCTGATTTTTTTAACCACTGTAAGGCAGAGTCAGAGCTCAAGCTTGGTTCTGGTTGACTCTATAACATGTATTTTAGAGTCTGAGCTCCTCTGATTCCATTGTTCCTAGTAAGTATGAAAGAAATGTGATGGGGCATTTCCCCTCTGCCCTGCAGCACTAGGCATGTACCTCAGGACTGGCCACATGAACCCATTGGTATTGAAATACTAGAATTTCTATTTCTATTAGTTTTTCTTTTGTAAAATAAAACATTACTAATTTTTAATTGTGAATTATTTAATTGCAAGCAATTGACCTGGCAACATCATTTAGTTCGTATATAAAGTGAAACAAGATTAAGAGAAAGGGGAACCTGGAGTGGATCAGTTGGTTAAGTGTCCGACTCTTGATTTCGGCTCAGTCATGATCTCAGGGTTGTGAGATCGAGCCCTGCATCTAGCTCCATGCTCCGTGCAGAGTCTCTTTGAGATTCTCTTCTTCTCCCTCTGCCTCTCCCCCCACTCACACTCTTTCTCTCTTTCTCTCTCCAAAAATAAATAAATGAAATCTTAAAAACAAGATTAAAAAAAAAGATTTTCAGAATCAACTAAAAATATTCCATCATTTTGCAAATATTAAAAATAATACATTACAGCAACCATTTTTTGAAATTAATAAGTAACAGTGTAATTAAGATTGCTAATTTAAATTGTTAATTAAAATGTTTTGCCTTATGATTTTTAATTTTTAACCTTTATATATGTTTGGTATTGAAAAATGCTTATATGGGGATTGCATGCTAAAAATATTCATAATGTCAGAGGTGCATCAACCAAAAGTTTAGAGATCTTGTTGCCCTTGCCAACATGAGGGCAGCCTCTTCTGGCAGGTGTCACAAACTTAGATGTCTACACCTGTCAAAGATGAATCAAGTGAGCCAAGAATGGACTGGTCTGCAATGAAGAGTCCATGAACCATTTAAAGGTGGCAGCCAGTGTTCATCTCTTGCCAGTTGTTGCCATGTGGAATGTGGATCCAGGTTTGACACATTACTTTTTTTTTTTTTTTTTTTTTACAGATGCCAGGAATCCAAAATTTTATGTGAAAACTGCAGGTTCTTAATACTGGCAGTGGTTCAGTTGTTAAATATAACTCTCTGTGTGCCAAGAAAAACCATACAATGTGAATGGGCTGTTTCTTGTCCCAGGGCTGACTGTTCGGGTCATCTTTTGTAAGGCCCCAGGAGTAGAGTTGGCACAGGGAGTTAGGCAATTTTATTTGTGACAGGAAAGCCCTGCCTTAGGAATTGGGAAACAGTGTTCATTTTACTGAGGACTGGTTTTCAATTTATTTCTTCCTTTGCCAATATCATCATTGAGAAGCAAGAATTTAAGTGATGAAGGTGGTCCTGATGATTGTGATGACTGCAGTGGGTGATAGAATAAAAGAGGTTTCCTGTAGCTTGAAGGTTGATAGGACTGAAAGAAAAGCCATAAAAAATGGTAAAATGCTCTGAAGGATGACTTGACTCTTCCTGGGCAATCTTAATGGAAACTGAAATCATTTTATAATTCTTCTTTTCTGGACATTTGTGTCACTTTTATAGAACTGACCTTCACATGGCCCTCAATACAAATGATCTGTGGACTTCTGTGGCTGCCATGTTTCTACTTCCTTCTGAAAATCTCAGTCTTTAGCCACAGGACAAGGAAGAGGGTGGGGCCAATGGAAGTAACTTAGTGAAGATTGCTGAAAGTGAAAAGACACAAGAGTGAAAGCTGAGGTGATGAGGAGGGAGCCTACACAAACAGCACCAGTAGGATTCCAGCTCCCCTGCCGCATGTTAACTAATTCTCTCTCTCTCTGGGGAAAACTTCCTCTTGTTTCCTGCCACTAACTTCCTTCCCTTTCTCTCCCCAAATGCCTGAATAGTTAGCGTATTTGACTACAAAGAACATAGAGCTAGGGTGCAGGGCTTCTCCACTGTGAGCACTCTCTCTGACCTCTGTTTCCTCATGTTTGAAGGGACAGTCTGAATCCCAGAGTGCCCACCTCACTGTGGTAGAGTGTGGATCAAGCAAGATACTGTATGTGATAGCACGTTGGTATGGTTCTGTGATGCACATGCCCTAAGGGATCATTATTGCCAAGCCTACAAGGTACAGCATTTCCCATCAAAAAGACTCTCTTAGACACTCCATGGTCTGAGTTTGAAGCCAGAACATTCTCTAAGATAGCAAGGGGTAGGTTTTCCCCTCCACTTGGTTCCCTGCAGGTTAGGGAAGGAGAGAAAGTGAAGCTCTACTGAGCTGAGTAAGGAGCTTCCTGAGGACCTGGCTCTGGATGTGTCCCCACAAATGATATAGTTTCTCAATGTAGTTGACACTGAGTTTCCCTCAGAGAAGTTTTTTTTCCATGTGTGTCTCCCCCAACACACTGTGAATTCCTTAAGGGAAGAGGCCATGTGTGGTTACTTATGAATTCACAGAAGAAGGTGGAAAAAGAGGCAACGTTGCATTAGTAGGAGGGCCAGAGTATTTGGCATTAGCTAGACTTGCGCTTGCATCCTAGCTCTATCATGTACTATTCTGTGGTCTTGGGTAAGTGACTACATTCCTGGGTTTTTTATCTATAAAATGGGGAGAAGAGAGTAAATTGTGTTTCTCAGGGCTGCCATGGAGACTAAAACATGGTGCCTGGGCACTGAATAGACACTGAAGACATATTCATTCTCTCCCTTTTTTATATTCAGTATATCACAAAGTCTCTGGACACATGTCAGGTGATAAATGTGTGTGTGTGCACATGCATAAAATATGTCTAGCAATTTGGCATTGCTACTCTTTAAACAACTGTTGAACTGATTAATGCTGTTAGGGATTTGTCTAACCTGCTAAGAGAACTTAGATACATCTCTCTCATTGGTACTCAGTTTTCCTACTTATAAAAGGATGGTCATTGGACTCAGAGTTTGCAAGATGAAAGCTCAAGTTTGATGAAAACGTATTTCATTTATTCTGTCCAGTGTTGGCCCAACTGGTGTTTTAAAAAAATAAGAATAAAACCAACCTTACAGTCAGACTTAACCAGTGATGAAGGTTAAAGGAGCAGTCTTTGCTGGGATTCAAACATGGAGTAACATGGTGACATTTCCTAGAGCTAAGTAATAACCACTCCCCATGGGCAGGGCATGTACTCTCACCAGTTTACTAATGCCTGGGCTACATCATTTACTTAGATTGCCTGCTTGGATCTTCTAATTTTTGGAGTGTATGACCTTGAATATGGTAGCTTATAAAAATTACATTACTTTGTTCCTCTGTGATTCAATAATTTCCAAGCACAGGGAATTTAGAAATTCTTCATTATCACCAATATTACAATGGCTAACCCACAGAATTGAAAGGAGCTGTTGTTTCTCTGTAGGCACTGGAAAGGAGTGTATGGCAACCATAGACAGTGCCACTATTCTCGAACTCATTTCTGAGTGATACCATCCCATGTAATCTACTCTCTCAGTAGTCTGTCTTCTCTGGATACCTAAACAGTTTCTCAAGTTGAGTAATTGTTTATTCAAAGAGAAATGATTTCTTTTTCTTTGTTTCTACTTGTAGTTACTTGGTCCTGGCTCTGAGCTTCCCGAGTCATAAATTATCAATCAGGTTGACTCAGAGGGAGCTGGCTCTGGCTCTGGATCCTTTGATAATAGTATCAGTCTTGCAAAGACATTTTCAAGCCAAATGTGTCCAGGCTGCTATGGAGCTATGACCAGCCAAAACAGCATACGTGCTTTTGGAGTATCCTAGCCCCAGGTCCTTCTGTCTGTTTCAGAGTAAGCTTGAATGTTCTCTTCTGAATTTTTTCTCCAACTCATAGAAGAGAGAAAAAGATACTTTTCTCCCTTTCAGAAACACAAATTATAAAACTGAATTTGATTTGACAAAAGCTGTTTTCCCCCCAGATAACTTTTCCATTGTCATGGTTACTTGTCTGCCATTACACAACATAAAAGAGTTTTCTCTGGGTATAATCAGATGGTGACAGAAATACAGTGAAGCTTTCTAGAGGACTGATTTAAGTTCTTCACTTTTCACTGGGGGCTGAAGCCTCTCTGTTTTATTTGGAGGTAAATTATCTTATTTATCATGTCTGCATTAATACTTCCACTGTGAATAATGCAGGCTATTGGAATACTCAAAGTAAAAGGCATGGACCTGTCCTTAAAGGGATAGGTTTAACATCTTGCAAGAATAAATTAAATACCAACTTGTGTTCCTCCTCCTTAAAAGCAGGAAAACAGAATTGTTCAAGGTGAAACTTCACTGTCTTAACCAAGGATTCTTAAGTCATAAAGATACTCAAGATTAGATATAATGGCAGGAGAGCGAAAAGTAAAACAGCCGTTTTGGTTCCCTGGTCACATCAGGCATGCAGTTTGGTGAGAATGACAGCGTGGCCTATTGAAAGGTAGAGTAGCCTATTGAAGTTTAGGAATCCGGAAAAAAAAAAAAAAGTTTGAATCTTACTATAATATATACTAGATCTATTATTTTATGGAAATTATTCTCCCTTTTGGGCTTGGTTTTGTTATCTGCAAAGTAGAATGTTCTATTGGTCAGAATTGCTTTGGGCTGTAAATAACAGAAAACTCAGGTAATTGTGACTTAACAAGAAAATTGTTAGCTACATCTTGTGATAAACAATCTGGCAATATGTAGCTCTGTGGTTGGCTTAACAGTTCAATGTTATCTGAAGGCCAGTTTGGTATGTCCATAATTTTATTGGATTTTCTCCCATAGTACCAAGATGGCTATACCTCCACTTATCAAGTCTTCCATCCAGCTTGCTAAATAAAGTGAATATGTCAGAAATTTTGTTATTTACCATAAAAGGCAATCCCATTCTCATTTCCATCCCCAGCA
Organism: Leptonychotes weddellii; assembly: GCF_054177405.1. NCBI lineage: Eukaryota > Metazoa > Chordata > Mammalia > Carnivora > Phocidae > Leptonychotes > Leptonychotes weddellii. Next base: position 32,362,087 of record NC_138379.1, on the reverse strand, counting down.
GACTTTACTTCTCATTGGTCAGAACTTGGTCACATGCCCAGATCTAGACAGGTCACTGGGACCAGGAGAAGGAAAACATTATTATTGTAGACCTATCATTCTCAAACTATGGTCCTTAGGATGATTCTGGCCAGCTTGTTAAAATACAAATTGCTGGGCTTTACCCCCAGAACATTTGATTCATTATGCCGGGATTAGGCCTGATAATTTTCATTTCCATCATGCTGTTAGTCCAAGGATCACTTTTTGGACCACTTATTTAGATCAAGAGTGATTCAACCCCTGGGGCTGGGATATGGGCCTACTTTTTTTCTGAGATTAAGGAATCACTACTCTTTAAACAAGTCAAAGTTCTAACATGGGAAGGGAATGGAGGGTGGTGGATCAGTCACAATCTAGATGTAGATGATTCTGTGGAGATAATTTAATAGAACAAAATATTTGCAAAAGTGTTAGAAGAGCTTAATGAGCAATTGGGAGGAGTAGGAGTAACCTAGAAATGAACATCTCTGGCAACCACTACCGCTGCTTGGGATAAAGCAGTGTAGCTGTGGTCAGAGATGCCACCAAGGTAGAGCATATGGAAGAAATGTCCTGCTTCTCTCTTCCTTCACTCCTCCCTCCCTCCTTCTTTCCTTTTTTCTCACCCTCCATCCTTCCCACTCAAGTCACCAGTGCCTCCAATCAGCCACACTTAACCAAAACCCGGTTAGCAAAAGAGTCTGAGAAATACAACTCTGAGGAGTCAACAGAGGAAAAGCAGGTACCAAATCAACAGAGCAGATGAATGCTTGGCACAGGGGTTGGGAGGATGGCTGACAATGAGTCAGCCACAAATGCTTGCTGTATATAAGGTTGATAGAAGAATTTTAAAACATTTAAATAGTTAATACCATACTAGTTGCACAACAAGTTTTCAATAAATGGTAATGATGGAATGAAATGATAACCAGAGAATTGCCAGAATGTGTTATGTGACCTCTAAGCGTATGAAATATACTCTGCCACCTTCCTAGAGTCCTCAAAGAGGTTTATACTTAGTTTAAGGAATGACATTGAAGGCTTTATTTACCCTCTTGGTAACAATGGACACAGATATCAAGAAGTTTGACCTGTTACCAAGAGGAGAATAGAGAATTGAAGGTGTGCTTTTATCCTGAGAAGGATTCCAGAGGGAACTTGAAGATTGTCCTGAATAGCATGGTTGCATTAGCCAGTATATCCATCTCACAGTGTGCTGCAACTGTAACACAAATACTCAATTAAACTCCGTTCTCAGTTCAAAATACCTCAAGTGGAGCTGATTTCATATCAGCAAGTGACCAACTTGAGACCAATGAAGCTCAAATCCTAGATTTTTGACAATATTTGTTAAGAATCTCTTTTCCATAAATTTAGAATGATGTTAGTCTAGAACTGCTGGAGTCACTACATGGAGAGGCTCTGGTTCCAAATGAAGCTAATGTGATGAAGAACAGAACAGTGAGAGGAGAGGGGTTCTAAATCCTGATGATATTTGCTTGATTGTATCTAGATTCCATAGATCCTAGAGCTGCTGGACTTTCCCATTATGTGAGACAGTATGTTTCTTTCAGGGGAGGGGGTGTTAAGCAAGGTTAAAGTATAATTTTCAACTAATGGTCCAAAGTCAAAAAGTATTTTGGCACTACTTAATATTCAAGTATTCATTCCTGTGCCTCTTTCCTGTGCCTGCTCCTCACACCCCATGCTGACCTGCCTTCTGTTCTCCTAGATCTCTATTTCACAATTACCTCTCCAGTCCTTGTCCATGACTCTTCCTTTGGTTGGGATGTGCAGAACCATATTTTTGTGTTTTCTCCAGTTCTTAGTATCAAAAATTTGCATTTGGCTTTTCTGCCTCAGGTTATGTTAAGAAATATCCCTTCTAGTTTAATAGTCTGTGAGATGTTCTTATGTTGTCACTAACCCTATCTCACATACTCCAGCCCTGTGGGCAGAACCAATATAGTGTAAAAACTGATTTGCTGGTCTTTTACTAGTTTTCTACAGTGGAAAAGTTACATCATTGGTTTTAAACTTTCCTTTTTTCTAATATAAGCATTGCAGCTATATATTTGTTTCTAGACATTGTTTAGCTGATTCCCACCAATTTTAACATGTTGTATTTTTAAATTCAATTCACAATATTTCATACTTTCCTTGTGATATCTTTTTTAACCTATGGGCTTTTAGAAGTGGTGTAATTTGTAAATATTTTCACCTTTTATGGATATTTCATTGTTATTTGATTTCTAATTTAATGTCATTGGTCAGAGGACACTGTAGGATTTCAGTCTTGAAATTTTTGAGATTGTTTTATTAAACAACATTTGTGTTATATCTTGGTCAACATTCATGTGCACTTGCAAAAATCTATGCTACAGTCATTGGGTATAATGTTCAATAAATGTCAATGAGTGTTTAGGTCTGTATTCATACTGATTTTTTTTCTGTCTGGTTATTCTATCAATTACTGAAATAGGGATTTGTGTATTTTTCCCTTCAGATCTTTAGTTTTGTTTCATGTATTTTGAAGTTTTGCTATTAAGAACTTTTAATATTTAAGATTGGTATATTTACCTAATGAATTGACCCTTATGAAATGTCTTTTTTACCTTTGTTATTTTTCCTTATCTTGAAGACTTTTTTTCTAATATAAATACAGCTAATCCATTCTTTCACACAGTTTATATATAATCAAATCATGTTACACACTTTAAATATGTTATAATTTTATCAGTTATAACTAAGTAAAGATGGACAAATATATATATATAGCTATTCTAGCTTTCTATCATTGATGTCTGCATGGTTTATCTTTTTCTATACTTCTTTTTTTTTTTATTCTTATGTTAATCCCCATACATTACATCATTAGTTTTAGATGTCTTTTTCTATACTTCTATTTTAAGTTTGTTCTTTTTTATTTATAGTGTATTGCTTGAAGACAGTATATAATTGGGTCTTCTTTCTTATCTAGCCTGATAAACTTTGCCTTTAGCTGAGTGTTTAATACATATACTTTTAAAATTCTGTTGTAGTTAAGTGTTATATTAGTTTCAGGTGTACAATATACTGTTTCAGCAATTCTAGATATTACTCAGTGCTGTTTCATCCATTCCCCCTACCGACTTTCTCTCTGGTAACCATCAGCTTATTCTCTATATTAAGAGTCTGTTTCTTGGTTGTCTTTTTTTCTTTCTGTTGTTTCTTAAATTCCATATATGAGTGAAATCATATGCTGTTGGTCTTTGTCTTATTTTGCTTAGCATTAAACTTTCTAGTTCCATCCATGCTGTGAACAGCAAGATTTCATTCTTTTTTATGGCTGAGAAATATTTCATTGTGTATGTGTGTACACACACACACACACACACACACACCACATCTTCTTTATCTATCCATCTATTGATGGACACTTGGACTGCTTACATAATGCAGCTATTGTAAATAATGCTGCAGGGCACCTGGGTGGCTCAGTGGTTAAGCGCCCAACTCTTGATCTCAGCTTCATGAGTTCTTGAGGTCATGAGGTCTTGATCTCAGGATCATGAGTTCAGGCCCCACACTGGGGAGCCTACTTACTACTACTAATAATAATGCAATAAACATAGGGGTGCATATATCTTTTCAAATTAGTGTTTTCATATTCTTTTGGTAAATATCCAGTGGTGTGATTACTGGATCATATGGTAATTCTATTTTTAATTTTTTGAGGAACCTCCAAACTGTTTTCCACCAATAGTACAAGAGATTTCCTTTTCCTCCACATCCTCACCAATACTTGTTGTATTGTGTACTTGTGTTGTTGATTTTAGCCAATCTGAGAGGTGTGAGGTGATATCACATTGTGGTTTTGATTTGAATTTTGCTGATTATGAGCAATGATGGGAGCATCTTTTCATGTGTCTGTTCACTATCTGGATGTCTTTGGAGAAATGTCTATTCATGTCTTCTGTCCATTTTATCATTGGAGTACTTAGTTTTTTAGTGCTCATTTGTACCAGTTCTTTTTATTTTTGGATACTAACCCTTTATCAGCTATGTCATTTGCAAATATCTTCTTCCATTCAGTAGGTTGTCTTTTCGTTGTTTCCTTCACTGTTGTAGAAGCTTTTTATTTTGCTTTAATCCCAACAGCTCTCTGTTTTTTTTTTTTTAAAGATTTATTTATTTCTTTTTAGAGAGAGGGAGAGCAAGAGAGCGCATGAGCAGGGTGGGGGTGGACAGAGGGAGAGGTAGAGAGAATCTCAAGCATATTCCATGCTGAGCGCAGAGCCTGATGCGGGACACAATCTCACAACACTGAGATCGCAGCCTGAGCCAAAACCAAGAGCTGGACGCTTAACAGACTGCGCTACACCAAGGCACCCACCAATAGTTTATTTTTGCTTTTGTTTCCCTTCACTCAAAAGATCTATCTAGAAAAATGTGGCTATGGCCAATGTCAGAGAAATTACTGTCTTTGCTCTCCTCTATTATTTTTATGGTTTCAGGTCTCATAATTAGGTCCCTAATCCATGTTTTCTTAATTTCTCTTTCTGCTGCTTTATTATGAGTGTATAGAAATGCAAAGGATTTCTGTATTTCTGATTTTATATCCTGTGACCTTACTGGATTCATTTATCAGCTCTAGTAATTTTGTGGTGGAGTCTTTCAGGTTTTCTATATATAGTATTATGTCATCTATAAATAGTGAAAGTTTTATTTCTTTTTTACCAATTTAGATGTGTTTTATTTCTTCTGATTGTCTAATTGCTGTGCCTAGGACTTCCAGTACTGTGTTGGATAAAAGTGATAAGAGTAGATATTGTTGTCTTGTTCCTGATCTTAGGGAAAGCTCTCAGTTTTTCCCAATTGAGTATGATATTCACTGTGGGTTTTTCATGTATGGCCTTTATTACATTGAGTTATGTTCCCTCCTAGCCTACTTTGCTAAAGGTTTTTTTCATGAATGAATGTTGTACTTTGTCAAACGCTTTTTCTGCATCTACTGAGATGGTTATATAGTTCTTGTCATTTCTCTTTGATGTGATTTATCATGTTGATTGATTTGCTAATATTGAACCACCCTTGCATCCCAGGAATAAATCCCACTTGATCATGGTGAATGATTTTTTTGAATGCATTACTGGATTTGGTTTGCTAATGTTTTGTTGAGGATGTTTTATACCTATATTCATCAAGGATATTGGCCTGTAGTTGTTTATTTGTTTGATTTTGAAGTGTCTTTATCTGGTTTTAGTGTAAGGGAAATGCTGGCCTTATAGAATGAATTTAGGAGCCTTCCTTTCTCTTCTATTTTTTGGGAATAATTTGAGAACAATAGGTATTAACTCTTCTTTAAATGTTTGGTAGAATTCACCTGTGAAGTCATCTGGACCTGGACTTTTGTTGGTTAGGAATTTTTTTTATTACTGATTCAATTTTATTGCTGGTAATTGGTCTGTTCAAATTTTCTATTTCTTCCTGCCTCAGTTTTGGTAGGTTATATGTTTCTAGGAATTTATCCATTTCTTCTGGGTTGTCCATTTTGTTCACATGGTTTTTCATAATATTCTCTTAAAATTGTTTGTATTTTTGTAGTTTGGTTTATTTCTCCTTTCTTATTTGTTATTTTATTATGTGGGTCCCTTCTCTTTTCTCTGTGATAAGTCTGGCTAGAGGTTTATCAGTTTTATTAATTGTTTCAAAGAACCAGCTCCTGGCTTCATTGATCTATTGGGGTTTTTTGTGGTTTTTTTTGTTTGTTTGTTTGTTTTTAGTTTCCATATCTGTTATTTCTGCTCTCATCTTTATTATTCCTTCCTTAATGGTTTGGGGGTTTTTTGTTCTTCTTTGTCTAGCTCCTTTAGGTGTAAGTTTAGATTGTTTATTTGATTTTTTTTTTTTTTCTTCTTGAGGTAGGCCTGTATTGTTGTAAACTTTCCTCTTAGAAGAGCTTTTGCTGCATCCTAAAGATTTGGACCTTTGTGTTTTCATTTTCATTTTTCTCCATCTAATTTTTTATGTCTTCTTTGACTTTTTGGTTGACCCATTCATTGTTTAGTAGCATGTTATTTAACCTCATTATATTTGTGCTCTCTCCAGATTTTTTCTTGTGGTTGATTTCTAGTTTCCTAGCATTGTGGTCAGAAAAAAATGCATGGTATGATTTCTATCTTTTTGAATTTGTTGAGACTTGTTTTGTGGCCTAATAGGTAGTCTATTCTGGAGAATGTTCCATGTGCACTTGAAAAGAAAGTATTTTCTTCTGTTTTAATATGGAATGTTCTGAATATGTCTGTTAACTCCATTTGGTCCAATATGTTCTTCAAAGCCGTTGTTTCCTTGTTTATTTTCTGTTTAGATGATATGTCCATCAATGTAATAGTAGGGATAAAACCCCCTACTATTATTGTATTACTCTTGATTATTTCTTTTATGTTTGTTATTAGCTGCTTTGTGTATTTGGGTGCTCCCATGTTGGGTGCATAAATGTTTACAATTGTTATATCTTTGTGTTGGATTGTCCCCTTTCTTATCATATAGTGTCATTCTTTATAGCTTGTTACAGTCTTTGTTTTAAAGTCTATTTTGTCCAATATATATGTGTTGCTACCTTGGCTTTCTTTTCTCTTCCATTTGCATGATAAATGCTTTTCCATCCTTTCACTTTCCATCTGTATGGTCTTTAGGTCTGAAATCAATCTCTTGTAAGCAGCATGTAGATTGGTTTTGCTTTTTTATACATTCTGTCACCATATGTCTTTTGATTGGAGCATTTAGTCCATTTACATTCAATGTAATTATTGATAGGTATGTACTTATTGCCATTTTGTTACTTGTTTTATAGTTGTTTTTGTACTTCTTCCCCGTTCCTTTCTTCTATTTGTCTCTTCTCTCTTGGTTTCCTGGCTTTCTTTAATGATATACTTAGATTCCTTTATCTTTATTTTTTGTGTATTTATTACTGGGTTTTTTGCATATCTCTTGTTTTTGATTTGTTATCATTAGGCTTATATATAACATCTTATGCATAGAGCAGTCTGCATTAAGTTGATGGTCACTTAAGTTTAAACCCATTCTTTATGCCTTCCCCCCCTATGTTTTAGTATATGGTGTCATACTTTACATCCTTTTATTTTATGAATCCTTTGACTGATTTTTATAGATATACTTAGTTTTACTGCTTTTTTGATTTCTACTTTTCTTACTCTTACTTATGATCTTTCCTTTCCACACAAAGAATTCCCCTTTAACATATCTTACAGGCTTGGTTTAGTGGTCATGAATTCCTTTAACTTTTGTCTGTCTCGGAAACTCTTTATCTTTCCTTTTATTCTGAATGATAGCCTTACTGGATAGAATATGCTTGGTTGCAGGTGTTTTGTTTTGTTTTTTTCTTTCAGCACTTTGAATATATCATGCCCCTGCCTTCTGGCCTATAAAGTTTCTGCTGAAAAATTGGTTTATAGCCTTACAGGGTTTCCTTTGTACATAACTGTTTTCTTTGCTTTTGCTGCTTTTAAAATTATCTCTTTATCACTACTTTTTTGCCCTTTTAATGACTATGTGTCTTGGTGTGGCCCTTCTTTGGTTGATTTTGTTGGTAGCGCTCTGTGTCTCCTGGATCTGGATTTCTATTTCCTTCCCCAGAATCAGGACATTTTCATCTATTATTTCTTCAAATGAATTTTCTGCCCCCCTTTCTCTCTTTTCTCCTTCTGGGATTCCTAAAATGCAAGTGGTATTATACTTGATGGTGTTGCTGAATTCCCTTAGTCTATTTTTATTTATTATTATTATTTTTTTTCTTTCTCCTGTTCAGCTTGACTCTTTTCATTAGCCTGTCCTCCAGGTTGCTTATTCATTCTTCTGCTAGTCTATTTATTCTATCTAGCATATTTTTAATTTCAGTTGAGTTCTTCATCTTTGGTTCTTTTTTTATGTTTTCTGTCTCTTTGTTAGGGTCTCACTGAGGTCTTTCACTCTTTTTCAAGTCCAGTAAATACCTTTATGACCACTACTTTAAATTCTCTATCAGGCATATTACTCATCTCCATTTCATTTAGGTCTCTTGCATTGGTTTTGTCCTGTTCTTTCATTTGGGACATACTCCTCTGTCTCTTTTTGTCTAACTCTCTGTGTCTATTTTATGCCTTAGAAAAGTCAGCTACATCTCTTGTCTTGAAGGTAATGGCTTTATGAAGAAAAGGTCCTGTACTCTCCTGCAGTGCAATGATCCGTGTTCACCAGAATCTGGCACTTCAGGGGTGTCTCCTGGAGTATTGTATGCACCCTCCTGTTGTGGCTGAGCCACATTTGCCTTCGGTCCAGCCATCTGCAATGTCTCTCTTTGCCTGTCATGAGCAGTGCTTTGTCCCACTGTTGTTAGTGGGCCAGTCTGGGGCCACCTTGAGCTTGAGTTGATTCAGACCAGGTGTTTGCTAGAGATGCAGTAGCACTGAACTGTAGGGCACATTCCTTGTGTTTTCTCCTTAGAAACTTTCTTTGGTGTGCTCATTGTTTTGCTGGGGCTGTAGTTGGACTGGTGTATGTGATTATTTTTCCATCTCCCTGGGGCAGAAGCCACTATGGAGAGTTGCTGGCCCCTGTCAGGGCTGCTTGCCCACTGTCAGGCTTGTGGCACTGCTTTAGATGTGCTCTAGCCAAAGGTATATGGAAGGGGGCAAGTCCCCAAGAGAATGTGGGGGCTAAGCACATGGTATTAGCCAGGTTTGCACGGGTCTGCTGTGGGAGGGGAGCTAGAGCCACTTTAGAAAACTCCTGGGGTGCCTGGGTGGCTCAGTCAGTTAAGCACCTGCCTTTGGCTCAGGTCATGATCCCAGGGTCCTGGAATTGAGCCCCATGTCAGGCTCCCTGCTTTTCCTTCTGCCCCTCCCTCCTACTCATGTTCTCTCTTTCTCTCTCTCTTGCTTTCTCTCAGATAAAATGTAGAAAGAAAGGGAGGGAGGGAGAGAGAGAGGGAGGAAGGAAGGAAGCAAGCAAGCTAGCTCACTCGCTCCTACCCCAGGGCTGGTGAGGGTGGGGTGCATAGTGCTGGCAAGTTCCACACTTGTCCACTGTGGGAAGGCATCTGCTGCTGTCCTGGGAAATTTCTGCCGAGGCCAGCCTGACTAGAGGATGCAGACCGGCAGAAGTGCGTGGGGGCAAGGCACACTGTTAGCAAGCTAGGTGGAGAGTGTTGGTGCTGCCATGGTTCCTACAGGTGATCATGTATCTAGGCTGGGGTGTGGGGAAGGGTCATGGCACCTGTCTACATTTTTTTTTCTTAGAGAAGTCTCCCAAGCATCCCAGTTCCTTCAGTGCAGGCTCTGAGATGAGTAAATAAATCCAGGCATTTTCAAACTGCTGCTTCTATGCTGTACCTCAATGGGACTATTTGTTGTGCTGTCTTTTTAAGGGCAGGGACTCCTTTTCTCTTACCCTCACTGCTCTCCTAGAGCCAAGACAGCTGATTTTTAAAGTTCCATGTGTCAAGCCCTGGTGATTGTAAGAACTTGTGAAATTTGGCCCTTCTGGTTTTCAAAGCCAAATGTTATAGGGACTTATCATCCCCATGCCTGAGGTGCCTGATGTGGGGGTGTGTTCCTTTCCTCTTTCCACACTCTCCATGTCCCTCCCTCCCATGGACAGTCCTGTGAGTCTGTTTAGCTCCTGAACGTGTCTCCATCCTTCCTACCCTCTTTGACATGTCTTCTGCTCTACTTTTAGCTGTGGAGAGTCTGTTCTGCCAGGCTTCAGGTTGTTTTCTGTGTTATTTACATTGATGCGGGTGTTATCTAGTTGTATCTTTGGGATGAGGTGAGTTTAGGATCCTTCTACTCTGTCATCTTCCCTGGAAGCCTATATACAGTTAATGTAAATACTGGTATGGCTGGATTTTGGTTTACCATTTTGCAGTTTCTTTTCTCTTTGTCTCTTTTGCTTTTTATTTTTCTGTTCCTCTTATTTATGCTTTTTTGGAAATCAAAAATCAAATCTATTAGATTTTTTTTGTTCTTTTTTCCTTATTTTTAGTGGTTATCTAGGAATCTTCTAAGCATCTTTAATTTATCCATCTACTTTGAGTTACTAATGTACTAGATCAGTATAGTTCCATTTTTCACAAACTACTTGGAATTCATGTTGTAATACTTCAATATAGTTGTATTTACTAGTCACCTGTTGTTTTTACTATTGTCATTTGTTACATTTATATACATTATGTATTCCATAATAATGTTATAACCTTTTATTTGTATTTGTCATTTGTATTTTAAAGAGGAGAAGAAAAAAGGGAATCCATATCTTTTTTATATTTTCACATCAATTTATCATTGGTAATGTGCTTCTTTATTCCACTGGATCTGAGATATCATCTGGTTTCTTTCTCCTTCAGCCATAAGGACTTCCTTCAATATTTCTTATAGTGCCAGTCAGCTTGTTGTGATTCACTGTTTTAGTTTATTTGAAAATATCTTCATGTTACTCTTTTTAAAGAAGTTGTTTTACTGCCTATAGAATTTTGGATGTATAACCATTTACACTTCATGTGATTATTGATATGGGTAAAGTCTATCATCTTCCTATTTGTTTTCTATTTCTCCCATTTGTTCTTTGTTCCCTTTCTACTTTGTAATGTATTTTTTTCAGTGAATAATTTTTTAGGATTCCATTTTGTCTCTATTTTTTCCTTATTACTTATAAATCTTTTGTTATTCTACTGGTGGCTTTGTGTTTATAGTATACATCTTTAAATTATTATAAATGTCTGCCTTCAAGTAATATTATACTACCACATGTATAATATAAGAAACTTACAGTAGTATACTTCCATTTTTTTCCCTGTTGGTCTTCTTGATATTGTTGTCATATGTTTTATTTCATGTTTTAAACCCCAGAATATATTGTTTTTGCATAAGCAGCCAAAATTCTTTAAAGAGGTTTTTATCATAAGAAAATAATTTAAAATTAAAAATCTTAAATAAAAATAAAATTTTAAGTAAAAATAATAAATTAAGGAGAAAATAATTTTCTTTGTTTCCAGTGCCTTTCATTCTTTTATGTACATTCATATTTTTATCTGTTACCATTTTCCTTCTGCCTGAAGAATTCCCTTTAACATTTTATGTAGTGCAAAAAGGCAGATGATGATTTCTTTCAACTTTTATCAATTTGAAATATTTATTTTACCTCATTTTTGAAATTTATTTTTGCCAGGTATAGAATCCTAAGTTGACAGGCTTTTTTTTTTCTTTCTTTTATTGCCTTAACACTGTTACTTCAGTTTTTTTCCCTGGCATTATTTTACCAAAGAAATCTGCTGACATTCTTATCTTTGTTCCTCTGCACGTAACATGTCTTTTTTTCCTTGTTACTTTTGAGTTTTGTTTGTTTGTTTGTTTGTTTGTTTTACTTTATCACTGTTTGGGGGAAGTTTTTTTATGATGTGCCTTCATGTTTTTTTCTCCATTTCTCTTGCACTTGGGACTCATTGAGGTTCTTGGATCTGTTTCCTTATAGTTTTCAACAGATTTGGAGTATTTTGGCCAACATTTCCTCAGTTTTTTCACTGTTTTCCTGCTCCTTATTTAAGGATTCCAATTACACATGTAGTAGGCCACTTTTTCCCCCCATAGCTCATTGATTACCTTTTATTGTTTTATTTTTCCTTTGTATTCATTTTGGGTAGTTTCTATTTCTATGTCTTGAAGTTCACTAATCTTTTCTTGTGTAACATCTCATCTGCCAGAAGCCCCATCCAGTTTATTTCTCACCTCATGCATTGTAGCTTTTAGCTCTAATAGCTTGATTTGGAGTTGTGTGTGTTATATATATATATATATAATTGTATTTATATAAAATAATGTCTTATTTATAATATAGAGCATGTGTGTGCATACATGCACACACACACACTCTTTATCTCTCTGGTTAGTTTTTTAAACCTATACATACATTTTCTGTCCTTTAATTCTAACATCTGTGTGAGGTTTTTGTTAGCATCAAATGATTTATTTTCCTCTTCATTTTGAGTTAGATTTTCCTGTTTCCATTCATGCCAATAATTTTTGATTGGATGCTAGTCAATGTTGATTTGACCTTGTTGAATGCTGGATATTTTTATATTCCTATAAATATTCCTAAGCTTTTTTTCTTAGACACAGTTATGATACTTATACACAATTAGATTCTTTTGGATCTTGCTTTTAAGATTATTGTTGGGGCCAGAGCAGTGTTTAATATAGTACTAATTATTCTGCACTACTGAAGCAAGATCCTTTAATATACTCTATGTGGTATTATCCAATGAATTAGAATTTCCAGTCCAGCTTGTGGAAGCATGCACTTTTCTCTCCTTATGTGAGCACCAGGTACTATTTCTCTTATCCCTTCTGATTGTCTTTCTCCAGCTTTGGATATTTTCATCAATCTTATTTTCTGATCAGTACTCTACTAAATACTTGGATATGACACCCTGTAGAACCCCATCTTTGCTAAAATAAAAGTCTGTTCCGTTTTCAACACTGTATGCTTTTATTTCAGTCCTTGGACACACACATTTATAATTTTTTTTAAAGTTCTGTGTACTAAATCCAACATCTGGGTAAAATTGGAGTTTGTTTCTATTATCTGCTTTTTCTCTTTGGCATGGGTCACATTTTCTTATTTCTTTAGGTGTATAATAATTTTTTCTTGTGTATTGGATGTTATGTTCCTTCTTAGTAGAGGTATAATTTTCCTCTGAACAGTGTTTATTTTCATTATAGAAGGCAGTTGAATTGGTTAGACTCAGACTCCAAATTCTGCTTCCTCTGTGATATCATTGGCTGAAATCTCCACTCAACTATTTCACCAGGAAATCTATTTCTACAGTTAAGTCAGCTGTAGGCCTGAAGTGGTGCTTAGCCATGGGTGATGATAAAAGAAAAGCATTGTGTGAAGATGCTGTGAGAAGTTGACAGTCTGCAATCCAAAGGAGGGTTCTCACCAGTACTCAACCATACTGGCACCCTGATCTCAGGACTTCCAGCCCAGAACTCTGAGAAATAAATTTCTGTTGTTGATAAGCCAGAAAGAGAGAAAGAGAGGGAGGGAGAAGGAGAGGGAGGCTACTTCTTCCTTTAAAATTTGCAGACGCTATATGGTATAATGGTTAATAGTATGTATTTTTGTGTCAAATAGACATTGGTTTAAATTCCCACTCTGCTCTTTCCAGATGCTTTACTGTGAGCATATTATTTATGAATATAAAGCATTCATCAGAGTGCCTGAGACAGAAAATTATTAACAGAAGTTTAACCATTCTATTTGGTAGGGGGAGAGACTATAGCAAGAAACAGAATATTCTAAAATAGAATAGATGTAAGAGTTAAATAGGGAGGTAGAACTTTTAAACACTTAGGAATTCAGAGAAAAGAAAGTGTACTTCTTTGTCTAACTAATGTTTGCGCTTGGATTTTAATTTTAAAAAATGACTTGCAAGGCGGGAAGCATGAGATGAAATTGCGTATAGAATATGTAGATTCTAAGGCTACCAGGCCAGAATGTGCAAAGGTTTAGTACTGAAGAACTCTGAGAAATATAAGCAAATTGATAGGTAAAGTGTGGTCAGATTATTTATGCTTTGAATGCCTGGTGGGAGGCCTTTTCAGTAATGATCATTTGTAATTACTAGAGAAATGGGATATAATAAAATCACAGAATCATAGAAATTTCAGACTGGAAGTGAATATGATCTTGCTCAATTTTTTTTAAACCATCAATGTTCATAAGCAGTGAAACTTTAATAGATGTATGCTACAGAAATATATAGTTGCTCAATGATCCCTCAAGGTGAGTCTATCTGGAGATTCAACTGTTCTGCTTAAGAGAACCATCATGGAAACCTAGTGCTCTCTACAGTTCTGGTTGAAAAACATTGACCTGTTTAATCTTTGCTTATCATAAAAATAAAAGAATTAATGTATTGAGTTGGAAAGTGACTTACCTAAGCTCAAGTAGCTATTGAATGCCAGAATAGCTAGTGTTATTTTAATTATGTTTTGCTGAGTCATTAGTTTTGGGAACATTTACCTAATATTTCTGTAGACATTAGAGAGGATAGGGACTGAAAGACCCTCTAGGAGACACTGTAGTCATTCAGGCCTGAGAAAATAAGAAACTGGAGCATAGAGTTGGCAACAGATCTAGAGAGTGGATGCAAAGCAGATTTTTAAACCACGTCAAAGAAAGAATTTCCAGTGCACCTTCCTTCCTTTCCTCTGTCTTTCCCACATCCAGTAAGTGTTCATTTTTGCACGAACTAAGTTCTAGGTCCAATTCTGTCTTCATATTACCCAATGGAGCTTACGTTCTTATGAGGGGAAGGAGATAGAAAACAAATAAGATACCCATGTCAAATACAAAGTAGTTAGGTGGCAGTAAATAAAAAGGAGAAAAACTAGCAAGAGAAAGGATAGGAAATATTTGAGCTGGGGTGAGTAAGCATGGTTGTCATTTTAGGGTGAGTAAGCATGTTTGTCATTTTAGATACAGTGGCCAGGGAGGGGCTTGCTGAGAAGATGGATATTTGAGTGAAGACTTGAAGGTTGAGAGATTAAGCTGTGGAGTTATCTGAGAGAACGTTGTAGGCAGAAGGCACAGCATATATGAACAACGTGCAAAGGCAAGAGCATGCCTGGTCTGCCTGAGGAATAGCTGGGAAGTCAGTGTACCTGTCCTGGGTAAGCAAAAGGAGCAGTGTTTGATGAATTCAGAGAGATAAGAGTAGACAGATCATGTAACTTTATAAGCCATTATGAGAACTTTGACCATTTATTCATTGATTGTGAAGAATGAGAGCTAGGTAGGTGTGCTGGGGAGGAAAATGAGTTTGAAATATAGAAAGACACATGTGAAATGCTTTGGGAAGAGTGAGTTTGAAGAGAGACCTCTCAGGTTAGCTAATCTGCCGGTAATAGTAAATGTGTATTTGAACTTGTGTTAGAGGCCAGTTTAGAGATGTGGACCAGAGAGCCTCAGGACTAGAGAGAAAAGTTCGAGTGCAAATAGATTGGCTCTTTATGGAAGAATTTGGGAGTGACTTGTTTAGCCAAAAAAGAAGTACTTCAGAGATAAAATTGGAAGGTTTCAACCAGGAAGAGACTGAATCTCTTGTGCCAAGTCAGTAAAGAAGATTTAGGGCAGAGAGCCATATCACCAATGCCTTTGACAACATTACTAATAGCCGGCACCTTTAAGTTTAATGGACTAAAACTAGTTGGTAATTAGAATTTACAAAGAAGAAAGTGAGAATGATGTCACCATATATTTTGTATAGCAGTTACTTGACTTCCAGAGTTTTTTCATATCTTATTGGAGCTTTGTTTGTGACACACGGACAACATGCATTTTTTAACTAATAAAGAAACTGAAGTTGCTTAAAACTTACAGCAAGCATTCAGCTGGTTAGTAGCAGATGAAGGCCTAAGCCCAAAGCCCAGTTCTCCCATCTTATGGGGTGTTAAACCTGGAAGAGCACTGAAATGTGCTATAACACAGTCCTTTCATTTTACATACAAGAATTGAGGCCTGGAGACTTGGACTGTCTCGGCATGGACACATAGCTCCTCTCTGACCAAATGAGGATTAGAAATTAGAGAATGTTAATTATTGCAGGTCTAACGAGTGCCTGCCTAGCTCTGTAGAGTAGCTTTACATTGATCTCATTCAATCCTTAAAGCAATAGTATGAGCTAGGTAAAACCATCTTCATTTAAGAACCAAGGAAACTAAAGCTGAAAAAAGATAAATAATTTGCTCAGAGTCCCACAACTAGGCATAACAGAGCCAAGATTCAAACTTAAGTGTATCAGACTACAAAGCTTTGTCTCAGTCCAACACAAAACTTCTCCCACATCTTTAGCTGTCTATGACTTGTGATTGGTGCTGAAGTGCTTTTCTTGTTTGCTTGTTTTTATTTTTAGAGATTGTGTCTTCATGACTTCTGACCTCTGCAGTCTTACCCCGTAATATGGAAAGGGGTCTATCAAAACAATTAGGAAATTTTGGCTGCAGCAATAAAGCAGCCTCAAACTGTGTGGTTCCTCAATAAGACAGAAACATATTTCTGCTCATATAAACAGTCCATGACAGTTTCAGGTCCGTGGAAGCGCTCCACTCTACATAGTCATGCAGGCTCTACCATTTTTAAGATGTGGCTTTCAAGGTTTCCCTGTACAGTAGCCTCTAATGGGCAGAGGAAAATAGCATGGAGGTTCATATGAGACATTTTTGTGGGTTTATATTGAAATTACATATTTCTAGCTCTAGAGCTAGAACTCAGTCACATGGGCTCACTCATCTCAAAGGAGGTGTGCTCAGGATACACCCTTGCATGCCCAAGGAGAAGGGGAGTTGAAAGAGCTAGCATGTTTGTATCACACAGTCTCTCTGTTTCACTAATTTATTTTTTTATTTTCCCTTAAACATTCTGATACATGCTATATGCTCAGTGCAATCCTGGAATTCACCAAATGTTAAATACTAATCAGCTTTGTGTTTACTATATTTTTGGTACTTTATGTTACTGATTCCACTTAAATTCATGTGACTTTTTTGGGGGAGAGAACCCGTGTTTTTATGTGGTGTATATTATAGACTCATAGATTCTATTCCTCAGTGTTTTACAATGTGACAATTATCGCAAAATCCACATGAATATTTTTAAGGATCCAGAAATCACCTCTGTCCTAACTAGTTTCTTGATTACAAGTTAATATTAATTTTTTTCTGTTTTCATTTTCATTTTTTATTTTTTTCCAATTCTTATTTAAATTCTAGGTAACAGATAGTGTAATATTGGTTTCAGGAGTAGAATTTAGTGATTCATTACTTATATATAACACCCAGTGCTCATCGTAGCAAGTGCCTTCCTTAATACCCATCATCCATTTAGCCCATCCCCCACTCACCTCCCTCCATCAATTCTCAGTTTGTTCTCTGTCATTAAGAGTCTCTTATGGGGGGCGCCTGGGTGGCTCAGTTGGTTAAGCGACTGCCTTCGGCTCAGGTCATGATCCTGGAGTCCCGGGATCAAGTCCCGCATCGGGCTCCCTGCTCAGCAGGGAGTCTGCTTCTCCCTCTGACCCTCCCCCCTCTCATGCTCTCTCTATTTCATTCTCTCTCTCAAATAAATAAATAAAATCTTTAAAAAAAAAAGAGTCTCTTATGGTTTTCTTCACTCTCTCTTTCTTTTTTTCCCCTTTTGCGTATGTTTATCTGTTTTGCTTCTTAAATTCCACATAAGTGAAATTATATGGTATTTGTCTTTCTTTGACATATTTTGCTTAGTGTAATACACTCTAACTCCATCCACTGTTTTCTGATTTTTTTAGCAGCATATAAGAGTTAAAAGTTAATATTCTGTACAACAGGAGAAATATAACAGATTTTGCTTGTGAGTCTTTTGTTCATTAATCCTATAAAGTTTGATTTTATTTTCCCAATATCTACAGATGAGAAAACAAAGGTTTGGAAAAATCTATATGATATATTAGTGTGTTGGTGAGCAGGAATTTGAAGTCATGTTTGTCTCCAAAGTCCATGTTCTGTTAATCATGGTTACTTTTTTACATTCCAGTTTTCCCTGATAGACTATAAGTGCCTGGAGCACAGGGACGTTTGGTTTTTTTTTTTTTTTTTTATCTCTGTATCACACTGTGTGATACAGCATTTCCTATATGTGTGCTCAATAAACTTGTCGAGTGAATGAAAGTATCAAAGTTTTTCCCATGACTCAACCTCCTCACTCTACACATCCTTAAAAAAGATAAAATCCAGGGCACCTGGGCGGCTCAGTTGGTTAAGCATCTGACTCTTGATTTCAGCTTAGGTCATGATCTCAGGGTTGTGAGATCAAGATCCATGTCAGGCTCTGCACTGGGTGTGGAGCCTGCTTAAGATTCTCTCTCTCCCTCTCGCCGCTGCTCGTGCATGCTCTCTCTCTCTTTGTCTCTCTAAACAAAACAAAACAAAAACATAAAATCCAACTGCTTCTTGCGCCTCTACTTCAGTGTGAACTTTAATCCATTAATATGATATATAACACTATATCCTTGAAAATAAGCTTTGAGATAAACCTTATTGATTTTATAAATTTTCAAATAACATATCTGAGACAGACGAGATCAGATAAAGGAAGAGATTCATCGAACTCGAGACAAGAATTTTGCAAGAATTCAAGGATTTGTTTGCAAATGGTTTTTAATGGTAAATTCATTGTACATCCCAAATAGGATTAAGTGTATTCCTTAGGACACATCCTATGGAAAACCATTTGGTGGTCATCTGGTTTTCATTGTGATAAAAAATTTCAAGGTACAGGTAGGATTGATCATTGAAGGTAGGTAGAGCTATGTGTCTTCTTGTTGCCTATTCCACCTTAAAAATCTCTAAAAATTAGACAGGGAAACAAAGTATTAAATAGAAACTACATATTGTCTTTTCAAGGTAAATAACATATAAAGATTAAACTAACCCCATTTTATTTAGTTTTGTGAATTGATATTGTATCTTTGTGATTTGCAAACAGCAGGAAATCTTGCGGTACTTTGAATCTCTATTACAGCACTTTTTCACACTGTTCCTTTCATTCAGTCCATTGTCATTTATTTTTGCATTCATTTTCACACACTTGTATTGGATACCTTCATATTACTTGATACTATCACTAGAAATATAAGTCTAAGATGATGTCTCTGTTCTTGGGGAAATTTGCATTTGAGTGATAGACATAAAAGGGGAATTACTGTGATAGAGCAAGACATGTGCTTAAATAGATGTGTACATATACACTGAGCCACTAGGGGAGGGAGGACCTGTGCGTCTGGAGGAGTTGGAGAAGGTGATACTGGCTAGGGTTTAGAGGATGCTTGTATATACCTCCTCCCCTTGATCATGAGCACTTGTATTTCAGGAATCCTATTACTTTTCCATCTGCCACAGCATAAATATCCTCTTTAGCATGTCAGCTAAACAAATATTAGAGAATTGAATAAATGCTATATATTTGTGTAAATCTTCCTTTCTTCGTTTGTCAACAAGATGATTTGATAGGGTAGTGACCAATACAAGTTCTAGCTAGTTCTGAACTTGGTTTTGCCCTTTGTAACCTGTGTGACCCAGGCTATAATGTGAGCTATTAGTAACAAACACTTGGCACTGAGGATACAGAAATAAATACTGTAGGTTCTGCTTTTAGGAACCCCCCATCATCTGTTGTTTGCTCTGCCACATCTTCAGATCTGTGCTGGATTAAACTGAGATTAAACAAAATTCTAGGACTTGAAGGTAAAATGATATATATTTTTTTGCTTGTTTCCTTTGGAATGAATAACACATTGTGTGATGCAGCCAGGCTTTTGGTTTGCAAAGTGGCCTCTGTACATGCAGGGCAAGGAGAAGCAGAAGAAGGAGGCAAACCACTGCAGATTAGTAGGTGGCAGGTATAATACACAAAGGAATTTAGCGTACAAGGCTTGTCTTAGCAGCTGCAAGATGAGTAGATCTCCACACCCATCTGCCAGAATCTTAAAAGTTTATATAGAGGCCTTCACTGGCTTCAATCATGTATACTGTCCAGATGGTCTCAACAACACATTGCTTTCTCAAGGCTGTGTCCTTGAAAACAGCTTTCCCTGTGGGAACAGTGGGCAGAATGTATATTCCAAGGATAGGGGAGGGGCTGAGGAACCTCTGATTGCCTGGGTCCAGCTCTCTGGTCAACCAGCAGTTATGTCCTCTCAATGACCTTCCCCGACACAGTCTCACAGTAATTCATGAGAATTCATTGAGAGAGTGTTGGATTCCATAGTGAACTTGCAGAGACCCTGTTACCAAGGCATCTGTCTTGTTTGTTTGCCTGTGGCAAATGCTGACTGGGAGAAACAAATCTCTGAGGACAAAGGCAGCCACAACCCATTTAAAATTTTTAAAGTCCCCAAAATGTCACTGAAAAGCCTTTAAGTGTTTTCTGTATTTGTGTTTGTGATAGTTGCTTTTAATACTACTGTGACTACATAGAAGAAATGGCCAGTTTTATGAACACAATGAAAATGTGAGCACCTCTCAAGTATAGTCTGGTTACATATAAAATGAAAATTTTGGCTTCAGTTGTAGACCTTACAGAACAAATATGCAGCTTTGTTACCAGATGCTGGTATGTGAGGAGTCCTAGTTATTCCCATTGAGTTGCCAGAATCTGCTATGGACAGTGCATCTCCCAGGCAAGGGATATCTCCACTCCTTTTCTCATTTTCATTGTAAGCCAGGGAGGGATTCCCTGGTATCTCTGGGGGCAGTTGTAGACATATAACTATCTGGTTATCTTGCTCTCACAGTTCCCCATGCTACACAGATAACTTCTGTCCTGCTGAATCATAGAAGCCTTAAAGGTCTCTCTTATTATTATCGTTTTAAGAATAAAAATATATGTGAATTGAAAAAATATTTGCACATGATTCACCACTCCTGCTCCTCCTAGAAATTGAACATTGAATTGAGGGCTGTAGGAATTATTTGAAAGATGTTCAGATAATTTATCCTCCAAACTGGTATGGTTTTGAGAAGGAAATGGGCAGCAGGTGTAAACACAGGACTTGTGATTATTTTGGTTATCTGAGAAGGTTTTGCTTGTGTATTTCCTGATTTCTCAAAATACTAACTGTGTTGGATGGTTGTTACCTGAATACTGTCGGAAGTCTAGATATGACAGGATGTTTGGGGGTCATGACCACCTTTCTGGGGGCTTTAGAAATCAGTGTCTTAGAATTTGTTGCTGCCTCTTTGCAGAGAGTTGTCTTTCAGCCTTACATGGAGAAGCTATCTTTGAAAATCAGTCTTCTCATTACACTTGTTTCTCTTGGTGACCTGTATTTAAAAATACTGAACTGACTCCATAAGCTAGGGCCAGCCCTTTCTGTCTGTAAGACATAGCTTCAAGTTACCTCTCTATTTCAAATTTTGAAATTTTAAGTGACCCAAGGTGTGTCCCACAAAATCACATATCTGTAAAATTTCAAAAATTATAGCTGCTTAAAATTCATTTTCTGGGAATTTATAATACATGCAAACAACCTGACTGCAGTAGCTGAAGGTGCCCCTGTGTCCTGTGGGCTTATTACATTTAGAAACCTAAGGGATGTGATTGGAGTCTGGGGAGATAGCTGAGTAAGAGGACCCTAAGCTCACCTTGTCCCATGGATACAACTAAATAACACTCACATCAGCATAAATAACCCCAAAAATGACCCGAGGACTGGCAGAACAAACATAACAACGAAAGGTAGAGAATAGAGAATAGAAGAAGGTAGAAAGCATGGAGATACAGTTTGAGAACAAAATGGACCTTAGCTGTCTGTGGTCCAAACGGAGCCTGGGTCTTTGAGAAGGATGAGAAACAGACTGTCACACCAGGGAACCCATATGGGGAAGACATTTGGCTTTGACAGTGAGAGGGGCTGAATTTTGTGAGTTCTTACAACAAGTGGGACTTAAAGCCTGGAATTTTAAAAATTAGGCTCCACTTTAGGATAACCCAGAAGGCTTTAGCAAGCCAAGTCTCCACCCTTAAAAAGACAGCACAACAAACAGCCAGCAGAGATATAACATAGAAGGAGCAATAGGGGCACACTGGAGGGAGAGTGATTTACTCATCTCAGAGCCTGTCCCAAAGAGGTAAGGATCACAGGGAGACCCCTCCAGGAGCAAAGGATCTGGCACATGCTATTTCCTGCCCTTGCCCTTCAGCATAAACACAGGAGCACATGCAGGAACCAGGATGGCACCAACACTCACTACCCAACATGCTTACACCAAGACCTGCCCCCGACACTTGGGTGGATCTGCCCTTTCCACTAAAGCTTTCCTCAGTCCCAGCACTGCAGCACCCGGAAGACCAGTGCAAACCTCACCAGCACCCCATCTCATGACCAGGATCTTTTGCAGGGCTTCATTTCTGGTGGCAGTGGTGGCAGGTTGCATTCCATAAGCAGACTAGTGTGTACCTTGTTAAAACGTGCCCCACCAAGCCAGGGACCAAACACTGCCCATTACAGGAAAAAAGAGCCTCCATGGACAACTGGACTGAAGGAAAAAGAAGCCAGGACTACAGCAAGTCACACACAGCAGGCATAGGAGACTCCCATGAAGCACCAGATCCTGAGGGACAAGGTGCACTGCCTTGCAGGGCACTATAGGACCTCTTCTTCATAAGTCCATTACTTTCAAGAAAAGATGTAGCTGACTTTTCTAACACAGAGAAATAGATACAGAGTGATAGACAAAATGAGAAGACAGAGGAATATATCCCAAATAAAATAATAGGACCAAACCACAGCAAGAGACCTAAGTGAAACAGAGATAAGTAATAAGTAATATGCCTGATAGAGAATTTAAAGTAATGATCATAAAGATACTCTTGGACTTGAGAAAAGAGTGGAGGATGTCAGTGAGACATTTAACAAAGAGATAAAAAAAAGAACCAATCAGAGATGAAGAACACAATAAATGAAATTTGATAGTACACTTGATGGAATAAATAGGCTAATGGAATCAGAAGAATGAATTAATGATCTGGAAGACAGAGTAATGGTAAGTAATCAAGCTGAGCAAATGAGAGGGAAAAAATTATGCAAACGGAGAATAGCCTTAGGGAACTCCGTGACTCCATTAAGTGAAATAACATTTGTACTATAAGGATCCCAGAAGAAGAAGAGAGAGAAAGGGGGGCAGAAAATTGAAGATTTAACTGAAAACTTCCCAAATCTGGGGAAGGAAACATATATCCATATCCAGGAGGCACAGAGATTTCCCCCCAAAACATCAGCACAAAGAGGTCTCCAGCAAGACACATAGTAATTAAAATGACAAAAAGTAGTGATAAGGAGGGGCGTCTGGGTGCCTCAGTCGGTTAAGCATCTGCCTTCGGCTCAGGTCATGATCCCAGGGTCCTGGGATCAAGCCCCTCATCGGGATCCCTGCTTGGCGGGAAGCCTGCTTCTCCCTCTCCCACTCCCCCCGCTTGTGTTCCCTCTCTCACTGTGTCTCTCTCTGTCAAATAAATAAATAAATAAATCTTTAAAAAAAAAAAGTAGTGATAAGGAAAAAATTTTAAAAGCAGCAAGAGAAAATAAAAGAGTTACATACAAGGGAAATCCCAGCTGATTTTTCAGAGAAACTTCATGGGGCCAAAAGGGAGTGGCATGATATATTCAAAGTGCTAAAAGGGAAAAATCTGCAGCCAAGAATACTCTGTCCAGCAAGGCTATCAATCAGAATAGAAGGAGAGAGAAAGAATTTCTGAGACAAAAACTAAAGAAAAACACCTGCAGATTGAAAGTTAAGGGATGGAGAAACATTTATCATACAAATGGATGGCAAAAGAAAGCAGGGGTAGCAATACTTATATCAGACAAAGTAGACTTTAAAATAAAAACTTTAACAAGTGACAAGGGACACTCTATAGTAATAGGGACAATCCAACAAGAAGATAAACAATTGTAAATATTTAAACATCCAACATGGGAACACCCAAATACATAAAGCAGCTAACAACAAATATAAAGGAAGTAATCAACAGTAACAATAATAGTAGTGGACTTCAACACCCCACCAACATTGATGGACAGATCATTTAAACAGAAAACCAACAAGGAAACAGTAGCTTTGAAAGACACACTGGAACAGTTGGATTTAACAGATATATTCAGAACATTCCATCCTAAAACAACAGAATGCACATTCTTTTAAAATGTACATGGAATATTCTCCAGAATAGGTCACATATAAGGTCACAAAACAAGTCTCAACAAATTCACAAAGACTGAAGTCATACCATACGTCTTCTCTGACCACACCATTATGAACCTAGAATTCAAGTATAAGAAAAAGTCTGGAAAGAGCACAACACTGAAACTAAACAACATGCTACTGAACAGTGAATGGGTCAATCAGGAAATAAAAGATGAAATGGAAACAAATGAAAATGAAAACCCAATGGTCCAGAATCTTTGGGACACAGCAAAAGCATTCTGAGAGGGAAGTTTATAGCAATACCTCAGAAACAAGAAAAATCACAAATAAAAATTTAACTTTGTACATAAAGGAGCTAGGAAAAAAGAACAAACAGAACCTAAAACTAGCAGAAGAAAGGAAATAAAGATGAGCAGAAATAAATGAAAAAGAAACTAAAAAACAATAGAACAAATCAAAGAAACCAGGAGCTGGTTCTTTGAGAGGTTCAACAAAATTGATAAATCTCTAGCCAGACTCATCCAGAGAGAGAGAGAGAGAGGACCCAGATAAATAAAATTACAATGAAGAAGGAGAAATACCAACCCACCCCACAGATATATAAACAATTGTAAGAGAGTATTATGAAAAATTATATTCCAACAAATTGAACAACCTAGAAGAAATGTATAAATTCCTAGAAATGTATAACATAAACAGAAGCAGGAAGAAACAGAAAATTTGAACAGACCAAATACCAGCAATGAAATTGAATCAATAATCAAAAAATTGCCAGTAAACAAAAGTCCAGGACCAGATGGCTGAACAGGTGAATTCTACCAAACATTTAAAGAAGAGTTAATACCTATTCTTCTCAAATGATTCCAACAAATAGAAGAGGAAGGAAAGCTGCCAAATTCATTCTATGAGGCCAATATCACCCTGATACGAAAACCAGATAAAGTCACAACAAAATAAGAGAACTATGGGCCAGAGATGCAAAAATTCTCAACAAAATACTAGCAAACCAAATCCAACAAAACACTAAAAAGAAATCGTTCACCATGATCAAGTGAGATTTATTCCTGGGATGCAAGGGTGGTTCAACATTTGCAAATCAATCAGTGTGATACATCACATCAATAAGAGGATAACCGCATGATCATTTCAATAGATGCAAAAAAAAGTTTGACAAAGTACGACATCCATGATAAAAGCCCTCAACAAAGTACGTTTAGAGGGAACATACCTCAACATAATAAAGACCTTATATGAAAAACCTACAGCAAACATTATATTCAATGGGACAAATTGAGAGCCTTTCCCCTAAGGTGAGGATCAAGACAAGGATGTCCACTATCACACTTTTATTCAGTATAATACTAGAAATCCCAGTGACAGCAATTAGACAACAAAAAAATAAAATGCCTCCACATCAGTAAGGAAGAAGTAAAACTTTAATTGTTGATGATATGATCCATATATGGAAAACCCGAAAGACTTCATGACAAAACTGCTAAAACTGATAAATGAATTCACTAAAGTTGCAGCATACAAAAATTAGTGTACACAAATCTGTTGTATTTCTGTATACTAATAAGTGAACAGCAGAAAGTGAAATGAGGAAAACAATCTCATTTACAGTTGCACCAAAAATAATAAATTATCTAAGAATAAACTTGTCCAATGAGGTTTAAGACTCTACTCTGAAAACTATAAAACACTGATGAAAGACAGTGAAGATGACACAAACAAATGGAAAGGTATTTCATGCTCATGGATTGGAAGAACAAATATTGTTAAAAATATCTGTACTACCCGAAGTAATCTATAGATTTAAAGTAATCCCTACCAAAATACCTATAGCATTTTTCACAGAACTGGAACAATCCTAACATTTGTATGGAACCATAAAAAACCATAAATAGCCAAAGCAATGTTTAAAGAAAAAGCAGTGCCTGGGTGGCATAGTCAGTTAAGCATCTGACTCTTGATTTCAGCTCAGGTCATGATCTCAGGGTCATGAGATCGAGCCCCATGCTGGACTCCACACTTAGTGCAGAGAGTCTGCTTGAATTTCTCTCTCCCTCTCCCTCTGCTCCTCCCCTCCATGCACTCTCTCTCTAAAATAAATGTCTTTAAAAAAAAAAGAAAAAATCAAAACTGGAGCTATCACAATTTCAGACTTCAAGTTATATTACAAACCTGAAGTATTCAAAACAGTATGGTACTGGCATAAAAACAGACACAAAGATCAATGGAACAGAATAGAAAACCCAGAAATAAACCCATAATTTTATGGTCAATTAATTTTCAACAAAGGAGGAAAGAATATACAATGGGAAAATCTCTTCAACAAATGTTGCTGGGAAAACAGGACAGCTACATGGAAAAGAATGAACCTGGACAACTTTCTCACACCATACACAAATATAAACTCAAAATGGATTAAGGACCTAAATGTGAAACTTGAAGCTATAAAAATCCTAGAAATGAGCAGAGGCAGTAATGTCTCTGACATTGGCCATAGCAACACTTTTCTAGATATGTCTCCTGAGACAAGGGAATTAAAAACACAAACTATTGTGACTACTTCAAAATAAAAGTTTCTGCACAGTGAAGGAAACAATCAACAAAACTAAAAGGCAACCTATGCAATGGGAGAAGATATTTGCAAATAACATGTCCAATAAAGGGTTAGTATCTAATATATATAAAGAAATGATACAGGGGCACCTGGGAGGCTCAGTCAGTTAAGCATCTGCCTTCAGCTCAGGTCATGATCCCAGGGTCCTGGAATCGAGTCCCGCATCAGGCTCCCTGCTCAGTGGGGAGTCTGCTTCTCCCTCTCCCTCTGCTGCTCCCCTTGCTTGTGTTTTCGCTCACTCTCTGTCAAATAAATAAAATCTTAAAAAAAAACTGATACAACTCAACACTCAAAAACCAAATAATCCAATTAAAAAATAGGCAGAAGACATGAACAGACATTTCTCCAAAGAAGACATACCAATGACAAATGAAAGACAGACTCATGATGAGATGCTCACATCACTCATCATCAGGGAAGTGCAAATCAAAACCACAATGAAATATCACCTCACACCTGTCAGAGTGGCTAAAATCAACAACACAAGAAACAAGTGTTGGCAAGGATGTGGAGACAAAGGAATCCTAATGCACTGTTTTTGGGAATGCAAACTGGTGCAGCCACTGTGCAAAACACTATGGAAATTCCTCAAAAAATTAAAAATAGAACTACCTTCTGATCCAGTAATCACTCTACTATGTATTTACCCCCAAAATACAAAAGCACTAATTTGAAGGGATACATACACCCCTATGCTTATGGCAGCATTATTTACCATAGTCAAATGTTGGAACTAGCCCAAGTATACATTGATGGATGAGTGAACAAAGAAGATGTGGTATATATATATACAATGGAATATTATTCAGCCATAAAAGAATGATATCTGGCCATATGCAATGTCATGGATGGAGCTAGAGAATATAATGCTAAGCAAAATAAGTCAGAGAAAGACAAATACCATATGATTTCACTCATATGTGGAGTTTAAGAAACATAAGTGAGCAAGCAAAAAAATAGACAAACCAAGAAACAGATTCTTAACTATAAAAAAATAAACTGATGGTTATTAGTATGGATGGGGGGGATGGGTTCAATAGGTGATAGGGATTAAATAGTATGCTTATCCTGATGAGCACTGAGTCATGTATAGAATTGTTGAATCACTCTACTGTACACATGAAACTAATAATGTTGTATGCTAACTATACTGGAATTAAAATTAAAAACTTAAATAAAAACTAAGGGATGCTATGTGTCAAAGAATTATATGGGCTGAATGATAATAAGTCATAAAGGAAGAAACCACAATGAGATACTACCTTACACCAGTTAGAATGTCTAAAATTAATAAGACAGGGAACAACAAATGTTGGCGAGGATGTGGAGAAAGGGCAACCCTCTTACACCGTTGGTGGGAATGCAAGCTGGTACAGCCACTCTGGAAAACAGTATGGATGTTCCTCAAGACATTAAAAATAGAGCTACTCTATGACCCAGCAATTGCACTACTAGGTATTTACCCCAAAGATACAGACATAATGAAAAGAAGGGCACATGCACCCCAATGTTCATAGCAGCAATGTCCACAATAGCCAAACTGAGCCACTCAGCCAAGCTGAGATCTCCTTCAACAGATGAACGGATAAAGAAGATGTGGTTCATAATACAATAGAATATTACTCAGCCATCGGAAAGGATGAATACCTACCACTTGCATTGACATGGATGGAACTGGAGGGTATTATGCTAAGTGAAATAAGTCAATCAGTGAAAGACAATTATCATATGGTTTCACTCATATGTGGAATATAAGGAATAGCACAGAGGACCATAGGGGAAGGGAAGGAAAACTGAATGGCAAGAAATCAGAGAGGGAGACAAACCATGAGAGACTCCAGACTCTGGGAAACAAACTGAGGGTTACAGAAGGGAGGGGGGTTGGGGGAAGAGGTATCCGGGTAATGGGTATTAAGGAGGACAGGTGAGCGCTGGTTGTTATATGCAACTAATGAATTGTTGAGCACTACATCAAAAACTAATGATGTACTATATGTTGGCTAATTGAACATAATAAAAAAATTTAAAGGAAGAAGGTGGCAGTTGGCAGAAAAGAAAAGAAAAGAAAAAAGCTGGACTTGCCCAGTATAAAGAGCTACAATTGTTCTCTCCTTACTTGGCTGGAATGCCACAAGATGAGACTGACAGGTTGCAAACTACATTCACAGCCCTGTGCACACCTTAGGACATGTCAAGGTAATAGCACAACTGGTAGCTGATTGCCCCTGAGCCAATGCCTACAGCAGGGCACTGCTGAAGAAGACTCCAAAATGTGTTTTATTCATTATGTGTTATATCCCAATATTAATTAGATTTCTATTTGTAGAAGACTGGCATAGTTCAGATATTTCCAGGAGACCTAGTAAAAGATTTCTAGCCAACAATGGCTATATTCCAAGAAACAATTGCATGGAGAGATCTATAAGAATGAGCTGACCCTGGCATAACAATTGATAGCTTGTCTTTCTGCAGTGGTGTCAACTCCTTCAGCTCAGAGGCAAGCCTTTGGGCTAGAGAATCTGTGCGTGATCTAAGCATTTGCTTATGTTAAAAAAAGTCAGATCCTAGAGCAAACAAAGCCCAGAATATGACCTTTCATCAGGAATGACTGAAGAGCGTATTAAGGAGGGCACATGTTGTGATGAGGACTGGGTGTTATACGCAACTAATGAATCATTGAACATTATATCAAAAACTAATGATGTACTACATGTTGGCTAATTGAACATAATTAAAAAAAAAAAGGAATGACTAAAGAATGAGGATCTCTGAATGACTAATCATAAATCAAGTCCTTAAGCTTAAAAAGAATTAGAACAGTAGTTCCCCACCTATGCTCCCCAAAACAGTCTCACAGGACTAGTCCATCCTTCAGCCAAATAAATTTGGGAAACAGCATATTATTATTCTCCTCCCTAAGTTTTGCAGGGGGTATGAATATGATAAGTCTCTTTGATAGGGCAGTATAAAAAAATCAGTTCAACACTATTTGAGCCAGAGTTTCTTGAGCTTATTCATTCATAGATGTTTTCAAAGAACAGCAGATAATATCTGGAATTACTTTTTTGGAAACAATCCGAGAAAAGCCATATATACTCAATACCAAAAGTGTGCCAAACATCCTCAATTTCAATTTCCTTTTCGGTTATGCAGAAGCCAACACAACATTTGTAGTTAGGATGTCTTCATGACCATCAGCTCTCATTTATTATTCAGTATATGAGAACACATCCCTAGCTTTCCATTTGTTTGAATTCTGGAAAAAATGGGATTTGGTTCTTCCTGTAACTTTCATTTTTGGTGACTAATCACTTTTAACTGATCTGTTGACATGAACATGTTTTAGGTGTTTACTGAAAGGTTAGTGTCAAAAGAAATTAATGTCCTGGTGGGCTTGTGTTTTTCTCTGAGGCAGATATTGATGAATGCACAGAGGGAATCATTGAGTGCCACAACCATTCCCGCTGCGTTAACCTGCCAGGGTGGTACCACTGTGAGTGCAGAAGCGGTTTCCATGACGATGGGACCTTTTCACTATCCGGGGAGTCCTGTGTTGGTAAGCAGCTTTTAGCCATGCCCTCCATCCTTCTGGCCCTTTGCAGGAGGGGCAGCCTGCTTTGGCACTCTCTTCAGCTCCCAGTGTTAAAATATGACGCTCACTGGTTAAACTCATCAGTTTTCAAATTTCCTCCCTCAACAATTCAAGGAGTAGGCCAGGGATTATGCAGTGTGGGGCTTTAGGATTTTTATATGGAAACTGGGGCAGTCAAGAGTTTCAAAGCCTGGGTCTGTGTGCCATGGCTTTTAGTTCTTTTGAAGCAAAACCGTGGTGGCTTGCTGAAATTTTTAACAGTTTGAGAAACAGAAATGGGAGAAGAAGAAATACTGGTGGAATGAGAAAGTTGAGGTTAAATCCCAGCTCTTGTGCTGAAAAAGGCACTGCCCCTCTCTGAATCTTTGTCGGTGAAAGGGTAAAAATGGAATAATAATATATATGTGTTGCTAGGATTAAATGGGATGCCACACATTTAAAGATTGTAAGCTTTCCATTGTTGCACAAATGTAATACAGCTGCATTAACCTTATTGTTATTACCACCACCATCCTTACTTACAAAGTCTCTTTAATCACTGTTATGCTTGAGGTTCTGTTAAATGCTGAACAGAGGAAGCTAGCAGATGGAGGTTTTTTTTTTTTTACCTTCAAGACCCTACAACTTTCATGATATGCAAACAGCTGATCAAACCTGTCATTGTTTCCATGAGAACCTTGGCCAGTCCATTTACATCATGTCCTGTGAATTCAACTAAATTCTTCATGTGGATTTGGAGAGACCTACAGGGCAAGCCTTCTGACCTTGGGTTCAGACTGCTGAATTAGAAAATGGGAATGTGATTTTGAAAATTTATTGTCTCTGCTCATTGCATATATATTTTTTTGAAGGTTCCTACTGAGATCCACCTAGTGTTTTTCCAACTTCTCCTCTGAGGTTGTTTTAAAGTAAAGGTGAATTAGTGAACAATGGGCACACAGCATGAACTGTCCACCACTCCTGTTGAGAGGCATGCAGTATAGTTGTTAAAAGCATGGATCCCGGAGCCAAACTCCCTGCTGTCAAATTCTAGCTCTTTCATTTCTAAATAGGTTCCCGGTGGCAAGATCTTATCTAGTCCATACCTGGGTATCTCATCGGTAAAATGGAAATGTTGCTATTTAGGTTATGAGTGTTGCGAGAATTAATTGTATTGACACCTGTTAATGTTCAGTAAATGTTAGTTACCATTATCTTCAGTGTTCCTGCATATTCAGCATTCTGCCCTAGGCTCTATGTTTCTTTTATTCTTTTGTTTGTTTAATTTATTTTAGAGAGAGAGTGTGTGTGTGAGCTGGGGGTAGGGGTTGTGGGGGGTGGAAGGTGGTGCAGAGGGAGAGAATCTCAAGCAGACTGAGTTCAGAGCCCGACTTGGGGCTGGATCTCATGTCCCTGAGATCAGGACCTGAGTGGAAACCAAGAGCCGGATGCTTAACTGACTGAGCCACTCAGGTGCCTTGTCACCTTAGGGACAGGTTTATAGTTATCCTGGGTCTTCAGATACTTCCTGTACATATGGCCAAGAAGTTCCGTATGTGTGCAACTCAGTGTAAATATATGTTATGTGAATAGGAATAGATAGAATGGCAATTGTGACTGAGGAATGGAGAAAGAATATTGGCCTTGTGTGGTATTACACTGTGGCACTAAAAATAAAAATCTCATTTTTAAACACAATATTTGATCTCATTTAATGGGTGACTCTTAACATTTTGTTGCACAAAGAACCCTAGAGATTACCTAGTTAAACCAATTTTACAACTGCCTGGAGCTGCCATGCTCTTGCACTCTTAGATGTTTTTGCCTTTGCTGTCCTCTCTGGCTGGAATGGAACAGAACTCTGAATCAAAGATAACCCTATCTTTTCCTTGATCATCTTGATTCCCATGGGAATTTCAGTTCTTTTTTCCTAATTTCAGCTTGTGTTCCACCAGGCCCCCATGAAGCATTTTTCGATGTTTTCATAGGAGTCATCACTCCTGTCCTCTGCTAGCTTTAGTTTTCTCCTGATGTATATTTCTCTGGCTTATACCATAGAAACTTGTCCAACTAGAACGTGGGTGTGAAATGGACTTGATTCTTCTATCTCTCCAGTAAGACCCTCTGGTAATTGGTGTTCAGTCAATGAGAAAAATGCAACCAATTCACGTGCCCAATAAAGAAATTTAGTCTCAGAAACGGTGACACCTTGTTCCCAGCCACATAGTTGGTTTGATGCAAGTTGAGACTCAAGCCTAAGTCAGGGGTCACTCTACATCCCAGATACCCAGTGCAGTTCCAGTTTATGCCTGTTGTTCTTGTCACTCCCATAAATGTCCCTGTTAAGATGACAGATGTCATGGTCACCTCACCTGCAGATTTTTCTCTGCCATGCTGAGTGGTCTGTCTGGGGGATCAGATCTCCTGCCCTCCCTGCAGAAGCACTTTTCTTCTTCCACGAACTGATCCCTGGTCTGCACAGGAAAACTACAGCAAATTGGATTCCTTGGCAAGGCAATAAAGTTGTTTTTATTAGTGACATTTTTAATTAGGGTAATTGTGAGTCTGAATGCCCCTTCATTTCCACACTTTTGGAAATATCTTTGTGAATGGGTCTTAACAAGAATAGAAATCTGGCCATTCTTCAGTTTTTCTTTGGTAGTTGAGAGTACTCTTAGTTCAGAATATTTCATGGTGCAGCAGATACATATGTCAAATCATGTCATTTTCTTATTACAACCTTCTAATGCCTTCCCATTGAATGTAAAATAAAATTCTAACTTTTTCATGTGGCCTTAGGCTTTAGGTGATATTACCTCTACCTACTTCTTAGACTTCACTCCTACAGATGTTAGCCTTTTTAATTTTTCATGCCTTGAACATAATAGTGAACTCCCCCCCATTTCAGAGCTTTTACCTTTGCTATTCTGTCTGGAACACCAATGACTGTCTTGTTACAATGGCTGTCTTCTTTATATCATTCTCAGCCCAAATGCCATTCTCTGACCATTTTATCTGAAGTAGTCCTTTTCCGGTGACTTCGTTCTATCACTCTCTTTTATAACTTTCATAGCATTTTAAAATTCTCAATTTACTGGATGTATCCATGTATGTAATTGTCTCCAGCCACAAGGGTACAAATTGAGGACAGAGACCTTGTTTATGTTTTGCCATGGTACCTCCAGCCCCTTGAGCACTGTGGGCACAAGTGGGGCATTTAATGCATGTATGTCAAATGTTTGAAGGACTAGATGATCAAAACCATATCAGCTCAGATTTATTTTCTGTTCGGTTTGACATAACTAGTTGTGTGCATGATGATTATAACATAAGATGTTAAATACCACAAAATCACGTGAGTTTTTCTTTCAGAAAAAAAAAAAATTACTGAGAACAGTCACCACACCAGCACTGTGTTAAGTTTTCTGGGAATATGGATATGAATCAAGTAAGGTCTCTGTTCTTGAGGGATTTGTGACCTGGAATATTCTGAATCATAAAAATGCACCTTCACGGCACTGAAAATTATCACATCAGAATGAGCCCTAAATAACATCATCACTGATGCTTACATATAAAGAAATAACATCTAAAAGAATTTTAAAACCTTTTAAAAGTTGTTTTAGCAACATGTACTCAGCTATGCTTTTTCCCAGAATAATAGTGGGAATGGCATATGTCAGAATCCAAAATGTGGCCGTTGAGGACAACTGCATGCCACTCTATGCCAGTTTTTGTTAGATAGGAATAATAACACCTGCTCTGTTGCCTTCATCAGTTACTGTAAACATCGGATGTTATTGATGTCCTAAAAGCCAGCACACAAGCAAGATTCACTATTTCATGAGAAAAGTGTTTAAG
>NC_138379.1:32299423-32327731 GCF_054177405.1 Leptonychotes weddellii | reverse complement strand
GGGCTCCCTGCTCTGCGGGGAGCCTGCTTCTCCCTCTCCCACTCCCCCTGCTTGTGTTCCCTCTCTCGCTGTGTCTCTCTCTGTCAAATAAATAAATAAGATCTTTGAAAAAAAAAATTGCTTTATGCTTCTAACTAGAAACAGTATGAAGTATATTGGAGTGTGGTTTGGGGACTCAGAGGACCTCAGCTGCATGGCTCACAACTGACACATGTCACTAAAAGGGCTCAGATGGACAGGGCGCCTGGGTGGCTCAGTTGGTTAAGCGACTGCCTTCGGCTCAGGTCATGATCCTGGAGTCCCGGGATCGAGTCCCGCATCGGGCTCCCTGCTCAGCGGGGGGTCTGCTTCCCCCTCTGCCCTCTTCCCTCTCGTGCTCTCTGTCTCTCAAATAAATTAAAAAAAAAAAAATCTTAAAAAAAATAAATAAATAAAAAAAATAAAAGGGCTCAGATGGACAGACCAGTCACAGACAGCACCTGGGTATGGAGTGGATACAAAAAAGGACCGGTGGGGGCAGGACACAGGATGGAGAGGTTAAGAACTTTTGCCAACCTCTAATAGATGTGATATTCTGGGCCCCTGAGAATGGCCTGACGGTGGACGTTAACACACGGTTTGTTAAATCAGGTGAGAAGTGAGT
Organism: Leptonychotes weddellii; assembly: GCF_054177405.1. NCBI lineage: Eukaryota > Metazoa > Chordata > Mammalia > Carnivora > Phocidae > Leptonychotes > Leptonychotes weddellii. The sequence goes on along the minus strand of NC_138379.1, from coordinate 32,327,088 downwards.
CCCATCAGACCCTCAGGAAGCTTCCTGCTCCCCTTTCAAGTACAGTCGTACATACACACGTAAGACTGGAGCTGATCAGCACATAAGGTAAATTGAATATAGTCTGGGGACTTCCCAGGGAAGGCAAATGCACCTCCTCCGTTTTGGTGATAAATACTTCACAAAAGGGTGTCAGAATAGAATGCATCGCACCAAACTCAGGTATGAATCCGAGGTTCATTGGTCACCCTCAGCCTATCTACGCTGACACAACAGACCTATATACTGTTCTCCACTTTAGTTTGAAACTAAAACCAGACATTTTGGGGAATACTCTCAAAGGATCTCAAACTAACTCTAGGGTCTATTCTGTAGGCCTCCATGGCCCTGTTTAGTATCTTTTCAGTGACAATGTTCAAACACCTTCCTAATGGCACCTGCAGTCAGCCAAAGAGCAGATAAAACAACTAGGGACCCATGCTTTGAAGCGGTGCTTAATGGATTGGGGAAACAGGGGACCTAAATTCTCATCCATGCGAAGATCATATGGGCAAAAAGGAGGAGGAGGAAAACCAGAAAGCTATTTAAAGAAACAAGTACAGAAACCCTCTATAAGCATACTAATGTTGTTATAAGTTTTCTACCCATAAAAATTAGCCTGCAGTGGTCTTAGCACTAAGATGGGTGGTGTGGAGGATGCAGAGAATCCTTGTCTTAGGGACTATTGTTTTTGCATCCCATAGGGACTTTAAAACACCAAGTTGAAGATAAAAATCAACATACATGTAACAACCAATAGCATTCGGAAACAGGTTATAATTAACCACAAAATTATGTGGTCAATGCTGTAAAATAGGTAATTAGGGAAAAGAGTGATCAGAGAGAATCAAGGAACAGTCATCTCAATCACATGGGGAGGATTACACTTGAAGTGGGGGAGGGTTTGGGTGTATTATTAGTAGCTAACTTGATTACTTCATATTCTAGACAATTTTCTAAAAGCTTTATGTTTTCGAACTCACTTCATCCATAAAACAACTCTGTCAGGTAAATATGGTTATAATCTCTGCATAATAGACAAACTGAGGCACACTGAGATGTTCAATAAATTACTCATGGTCACACAGCTGTTTATTGGTAGAGTTACTTTTCCAGAAAGCATTAACATCTTTTCTAAGAACTGTGTACATGTATTAATATTTTTATTAAGCAACGAAATATTGCTTTGTGGCCCACTAAAGTCTTGCTGCGTGAACTATAATATAAAAGCCATATTTTTATTTATCAAATGTCAACCGTGTGCCACTTGACCTTCAAAAGCCTTTGTGAAATAGGTAGCAAATGAGGGGAAATACATCAAGTAGCATGGCCATGTGTGAAATGGCCCATGTTCTTTCTACTCTCCCGATTGCCTCAGTCAGTTACGTATTAATTGAAGATAACTTATGAAAGGATTACATTAAGTGATGATTATTCAGATAATCACGTCATTTTCTACTTCATAGTATGCTCACAGACACATCAAGTCCCTGATGTTTAAATGTGGCTTATTTTACATGTGTGTACTGAAGAAACTAAGATTTTACTCCCTGCCAGTGTATTCCAGGGATCATGACATATCTCAACAAAAGAGAGAGAGAGCTAGGATGGTGCCCATCTGAGAAGTCACCTGAGCACATCAACATGCTCCTCTGCTGAGAGGTGGCCCAGGGCTATGGGAGCTTCTAATACTGCTATGTGATGTCCAGTTGTAGTCAGGGGGAGCAGAAGCTCCTGAGTCAAAATGGCAGGCGTACCTGAAGGGCTATAGCAGCGCACACGAGCAAGCTGGCTCCAACTCTGTTCAGCACCTGAGGCCTGAGTGGTTTGCTATATCCTGTCCTTGCACTGAGTTGCACTGAGCTAAGGAAGCACGATTGTGCTTTGTAGGCCCTATATTTTTTAGAGGTCTGGGTTTTACCTGGCATAAAGAGAGAAATAACAGTGATTTTGACTAACTGAAGCTTTTTCTTCCCCCGCCCTATGGTTGGCATCAGTAGTTAAAACCCAACTGGGCAAGACTTTGAGCAGAACATTTAGCAAAGTCTAGATCTAGACACTAATGCTGGGATATCTTTCAGAGAAGCATTTTAGTAGCAAATATATTTGGGAAATTCTAAATGAAATATAATTAACCTGGTTTTATTAACCACAGGACTTGTCAGAGCCTTTGCTGTATAGGGTTAGTGTCCTGAATTTATTTGGCCTTAAAACCTTTTTTTTTTTTTTTTCCTCCCAGGCATCTTGTGGATTTGGCACTCTGTAGGATATACTAACTGAAAACTCAAGGAGGAAAATAGCCTAGTCTAGGAATTTCTAGAAAATCTCATTTATTCAGTATCATTCAATAATGAGCTCCTCAAAGGAGGGTATTTTTCAAGTTCTGCAACAAAAGGTTATTGAGCACACTACTTGTCCTTTAAGTACCTGTAATTTTTATACTATTATTGAATTTTGTTGTAAAGAATGTGACTTTGTGTCTATGACTTTCTTTTCTACTGTGGTCGTTAAAAATGCAAATCATTCAACTCTCCTGTCCTCTAATCGAGTGATCTCCTAAAGGCTTATTGGGGTGTTGCTGGTTTGTCCCTAAGCTAAATGGTCCCAGTCTTTATATTTTTGATAAACATATTTCTCTTTGGAATGGATTTTTTGTCTCCTCTTCATATTGCTCACCTAACTTCTAGTTTTTTATTAATAATGTAGAAGATCGCTTTCCTTTACAGTGTGGTAAATGAAGACTCGGTAATGTGCTGTCTGGGGCACAGCAACTCAAAAGCAGTACTTAGCTGCCAGGTGCTTACTTAGGCTCTGGGGATGTGAAGAGGAATGATGCAGGGTTCCAGAGGCCCTGGGGGACAATTTTGCATTGTGTGAACAGGCCCAGTGGGAGTTCTGAGAAAAGGAAACAAGCAGGGATGGGAGCTGTGAGGATGGCCTGGATGGGAGGGTCGAGTGGAGCAGTGCCTGGGCTCACAGGAGGAGTAGCAGTTGCGAAAAAGGCTGATGTGTTTCCCTGAAAGGTGCTTTGCTGTGCAGTTATGGTTTCCTTTAAATCCTCCCTGTCATTGCACACTTGGCCTTTTTTGGAAAGATCAGGTAACAATAGAGGCACTTTGATTTCCTCCTGCACAGGATCTTGAAGCTTGTAACATGCAAAATCTTCTTCATTAAGTTTGAAATGACTTGGTTTGTCATTGTCCTTGTTGTTCTTGTTACTTCCTTCCTAAACAGTTGACAGTCCCAACTGGGTGACAACAAAATGAGTGTGGTATTCCTAAAAAAGAGTTTCCTGACATTACTGTCTGTGAACTCAATTCCGTGTAGCTCAGGGCAGTGGTTCTAGAAGTATGATCAGCCAGTGTCAGCATCACCTGGGAAGTCGTTGGAAATGAAAACACTCTACCCCACCCCAGACCTAGCAAGTCAGCAGGTCTGGGGATTCACCTGGTGATCTGTTTTATAATGAGCCCCATTTAGGTGATTCTGATGCCCACTCACGTTTGAGCACCACATTGCCTGGGAGGTTTCGTTGAAAGCCTTCAGAGGGCTGCGTGAATGCCCTGAAACTCAATGCAGGTTTGTGTGTATGTGTGTTACATGCATGTTTGGAGGAAATGGAACCACAGTGTTCACTGGGGTCTCAGATCTGACCCCAACAATGTAAAAACCACCATTGAAATACCAGAATCCAGCCTTGGTGTTTCCAGTCACCACCTGATTTAACTTCTTGATGTTTTTCACCTGGGGATCCACAATTTGATCTCAGGGGATGTTCACCTGCCTTTCTTAGTTTCTGAGCACTTTCTGGTATTGAATTACATGTAGGTGCCAGCTTCCTACCTCTTGAAGTTCAGTGGAAGCAATTGTTTCATTACAGAAACTTCTGGCTTGAATGTCTTAGAGCCAAAAGGTCATGTCTATGCAGCAACTCAGAGATTGGCATATACAACTTCTTTGAAATAAATATTGAATTGTTTGTTTTAGTCTGAGGTTACTCATGTTGCTGTGAAATATTTACCTCTGGGTTTATGAGCAGGGAATTTTAAATGATTGTACTCAAACCAAACAAAGCACTGTCAACAAAAAAATCACCATTCACTTGTTCAATGAGCATTTGTTGAGGGGGTCTGTGCTAGTCCCTGTGCTAAGTCTTAGACACACAAGGAGGAATATCCTTCCAATCTGGAATGGGGAAAGAGGAAGGGGTGGGGTTTGGGGGGAGGTTGAGCTGTGATTAGATATATAAGTAAATAAAAATCAGACTCTAAGGAAAAAATTACTAATTCTTTCTCGGGTCGGGGCATGTGGGGATGGCAATGTACATAGGAGTCTTTCACAGAAAATACAATTTTTTTCACTGGGTCTATAGGATAAGAAGGAATTTTTTATCTGGGAAAAATAGATATCATGATAAGCATTCCAGGCAGGAGTAGCAGTCTGATTGGAGCAGAGTCATGAAAGAGCTCTAAATGTGTCCAAGTGATGGTGAAATTTCCAGGGTGGATAAAGTATTTGCTATCATATGACAGTATTGTAGGTGGGGAACAACAAGAAAGGAGCCTGGGAAATAGAGGTGGAAACCAGATTATAAAGGGTCTTGTGTTCTAAGCTAAGGCACTAAAGTTGTGAATCTTACTTCATAATATCAGTGTCTCGATGTTGTTAACGTAAGTATTTATCTGTATACATTGCCATATAACTATATTATTTAGCTCTAAATACAGTAATATTTCTCACATACTTTTATTTTTTATTTATTTTTATTTTTTTTTAAAGATTTTATTTATTTATTTGAGAGAGAGAATGAGAGAGAGCACATGAGAGGGGGGAGGATCAGAGGGAGAAGCAGACTCCCCGCCAAGCAGGGAGCCCGATGCGGGACTCAATCCAGGGACTCCAGGATCATGACCTGAGCCGAAGGCAGTCACTTAACCAACTGAGCCACCCAGGCGCCCCTCTCACATACTTTTAAACCCTCTATCAAACATAGGTCGTTGTGATTTTCCACACCTCTGCGGTTTTGCTCCTCTTATTCCTTTCACTTAGAACGTCTCTTCTGAGAAAAGTGAGGCCATCACAGGTAGCTGGTGACTGATCATGACCCTTATCATACAGCTACTGTGTGCTAACGTCTTGCTCCAACCCTTCCAGTTGGGTGTGATTCCCCATTTTACAGGAGAAAATGAAGAACAGAGAGGTCTTTTCTCTGCCACATGGTGAGTACCAATTTCTCAGCCGAGAAGTTGTGAAATGACTTACTAAAGCAGTCAGTTTGGGGACACATATATGTAAAATACAGATTTAATTGCACAAAAGTTTAATTTTGTGCAAATCCCTACATATATGACCTTGCAGCAACTCCACCTGTGTCGTTTTCCTGCTAAAAAATCCTTGAGATTAGAGTGGTATGATCAGATTGTTCACCTGGCTTCTCTTTGAAGAGATGTAGGCAGAGAAAACAGTAAGATGCTTTTATAATGGTCCAAATGGGAGAAATGGAGAGGAGTATGTAAGCTGCATTACTAGGTAGATGGTTAGCCAGCCCTTGCTGGAGTCAGGCCCCTGCTGTTCTGAAGAGACTGGGACACAGGAGCCATATACACAGGTGTTGGCTGAAACAAGCAGGAAGTTTTTTTGGCAGGCTTGAGCCTTCCCATGCACGCACTTATGGGGGCTTGAGCCTTGATGTTAGGGATGCGCTCTTGCGTGTAGAAGCTATGCTGGTGTTTGTTCAAATGTTTTAATGTGGTGGGGTGGGGTACACAAAATCATTTGTGCTGAGCGTCTGCAGTGTTTATAGGCCAAGGTGGAGGCCTCGTCAAGAGGAGGGCTCAGAGGAGCCAGACTGGAGTCTGCTCAAAGAGAGAATCTTTGTCAGTGGCCTCCTTTGCTTTTCTTTGGAAACCAACTTAGTTTTGGTCTTTATAGTTTTACCTCTCCTCTCTAGGGTAAAAAACACAAAAAGAAAAAAAAATTCAAAATAAACAGAACTTGTCTCCTAAAAGCCTAGAGCAGAGTGGGCTGAAATCTCTTATTCCTTGCTTCATTTTCCCTTGACTCCACAAATGCCTTCTAGATCTTTCCAGAGAATATCCCTTCAAAATAGAAGATAGCCGCAAGTCTATTTTTACTACTTAAGTTGACTAGGAGAAGAAATATGAAGAGAGGGAGAAGATCCAAGACAAGAGATCATCCAAGAAAAGACACCACCAGATGACGTTAAGATTTATTTATAGCTTGCTAGTTCTTTCAGTAGATACTGCCCTTCTTGGCACAATTGTCCAAATTGTTATCCTTCGTCATTGTCCTAACTCTCCTTCTACTGAGGAAGAGTTTTGGGAAGAGCTTTGACAACTTCCTAGAAGTTAGGGGCCAAAATAAAGAGTGATTGAAGGAGACAATAAATAATAGGCACAGAAGGTCTCTGAATTCTTAGGGTCTATAATCGGACCGTCTTGTTGTTTAGATTGAGACCTGGTTTTAGAATTGTACCAGTGACAATGTTTTTTTGACCTTTGATTTCTCTGTAAGTTGTAGGATGTTTCTGGTAGTAAATGAAATTACTTTGTAACCTCTCTGTGAAGAAATAATTTCTCATCTGACACTTGTTTGAAAGAATGATTTGTCAAAATAGAGGGTTAGTTTTGGTTTTCACCCCACCTGGATTCCCCATGTGTATTTGTCACCAAGGACTTCATTTTCCAAGGCTTCAAAGCAGATAGAAAAACCATGTTTCTCTCTTCATTACTTTCTCTATTTGGCACCTGCTTGTGAACACTCATTAAGAGAGATAAGAGATATTTCAGTAAATATTGACTGTCCAGGAAAAACTGTTTAATTCTAAAAATACTCTTTGTCATCCTGAAGCTGGGTTCTTCCCTTCTCCTCTATCCTGTTCTCCATCTGTTACCATGCATAGTCTAACACTAGAATTACAAACAGTCCTACAAAGGTAAAAAGTAATCATACCAACTGGAAATGGACAAGATCTTAGAAAATATACAATTCCTATTGTTTACCAAAGAGAAAACAGAGGTCCCCAAAGGACAAGGGTTCTTTTTTAAATCACAGCTCAACCAGATTCAAATGTAACACATGTGCATGTAATTCATAGCAGGCGAAAGACACTGTAAAGGTGCTGTGGGACACACAAAGGTAAATAAAACCAGACTATTCCTTCTGAATGAATAAGGAAGTTAGAAAAGTACATCCACAGCTCTGCATATGATGTAACATAACAAAGATATAAAATTAAAGTGCAAGAGGGAAATTCTTTTCAGTTGAGGGTGAAACTTTGTTTTACAATAAAATGAATATGACAATAGAACATGTATGGTTCAGTGTTAGGCATTTAGGAGCTTGTAAAAGCATCACTGTTCTACTCTGGGATGCAGATGCAGCTCTACCATAACCCACCCTCTTACCTATAAGCAGATATATAAAAACATAAATCTAAGGTGTTGGCATCAATACTAGATAACCTCTCTGTGCAGTAAAATTCTCTTTGGATAGCAAGTATTTCAGTATTTATAGATTTTTTATTTTCTCTACTGGTCAGAATTACATTGATTTTAAACAGATTTAATCACTAGTTAAAGAAGCATGAGTTATTCATGGCAGAAAGTAAACCAACTTGGTTGATTTAGAAAGCTATTCTGCTTTTATTCTACTCTTGTTTTCTTACTTAGAAGGAATTGTTTTCTCCATCTGCAGTAGAACACCTAAATTTGTATAGCCTATAAAGGTGGTCTGTGACCAGGGCAAGTCCATGGAGTATCGAAAAACTGTATTCTTTTAATGTTAGTCACTTAATATTAACACCAGATGTACTGATCAGGGCTCAGAGAGATCTTAGAGTGTTAGCATTTCTGGGTTTGGCTGGATAATGTACTGATCAAATCCATGAGAATTTGTGTGAAAATTTAGATAGAATTCAAGTGGAAATCCTCAGTGAACAGATGAAGGTGTCAGCTTAAAAAGAGCTCAGGACTGGTGGTGTGAATTTGAGTATATCCTGAAATGATGGGACAGGGGAATTCATGAGATAAGATGAACACTATGAGAGAAAAAATATAGAAACAGTATGATCAAGAACAACAATAACAGCTAATCATTTTTGAGAAATTACTACATGATAAGCATTGTACTACATGCTTACTGAAATTACCAGATTGTCCCAGGAGTTATTATTTATCCACATTTTTCAAATGTAGGATCAAGGTTCAGCGATGTTAAGTAAATTTACCAGAGTCATACAAACAATAGTTGTAGGGCTGGGACTGGGGTGCAGGTGACTCATTTGTCCCCATTTGCCTAGAAGTTTCCTAGTTGTAGCACTGAAGGTCAGCTATCTCAGGGAACCCCTCAGTCCTAGGCAAACTGGGACAACTGGTCACATTAACTGGCACCCAGAGCTGCTGGATTCCAAAGGTCAGGCTTTTAGTTGGTATGTTATACCTCTTCCACTGAGGAGAAAGAGAGCCAACAACCAGAGATGGAACCTTGGGAAATGTTAACAACTTAAAAAATTGGAGAAGTCTACAAGGTCCTTACTCGTAGGGACTGTATTCTTTGCCTGTTTTATCCCCAGTCCCTAGCACTACGTCTAGGACAGAGTAGATGCTCAGTAAATACATGTGTACTTCGTAAATTGATGACTGGTGATTAGTGATTGGATGAATGAAGAGGTAAGAGGATGAATAGGGCAATATCATATCCCACAAGGGTCAAGAAGAGAACACTTAGATTGAAATGGCAAATATTGCAACAAATAATTGTTACTGATTAAAGGGTGATGGGTTTGTAAACTAATGGTCATGAGAAACTTCAGGATTTAGACTTTGAGAGGGTCGCTTGGAAGATTGCAAACATTTAGGAGAGGATGAAGATGCATAAATGGAGGTGCCTGCTAGTGGTAGACACTGGGAACCAAGAGCTGGCTCTAGGGAATAGGTAAGGAAAGGGTGAGCCCAAACAAGCTGTTTTGTTTTGTTTTTCTTTTTCCTTTGCTTAAAGAGAGAGGCTACTCAATTAAAGGAAAAGGGCAAGACTCGTTGGAGAGTAACAAAATTACACACTGAGCAGTAAGAGAAACACCGTAGGAAAGGGTTTCTTCCTGACTCAAGAAGCGGTGGAGGCTGGAACAAAGAAGAGTTGACACTGGAAGGACATTGGAACTTCTTCGTAAGAGATGCGTAGCGGCATCTCAAAGAGACCAAGCTACGGCTCACTTTTCTTTTAGTCTTTACCTTTTCAGGCTGAACGCCTCATGTTTCATTAAACTGAGATGAGTTTAAGTCCCTCATTATGCTTTTGGATCTCTTCTGATGGGTCCTGTGTGTGTCAACCCCATCTCTAATAGTCTGTGTTCTAAAAGGAACATGATATCCAATTACAGTGTGACTAGCACACAATAGAACATGGCTATCACCTCTCTTATTCTGGACCTGAAACTTTCTGTGCAGGTTACAATTTCATTAGCCTTGTGTTTTGCAAGCCACTTCAGACCTCAGATTTATCTTCTTGTTTCTTTCACTTATTTTGCTGATGTGCACCACCGTGAAAGAAGCAATACTGCTTTAGCTATGGGAGAGGCATCTGCACCCTATCTTGTCTATCATTAATAAACCCCCAAGCTCTGTTCTCATTCCCAAGCTACTAATGCCTGGTAATGATTTCCAAGTCAGAGCACACACACAGCTGGATATTCAAACCCCAGGTTAAATTTTGTTTTCTGACACATCACCTGTTTTGAGTTTGGAAGTAAGACTAGATGTGTTATGAAAGTTATTCAAGAAAGTGGAATATGGGATTATGAAAAAATTCACTCCTTTGACCTAACCGCTACCAAACCCCTGACAAAAATGTTTCCCTTGATCTCTGAAATCAACCTGCAGAACTTTTAGCTCCTGAGGCAGGTACCATTACAGTTGTGCTATTAAAATTTCTGCAGAGCCACTTTTCTCAAAGGGTAGGAAAATTGTTTGGGGCTAGGCTGGGATTGGTTTGATTGCTGCTGATACAAACATTTCTGAATTGTGTTTTCTTACATGACCAAATAACCTAAGAACCTCAAATTAAAGAACAAAGCAGATTGACTAGGCACGACCAGACTTTTTTTTTAAAGCAAAATTGAGTACAATAATAACAGCTTTCAGAAACTGTGAAAATGTCAATGCAAGAAAATTAGTTCTAATGTAAGCTTAGCCATAGAATTTTATTGAGGAAATTCTCATCTGAGCATGGAGCATTTAAATAATGAATTTACAAGGAGAAACACAAGGAAATCACAGAAAGCCATTACTTACAATAAGAAAAAACAAGTACACTTTAATGATTATAGATTTGAGTGTGGAATATTTTGCCTGATTTTTGTTTCATTGCCTCTTTGTCATTGGAGGGCTGTCAGATGATTTGGGTAAGTATCATGGGTGAATGTCTTTGTGTTTGCTCAGCAGAGAACAACAGTTGCAATATGTAAATAGGGTGCCTCTTCCCTTTGGATGCCTTGGGATATGTATAATAGATTAAGTTGGCTTTGTGCAGAGCAAACAGGTCTGTATTACCAAGAATATGAATGATGTCGGTTTCCATAATTGCTAACATCTGGCTTTCCATAAATCTGTTAAATTGCATGGAAGCAGAATTAGATTTCTGTGTCATAAGTAAAGCAATTACATGGAACTCTGTAGGCAATATGGTCCTATATTCAACTGTGAAATCCTTTCATTTTGGAGAAGCAAAAGCAAATCCAGATTTAGTCCCCTGCTTTTATTGCACACACGAGGTGTGTTCATCTTTATGCTCAGGTTTTCTTAATTTATGAGAGGAAAACACTGCCAATATGCTTGCAACTTTGTAAATGCAAAAGTAACCAAATGTTAAAAAATCAGATTATAGTTGGCCATTAATTGCCAATTTAGAGATGATTTTAGAGAAGACCATAAGTTAAAGATCCTTTTGTAGCTACTGGTTGGAATCTTGAAATTACTCTTCCAGACAGTTTCTGAAGTGCTTTGTTAGTGGACCTTCCTTGTCCTTGTCCTCAAGCATTTGGCAGGAAACTGGAGTGGAGAGGGAAGAAGGAAGGTTGCCTTCCTATTTCAATGTGGTTACTATTGTGCTATATTTATTGTACTTTGAACCAGACTTATGGGCTTTCCCAGATGAAAACTCAACAATAAAATGTGTTCCCTGAAGGGGAAGGTTGCATTTATGTCTTATGCTTACTGAACACCCATAAGACCAAATTTTTGTAAAATAGGCTTTATAATAGTAATGAGTTTATAGACTTCCTAGATTTAAGTAAGTTAAATAAATACATTGTACAGCCACAGTGCATTCTGGTGTACTTGGCACTGAGTAGAGAAGACGGAAAAAAGATTTAGTCCTTGCCCTCAATGAGCTCACTCTCTGTCTATGGGGTTGGGTATATTAAATACGTAACTCCTAAGAGATAAATGCAAGGATAGCATTGCGGATAAAGTAGAGTCAATAGTGACTGTTTTGCAGAATGAGGAATGGTGATGCTTGATTCTGATTTTGAAGACTGCACAGGAATGAAGATAGCATAGGAAGGGAAGTGCTTACCTTATTAATTAGTTAATTTGTATGTCAGCCCATTCCATACAGGCTAAAAAAAAGTAGAGTAGGGATGGGGTGAGCACTCCCATAATAAGAAAATGCATGTCCAAGGCACAGACAGAGGAAACAACATGAACTCTTTGTGGATAACCCATTGCTTTTGAACAAAAAGGGGATGAGACAAAAGCTAACAATTGAAATGTTAGATCAAGGCTTATATGATATTCCAGGAGTTTAAATCTTCCATTATAAACGTCAGAGAACTACTGACAGGTAGTAAGCAGAGGAGTGACATGGACAAATTTGCTTTTTAGAACACCACTCCCCTGTGAAAGGTATTTAGAGTAGTGATTCTCATCTGGCTGAACAGAGCCCAGAAGTCTGGATCCTACTTTACACCAATTAAATCAGAGTCTAGTGGTAGTGATCCTGGGCACCAGTACTTTTTAAAGGCTCCTCAGATGTTTCTATTGAGCCCACAATAAAAAATCATGGGATTAGAGTGAGAAGTGACTGGAGTCAGGGAGACCAGATAGGAGGCTAAGGCAATAGTCAGGGACAAGTGTGAAGAGCTGAGCTAAGACAGAGTTCAGAGAAATCTGAATTTTATTTTTTATGATTACATGTGTGATGAGCCATCAGTTTATCTATCAGTTTACTTTCCATCTGTATCTCCTGGACATCCAAACTAGATTGTAAATATGATGAGAGAAGTGTAATACTGAATATTTTAATTATCACTTTAGCAAAAACCGAGGAGTGAGAATAATGCAAACATACCACTTTAGTATTATTCTAAGATAGGATATACCACCAACATTGTCACTGCAACGAGAGTTCAAGGAGGTGAATGATTACTGTGAATTGGCATAATATTGGGAGATGCTTAATTGAGGAGGTAGGGCTTGAACTTTGTCTTAAATATCCATGTTCTTTAAGTCAAGAAACAAATATTTGAGTTCTTATGTTATCTGCAGTTTTATTTTGAAAAGACCATAAATTGGGGTGCCTGGGTGATTCAGTTGGTTAAGCTTCCAACTCTTGATTTTGGCTCAGGTTATGATCTCAGGGTTGTGAGACTGAGCCGGGCTCCAGGCTCTATGCCCCTTCCCCTCCCCCACTCTCCTTCCCTCTCTCTCTCTCTCTCCCCCTCTTTCTCAATAAATAAATAAATAAATAACATAAACTAGTTGGGTATGGTTTTAAACAGGTGATAAATAAGTGTCAGAGAGGCTAAGTAATGTGACCAAAGACATACAGTCATGTGTAAAATGCCTTGTACATAGTAAGCACTCAATTAAATGGAAGAGCATGGTTTCAAACAGGGGTCACTTGATTCCCACATCCAATGCTACTTTTAGTGGGAAGAGTTAGAGGAAGAAGACTGGGGAGATGAGAAAGTTTTCTAGGTAGGAGCACCTTATGGTCAAATGTGTTGAGAACAACACGGGCACGATGAGGAACAGTGAAGATGTAACTGAGGTCAGATTATAGTTGACTTGTGATCTAGGTAATTTAAGTTGGGTTCATTTCCACAGTTTTCAAGGGAGGAATCATTTTTCATTAATTTAATATCTTTTTAAAATTTTATTGTGTTACGTTAGTCACCATACAATACATGATTAGTTTTTGATGTGGTGATCCACGATCCTTTGTTTTCGTATAACACCCAGTGCTCCATGCAGTACGTGCCCTTCTTAATACCCATCACCAGGCTAACCAATCCCTCCCTCCCCCCTCCCCTCTAAAACCCTGTTTGTTCCTCAGAGTCCATAGCCTCTCATGGTTCACCTCTCCCTCCGATTTCCCCCCTTCATTTTTCCCTCCCTTCTCCTAATGTCCTCCATGCTATTCCTTATGTTCCACAAATAAGTGAAACCATATAATAATATCTTTACTGAGGCTACATTAGATGGGACAAAGACAAAAAACAAATCTTGGAATAAATTAGCTTCTAAAAATATTGTATGAACTCCGTAACACTTTCTACTTTGTACCTCTGCTCTGAAACCAAGTTTTATACCAGTAACAGTGAATGCAGTCAGCAAGGAAAGATAGGTCATTTCTTTCTCATTATTTTTAAGTCACAGTAGTTTCAAAATTCTAGCGAATTTTGAGTCATTATATTCTCAGAATTTCAACTAAAGAGGATCCATGTAAGATCTTATCTTTGAAAATGAGTTGCAATATCTAGATGGTAAATAGTTGAAAGTAGATAAAATCACACAACATTCTAGTATTCTGAAAGATGACTTTAGACCTTGAGTTGGCACAGAAAAGAACTCTCCTGCATATGTTGGAAGGCCCAGGATACATCCCTTGCTCCAACATGGTACTAGATGTCTGACCACTTACTCATCTCTGTGCCTTAGTTTCCTCTTTTGTAAATTGGAGTAACTATTTCCATCTTGCAATCATATGGCATAACTCATGGAAAAGCTTTGAAAAACTTTGAAACAATACACAAGCACAGCGTACTACCAGTAAAATTGATATTATGCCTTTTTAAGCACTTTATTGCTTTGAGTACTTTAAGAGAAAAGGCCACTTACAGTTATTTTTTTCTTTTATTTAGCTATAACCCTTAACCAAATGCCTTGTACATATTTAACTCAAAATTTAGGATGTAGATTAAGTTAATTTATACTGTTCTTAATCTAACTTACTAGAGGGGGTTAAACCTGAGTGGTGCAGTTGGTTGAGCCACTGACTCTTGGTTTCAGTTGGGGTCATGGAATCAAGCCCTAGGTCAGGCTCCATGCTCCATGTGGAGTCTGCTTAGGACTCTTTCCTCCTCTCCCTCTGCCCCTGCCCCCCTCAAATAAATAAATCTTTAACCCCCCCAATCAGAAGCCTACCAATAGTTATCTCTGTGTACTCCTGTGTTCATCCTTATCACTGTTGTAAGGACAGTGTCTTACATGTCATCATCAACATTTCTAATACCCAGTGTGCAAAAAAACCTTGTGCCTAGAATACTTGGTAAAAATGTATTGGAATCAGTGTTATCATCATCTGAAGGATATTTTAAGGACATGGCAGTAGATTAATCAGTGGAGTAGAAGACTCCAACAGACATATGACCAGTAGTATCTTTACATAGTGTAAAGTCTGTCATAGATAAGAAAAATCAAGTAAACTTTTCTTAAGTGGTCTCAGAGCTAGGACCAGTAAGTAGAAGTAACTGGAAAATAGATTTCATTTCCATTTAAGGAAGACATTTCTAAAAGAGTTATTCAGTGATGGAATTGGCTGCCTTTTGTGGTAATAGATGGCCCACCGGGAAAAGGCTCAAACCAGAACTGGACAGCTCTGTGTTTGGGATGTTGTTAAGGTCACTCAAGCTTTGAATGTCAGGGAAGGCTGACTGGATTTATGCTTTCCTTCCATATTTAGCTGTCATTCAAAAACAGCAAAATATATGTGTGTCTTCCATCAGCATCCATGCCATGCATACGATAGCTCTCAGATGGTTTTGTGTGTGTGTGTCGGCGGGGGGGACAAAAATGCTTTTGGCCCTTCGGATGAAGGGGATTCGATTAGGTAAGACACCTACCAGGATGGGCAGTCTAATTGGCTCAGGGTTGTCCTAATTGCCCACTTGTTCCTACTCAGTGGCTAATCTATTCACACCTTTACTAAAAGACCCAGATATCCATAGGATGTATCTACACTGTTAATGAATTAGCACTATTTATGGCCTCTGGATGGTATAGTTCTTGAGAATATCCTAAAACTAGTTTAGAGCTGCTACTGGATAATTTAGTAATTGGAGTCCAAGAGCTGCAGGTTCGAGTATCAGACCTGCCACTAATTAGCTATATGACAGTAGGCATGTTATTTCACTTCTGTGAGCCTCAGCCTCATTATTTGCAAAATAGAGATAAGAAAAGATGCTCCTACACAGAGCTGCTTTGTAGAGTAAATGAGATAATGCATGTGAACAGCTTGGCACAGTACCTGGCACAAGGTAAATGCTCAGGAATGTTAATCAATGCTATTGTAAAGGATTACTATTTTCTAATAACAGTCCTGGCTAGATTCTAAACTCTGTGCCTTCTTTATTGCAGACATTGATGAATGTGCCTTAAGAACTCATACCTGTTGGAATGATTCTGCCTGCATTAACCTGGCAGGGGGCTTTGACTGCCTCTGTCCCTCTGGGCCCTCCTGCTCTGGCGACTGCCCCCATGAAGGAGGACTGAAGCGCAATGGACAGGTGTGGACCTTGAAAGAAGACAGGTGTTCTGTCTGTTCCTGCAAGGTGAGGCTAATAGAGTGCAGCAGGAATTGTAACTGTTCTTTTCCTTCCTTCACTCTCTTCTCTTCCACTCCACCTCTTTCCCCCAGGTATTGACTTGTGGGTCTCCTGTAGTTTCTGAAAAGACTTCTCCTGTTCTGATCCATGCTACAGCTAATGATGATGCTGAGTGGCAGGCAAACCTGTTTTGAATTGATCATGCTGTTAGTGAGAAGTGAGGTGTGTAGTTGAGAAGAGACAGCAGAGCACAGAGGGAGTGGGGCAGAGAAGCCAATGTTAGTCCTCCCACCGAGAACCTGCAGTGCCTTTCATGCTGGTTGGGTGAGAGCTTTAATGAGCCCTTATCCCATACACAGACTTGCTGATTAAAACTGCTCTTTGCCTGAAATGATCACCTGCAGGAACTTGCTCATTTTTGTGGTGACATCATCCAGAAAAGCAAGGCTCACAGGCTTATTTCCAGTGGTCAGAGACAGGTGGACCTCTATTCTGAACAAATGGTAATGATAGTATGAGGCCTTCTGGTAAATGATATCTTCTTTCTGTTCGCATTGCTGGGCTGGCTATTCCTTACATTAAGTTGTTTGGAAAAGTGAGTTTAATGCTTATGAAAATAAAATTCTGTCATCACCCAGTTTTGCTTTATGCTTTGCAGAATGGGCCTATTAAAATGTTTGATTTCCTTGTGCTTTATTTCTTCTTTTGTTGATCTTGCCTATTCATTTTCCTTTGATATTACTTTACTGTAGCTCTTGCATTGTATTTTTTATATCTTTTGGGATGGAACTTTTTAATCTTGCGCTTTATGGTCATGGGAATCATGAGAAATGACTTGTTTAGTAGCCTCTTAGGGAGCTGGTGTCCTGATAAATTCAGAGTTCTCTCTGGAAACAGAGTTGAAAAGTCATTCAATTCACTCACCTGCCTTTAAGTCTGCTACACCTCCAAAAGACCTGGGGGCCCCTATTTAGGAAAGCTAAACCAAGTGTTTAGATCATCACCCCATAAAGCTCATTTTTTATCTTATATATTCATCTAGTTCCACACATCCAAACATAGGTCCAGTGACCCCCTTTTCTGAGTACCTCCTATGTTCCAAGCACTCTGTAATTTAAAAACAGCATCACACTTAATTCTTATAACACAGCTTCGAAAGATAAAGTTTTAAGTTTTAGGGCAAATAATGTGCCCTAAATATCGCAGGATATAAATATCTAAGCAGGGAGTTGAATTCTACTGGCTTGCCTCAAATTTCATAGTTTTCTTATCTGGCCACATGTCCTATAACACTCTACAGATGGATACCTGTTGATATATTTAAAACCAATTAAGCAGTCAATCCAACTTGACTGAGCTCAAACTCTAAACTTTGTACTATATTAATGATCGTGTGGGGCGCTGACTCAAAGGGCAAAGGTTTTAGCAAAGGAAAAGCTTGTTGTGGTTTAGAATCGTTGAGGAAGTTTTGTGGAAGGGATTGGCAATTAGGTCTCCATTCAGCCAGCAAAACAACTAATAATTCCTTTATTAGTTCTCTAGAAAATAGTGTTTTCCCCAAACTTATGAGGAACAACAACCTGACCCCAAATCCTTTTTAGGTTTTATAGGTCACCAGCCCCTGGAATAAGCAAGATATTTTAGTTGAGTCTTTGACTAGAGTATGAAACCAAAATTTTTTAGTTTTTGTTTTATTTAAGCCCATGGGAGGGAACTTACCAATCACTAAACTTACCAAAGTTTCGTTAATTAATCATGCTAATAATCCAAACAGTGTACGTTGATATATTCTGCTTTGACTCCTAAAATCTCTCCAAAGTCATGACAATTTGAAATTGCCATAAGAGATGAACAATCCTTGTAATCCTATACTGTTAATATAACTCCCCTCTATCACCCCCACCCCCCACCTCTTAATGAATAAAGTACAGGAAGATTTCTTTACATAAATCTTTGGCTGGTTTATTTTCCAGTTGCATTTATTACTCATTAATAGCATAGCTTCAAGAGCTTGTAGAGGGAGAGGAGGGCCTGGATTTAGGAGCTAAATTAAAAATCCTAAATAAAATTCTGTAGGACATTCCCAAAAGACAAACTTATATGTGACCCCGCTTTTTTCTTTCCATTATTTGCATCTGAAAGTGTCTTATTCTAATTTCATAAGAAATAGCTTCGGTACTTAAGCATCCAAATGGATTACAATAGCATCAACTTGAAGACTAAGAAGTAAAATCAAGGCTGGGACATAAATCCTGGTTCTTTAACCATACTCTTGTTTCAAATTCACATAAAACCAAATCACATAATAGCAGAATTACATAAGCCAACAAAGGGTGAAGGCTTACTGTTAAAAGAAGCAGAGTCGAGCAGTCTACAGATTCAGTGCAATCCCTATCAAAATATCAATAGTATTTTTCATAAAGCTAGAATAAATAATCCTAAAATTTGTATGGAACCACAAAGCAATCTTGGGAAGGAACAAGTCTGGAGGTATCACAATCCCAGATTTCAGATATACCATAAAGCTATATTGACCAAAACAGTATGGTACTGGCACAAAAATAGACATAGGTCAGTGGAAAAGAATAGAGAGCCCAGAATTGAATCCACACTTAAGTGGTCAATCTAGAACAAAAGCAGCAAGAATATATAATGGTGAAAAGTCAGTCTCTTTGATAAATGGTGTTGAGAAAATTGGACAGCTACATGCAAAAGAATAAAACTGGATCACTTTCTTAAACTTATACACAAAAATAAACTCAAAATGGATTAAAGAACTAAATATGAGGCCTGAAGCCATAAAACTCTTAAAAGAAAACATTGGCAGTAATTTCTTTACCATCAGACTTAATAACATCTTTCTAGACATGTCTCCTAAGGCTAAGGGAAACGAAAGTAAAAATAAACCATTGGGACTGTTACAAAATAAAATTCTTTGGCATAGCAGAGGAAACCAATAATAAAATGAAAAGGCATCCTACATAATGGAAGAAGATATTTGCAAATAATGTATCTGATAAAGGGCTAATATCCAAAATAAATAAAGAACTGAGACTAAACACCAAAAATAATCTGATTAAAAATGGCCAGAGACCTGAATAGACATTTTTCCAAATAAGACATACAGTTAGCCAACAAGCACATAAAAAGATGCTCAGCATCATTAGTTATTAGGGAAATGCAAATCAAAACCACAATGAGATATCACCTCATACTAGTCAGAATGGCCAGTATCGAAAAGATAAGAAACAAATGCTGGCAAGGATGTGAAGGAAAGGGAACCCTTATGTACTGTCGGTGGGAATGTAAATTGGTGCAACCACTGTGGAAAAGAGTAGGGAGGTTCCTCAAAAGTTAAAATTAGAAATGCCATATAATCCAGTAATTCTACTACTGGGTATTTACCCAAAGAAAATGAAAACAGTAATTTGGAAAGATATACACATTCCTGTGTTTATTGCTACATTATTTACAATAGCCAAGATATAGAAGCAACCCAAGTGTCCATCAATAGATGAATGGGTAAAGAAGATGTGGTATACATACTCACATATGGAACGATGGAATATTACTCAGCCATAAAAAGAATGAAATCTTGCCATTTACAACAACATGGATGGACCTAGAGAGTGTTATGATAAGTCAGAGTAAGATAAATACCCTATGATTTAACTCATGTGGAATCTAAACAAATGAACAAACCAAAAAAAGAAACATAATCATAAATACAGAGAACAAACTAATGGTTGCTGAAGGAGTGGGAGTTGGGTAGATGGGTGAAATAGATGTAGGAGTTTCAAAGGTGTAAACTTCCAGTTATACCATGGAGATGAAAAGTACAGCATAGGGAATATAGTCAATAATGTTGTATGGTGACAAATGGTGACTATACTTATTGTGGTATTGTATAGTGGTATTGTGGTGTTTTATATATTGAGTAATGTATAGAGTTGTCAAATCAATATGTTGGACATGTGAAACTAATATAATATTGTATGTCAACTATACTTCAATTAGAAATTTAAAAAAGAACAATGCTTAGGTTATCAGGAGAAAAGGATGATGGCAGGGTGATGGCATCATGAAATTCTCAGGCAAGTTCGGATAGAACCACCTTCACTTCATGAAAAAAAAACTAATGTGGGATTGAGGTATAAATATTACAAAAATCAGGGTGGGGAGTGCAGATTAATAACCACTTGAATAAAATTAGATCACACAATTGAAGAAACTATTTATTTATTTATTTATTTTTTAAAGATTTTATTTATTTATTTGAGAGAGAGAGAATGAGAGAGAGAGAGCATGAGATGGGGGAGGGTCAGAGGGAGAAGCAGACTCCCCACCGAGCAGGGAGCCTGATGCGGGACTCGATCCTGGGACTCTAGGATCATGACCTGAGCCGAAGGCAGTCGCTTAACCAAGTGAGCCACCCAGGCGCCCTGAAGAAACAATTTAGATAAAACTTCTCTAGACCCTCAAATTAAAGCAAGAGCTCAAACAAGATAGGCAAAAAGGCAAGATCATTAAACAAGAGAAAGAGGAGAGTGGCTCTTGGAGAATAAGTTGAAGGGAAAAGCTATGCAATATGAAGCCTACCTCAGAAGCTTCTTGGGATCAAACCTGTACTGATGCCATGGAGATGGGGGGAAAACCCATCGATTTTGAGGGGAAAGGTGGAGAAGAAACATGATTACATGATGGATATGGAATCTGACAGTAATAATGTAGCACACAGTGGGCTTTCCTGAAGAGAATACAACAAATGTAACAAAACCAATTTTACAGACAAAAGAGAAGGATGACTGTGATTTGTACACCTAAAGTATTCTCTTACTAGGACAAGACCAGTCAGTATAAAGTCATCAGGACCAGTACTAGTTCCATAAGCATGAGGACCAGATAAGGTCAGAGTATCTTGGGAAATTTCAGATTGGCTTCAGACTTTCCTCAAATATGTAAAAAGACAGTGGAACAATTATTTGCAGACTATGGTGGGGGACAAACCTTTGAGCTAGGAACTCACAAATACTTCTTACATTGTATGCTTTAGTTGGTAGAATACGTATTAAAAGACGAATCAAAGAATTTATGACTATGAAGAAAAAAAGAAAAACTATACAAGCAAGAAGTCAGAAGGCACTCAGTCTCATACACAGGGTTGTCATATCATAAGGAGATTAATAACTGATGTTTCAAGATTATCCTTCAGATGGAGACTATAAATAAAACATGTACTGGCATGCTAACAGTGAAATTGGTGTATTTATTCATAGATTTTTTTAGCCACTGAATTAAAATCCTTTTATCTTCATATTTTGACCCAGGGCTTATATTATCCAAGGACAATAAGCCTCTTTAGATAGTATTCAAAATAAATACTCTGCTATATGACTCTTATATTATACTTGGAAGATGGAGTATCATCTCCCTCCTTTAGACTTAGAAGAAAGTTGAATTTAAAAGTTGACAAAGCCAGAAATCAACCTTTCTCACCTTAGACTCTTATTCCTGGGTTCTGTTCCCTTCCCTTGAACTCCTTGGAATTTTGAACTTCCAGGCATTCTACCAGGAACAAGAAGACCTGGATTCTATTCCTGGCATTGCTAATAAGTGGCTTTGTGACCCTGAGCAGATGACTTAGCATCAAAGCCCCTTTGCTCAGCTGTACAATGAGAAGATTGGCTAGATGATTGCAGAAGTTCTTTCTGGCTCCGAAATTCTATAAGTCTGGAAACGCCTGCTAGTGACATTTATGCCCTCAGTATTCCTCTTTCACCCTTTCCAAAATGTTTTCAGTTCAGGGCTTAAAATCATTATTCATGTAGACCTTTCAAATCCTTTACAGGATTTTCTCTTTTCTTTCTTGCCAGCAGCTGGTATTTCTACATTGACTTTACAGTAGGTATTATGTATACATTTCTTTGCATATTATACATTGAAATAAGATTAGTATGTCATCACATACAATTATCCTTTTGAATTCTTTACAATAAGACCAATAATTTGGGTCAATTTCATATTTGAAGGTTTAAATATTTAAATGGTTTAAAAGTAACCTGGATTACACAACAAATTGCATTTTTCCACAAGGTTTTCAGCCCATCTAACACCTGCTTAAAAATGTCGGGCTTCAAGATGTCTGAATATCACTATAGGGCTGAGTACACCAGCATTAGTCCATTCGTTTTATGCACGTAACCGTAGGAATTTTTTCTTAAAGTTTTCTTGAAATAGAAGTTTTACATGAAAAGGTTGAACACCTATGCTGAGGTGTTCTATCATCTAGTTGTGTTATTTTATCCCATTTAGGTATAAAATACAGCACAAAAATTTTAACTTTATATATATATGTGTGTGTGTGTATATATCTATCTATATAATATATATATAAGTTATTCAACAGAAAGTGTTGATAAATAGTAGAAGAAAAGGGTAGAGTTGGAGTGAAATTCTTGTCAAAGTCTTACCCTAGTTTTTGGTTCTATATATAATTTCAGGGCATCCTCACCATGACAAGAAGCAGATGAAACACCTGTGATAAATAATTGGGACATCCATGAAAGTGGACATTTAAATAGGTACTATTGAGTGATAGTACATAGTATAGCCCAACATAATTTCTCCTGTACCTTAGCCACATATTACCTAAAGTCAAGTCTTAATTTGATTTATAAAGGACACATGGAAATGAAGAGACCTGGTGTGGAAGAGAGAGTAGGGGGAACAATGTCATTGATAATTCTGTATAGATACTTTTGGGCAATTCCTTCCTCCACCCCAGGATCTTCCTCCTGTCATAAGGGTGGAGGTAGAAATAAGCTAACATTTCTCATGTGTCTGGCACTGTAAGTGTCCCCTCATACTTTAACAACAACCTTATGAAGTAAATATAAGTATCTCTTTACAGAAGAAACAGAAACTCGTTTCACACAAGTTAAGTGGTGAAGAAGTGAAACTAAGATATCCATGACAAAATTCCCAGGTCTCCACTTGAGAAACCGGTTCCCAGCCCTATTGCTCTGCCTGGGTGTGGTTCTGTGAACTCTGCAAGATATTTTACATTTCCGAGCCAGGGTTTTATCAGTGAGACTGGGTTAATATCTACGGACACACTTGCTGTGAGAGTGAACTAAGATAAAGGTATATTTGAAGTACTCAGCTCAGAGCCTTGCAGAGAGCTGTCTATAAGTAATCACTTACCAAAAATGAGTCAAAGTTATTTTAAAGACCACTCCCCACCCTGACCGGCCTTAAGAGTCAATACACCAGGTTAGCTACTAGTGTTTCATGCCAATTGAAAGAGGTCTTGAAACATATCCACGACTTAATGAGTTCAACAATAAAGCCAGGCCAACACAAATGGATTTGGGCTTCTGTTTAGATTCCATATGCTTCCTTGATAGTGACAGTGATTTTTATGCACCTTTAGACCACTTAGTTGATTAGGCACAGAAAGATTGCTGAATTGCTTGGAACCCATGTTCTTCCAGCATTATCCATACTACAGATACCCAGAGTGAAAAATGATTCTCTCTCTGAGCTTGACCCCTAAATCTTAGTTACAGCCCAGTTTCTTTTCACAGATACCCATCTCTGGCTCTTCCATTTATAAATTTGTCAAGGGCTTTAGGAAGACATCTTTATTTTCTACCTGTGCTATGTGGGAAGAGAGAGAGGTCTCAGGTTTATTAGCTTCTAGGAAACTGCAGCATTTTCGTATGACTTAAGGTAATGGTCATCTTTGTATTGTTGATTATGGAGATGAACAGGCAAATAGATACATAAACAATCACCAGTCATGCCCTGGAAGAATCATGAACAATTTGTTATAGGAGCATAGAAAGGGGAAATATACCCTATCCTCAGAAGATACAGAGAGCAATAAGGAGGTGAAGTTTGAGTGACACCTTCAAGGATGAGAAATTTAGCCAATGAGAGATGTGAGGAAAGTGAATCCCAAACAGAGGGAAGAGAAGAACAAAGAGGCAAAAACATTACATATATTCTGATAAGGAAAATGTGAAGCAAGTGCTGAGCTTAGAATATCAGGAAAAAAGAAGAGTATGGGAAAGGGATAGCTGATGATAACCCTGGAGATAAAGGCTAGGGACACAGCCAAACGATAGAATTTAGACTTAATTTATCAGCTGCAGAGGATCATGAGTGACTTTTTGTCTAGGATTGGCATGGCCCAATCAAGGTCTGATCGACAGCGCTATAGAAAGACTGAGGAGATCAAAACTAAATGGAGAGATACCACTGAGGCTGAAGTAAAGTTTCAGGAGAGTACAGATGAGAACCTGAATGAGGGATAGAGAGCTAAGAGCACATGAAAGATAACACAGAAATTCAGTGATGTGTCCTGATGAATTGTAATGTCAGACACTCTGCCTCTGTGGCAACGTGTGCCCTCATTCTGTGGGCGGAAAAGAAGCTCAAGAGTGGCACGTTTGAGACTTAGCTGCCCCATTTCCTTGGGCAAAAGATTTCAGGTCACTGACAAAAGAAAGAGCCAGGGTTTACAAGTTAGGCCAGTGCACACTGGATAAAGGTCAGACACTGTATTTACTCCTGCACCTTTACCTACTACAGCTACTATTAGTAGTAACTGGAAAATCCAGTGGCAGAAAAAGAACATGCTATGCAGGCCAGATTTCATTTCTTTGCTTCCTGCAGCACTGTTTTATTTTATTTGTTTGCTTTCTTAATTGAAATGTGAATGGCGTTCATCCTGAAACTGCATGTGATACTGAAGACTCGAACAATACTACGTCTTGAGTTTTTCCGGCAATGATGGAGGTGGATAGGGAAATGGATACCATAAATAATAACCAGTCGCCCTCCATGTCATCATAAACAGAAGGAGGGTAAAGTGGAGAGGACTTTTGCCAGGAGATTTTCTGGAATGCTGGCCATTTGACCTGGCCTCATCTAAGCCTTTGCCCAGAAACTGAGGAAGGTGGCCATGGTAGGGAAACCGAACGGGTTCATGGGTTCCCTATAGGCAAGAAGAAAGCTCTACCTGCACTGGGCTGACAATGAAATAACCCTGCCATTCTCCATGTGGCACTCACTCATAGAGTGAAGAACAGGGATGAGGCACCTTGTGCCTGGGGCCAGGGTAGAGGTTAGCTTTCTGAAATCCTGCAGGTTACTCAGAAAAATGCTCTGCTTCGCTCTCTGAACCTAACCAGCAGGATTGTCAATACCTTCCTGGCCTTCCTACCTACCTTCAGGGTGTTCCTGATGGAAGGAATTGGCTGTGCAAGCCCTAAGATTGTGTTTCCTTTTCTTTGAAAGAGGAACAAAGTGGCAAGTTTAGTTCCCCTCAAAACTCTAGTGGTCCTGTCAAGGAAGAGGGTCTTCTTTTCCATCCCCCCCCCCGACTTCATACTTCCACTGTGCAGTTCCAAGCCCTGCATTTCATTGCAGAACCTTGAGGGTTATGCCATGCTAATTTCCCAACGGACCGGGTTACCTTATTTCTCAATCAGACATTCTCAAACTTTCCCTTGCACCAGAATCCCCTGGAGGGCTTGTGAAATGTTGATTACTGACCCTACCCCTAGAATTTCTGGTTCAGTAGATTGAGTTAGAGCACAACAGTTTGCATTTCTAGCTAGTTCCAGGGAGATTCTAATGCTGCTGGTCTGAGGACCACACTTTGAGAACTGTCGCCCCAAGAATCCTTCTGATTTCAGTTTGTGTGAAGTCCTTTTATCCTACCCTTCAGCCTCCTCATGATACAAGGAAGCAGCATATTGGAAAATCATTGCTATAGAAGTCCAGAGTAAGGTCTAGTTCCTATTTGGTCATTAATTTGCTGTGTGGAAAAGTCCTTTCCCCTCTCTGGACCTGATTTCCTCTTCATTAAAATGAGACAGTTGGATTCAATGACTGTTAAAGGTTTTATTAGAGAGGTGCTAATTAGAGAGGGCTAATGGACTAGTTGTGGGATGTAACCTGGAGGCAAAATTAATATTTTGTAAAGAAGATTGGATAGCACACCACAATAAATTTGCACGTGAGAAGGTAGAACAGATGGGTGGGTCCGGAGTACCACTCTTAATTTTACCCTTTATATCAGAGATCAAAACCTGTTTTCTGTAAAGGGCCAGACGGTCTCTGTCTCACATACTGAACTCTGCCATTAGAGGATGAAAACAGCCACAGACAATATGTAAATGAATGAGGGATGCTGTGTTCTATTAAAACTTTGTTTACAGAAACAGGTAACTGGCCGAATTTGGACTGTAGGCATCAGTTTGCCAAACCCCAGGTTATATTATTATTCAATTTACATCAATAATCTTACTTTAAAAGTTTCCAAACTGTGGCAAGAAAAAAAAAAAAAGTGGTATTTTGCAATCTGGAGTAAATAAATTAGTGTGTCGAGTATTCAGTAATAAAATGTGTAATTTGTAATATAAAACCTATAACTTTCCATGGCATTATAAGAATAAATTCATTTTTTATTTGCTAGGAAGGTGTTTGTCCCTGCTTCCTAAAATTCAGGGCAATTTAAATATTACAGTGGTTATTAATTGTTTATAGCTGAGCTTTCATTATAAAACTGCAGAAAAGTATTTAGCTTCTACCGCAGAAGGGTGGGAAAATACATCTTTGGCATGTAAATGGGGCTTGTTCTGACCACCCCAGCTGGGACAGAGGTCAAGCTCTGGGAATGACCCCAGAGATGTACCATGTACCATGAGAAGGATTACTCACCATCCCCGAGTTCCATATCCTTGCCAAGTTTGGATTCTAGCGTGGTTGTGTTCTGTGAGCTGAGGTTTTGTAATGACATTATCACTGAATTAATGGAGCCACCTGTGACATTTTCATTATTAAAAATGATTTTCTTGACAGTTACTCTGTAATTCAAAAGGCAAAACGAACATAGCCATTGTTCTAAAATATGTTAGAAACTAAGAAGGGCCTATTTGGCATTTTCACATAACTGATGAGATATGAAATTGCTTTATTTTGCACTAACCCTGGCGGCTATCCACTTATTCTCATTCATTCTTTTAATCCCCACATGAGGAGAGAAACACAGTGTTCTGATTGCGCTTCATTGCCTGTGGTACAGTAACCCCTTCTAGAAGACTCTGTCCCTGTTTGATATGGTTTGTGGACATAGCTCTGAGGCCCAGTCCTTCTATACTTGGGGAGAGTAATATTGTGACCTCAGTAGCTGAGCTGACCCAATGGTTTTATATTGTAGCTACCATTACTTTTCTTAACTTCTTGGCTAAAATAAATCACTAGGGAGTCTTTCTGGGCAATGATTACACAAGCAAAATATGTTAGTGAGTAAGAATAAAGGCCTATTGTTGGAAGATGCCTAGAATCTGGACAGTTCTTGGTCCAGACTAATTATAATCTCTGACTCAATTCACCTGCTTAACTGGAGAGAGTGTGTGTGTATGTTTGTATAATCTTTCACCCCTTGATATTTGGAAAATTATGATTTCCTGTCGTTTCTTACAGTAATAGAGAAAATGCACACGCTTTGAGGAAAAGCATTTTTCATCCTGTTATTATATACTTAACCAGCATGTCTCCTTTCCATCCTCCATAAAAAATGTAAAGCATTTAGGGGCGCCTGGGTGGCTCAGTTGGTTAAGCGACTGCCTTCAGCTCAGGTCATGATCCCAGGGTCCTGGGATCGAGTCCCGCATCGGGCTCCCTGCTCTGCGGGGAGCCTGCTTCTCCCTCTCCCACTCCCCCTGCTTGTGTTCCCTCTCTCGCTGTGTCTCTCTCTGTCAAATAAATAAATAAAATCTTAAAAAAAAAA
>NC_138379.1:32280266-32298923 GCF_054177405.1 Leptonychotes weddellii | reverse complement strand
GGGCGCCTGGGTGGCTCAGTTGGTTAAGCGACTGCCTTCAGCTCAGGTCATGATCCCAGGGTCCTGGGATCGAGTCCCGCATCGGGCTCCCTGCTCTGCGGGGAGCCTGCTTCTCCCTCTCCCACTCCCCCTGCTTGTGTTCCCTCTCTCGCTGTGTCTCTCTCTGTCAAATAAATAAATAAAATCTTAAAAAAAAAAATGTAAAGCATTTAAAGATTTCCACTTTTGCTGACAGTAAACTTGTCTCAGCAAGCCCTGTCCTGTTCAACATTGTTATCGATGAAGTAGATGAAGACCCCGAGAGCAGGTCCATCAAGTTTGCAGATAAAGCTGTGAAGAGGACAAACTATGGTGGATGACAGAAACAGCATTTAGAAAACATTGTGACAGGCAGGAGAGATGAAATGGACCTAACAAGGTGCAGTACAGTAAGGATAAACATGAGGTTTTATTTTTGCTACCCCCAGATAACTGAGTGCACAAGATGGGGATAGGGCTTAATGAGGTTTTAATCTTCATTAAGCTCAATATAAATCAACACCATGACATAACCTTAGTAAGTAGGGAAGTAAATATTGAAATCAGGCTGCATTAAAGAAAGTGACCATGAGTCCCAATTCACTGTGTTGGTCAGACTGTTACTGAAGAATTATATTTAGTTCTTTTACTCAGCTACCTCATTTGAGAAATCAAGTGTAAATCATACTCCACAGCATTCTCAAGACCAAATGTGCTAATGCATATAAAAGGCTTAGCACAATGTATGGCTCAAAATAAGTGTTAAAATTATGGTAGATTATTATTATTAATTATTATTATTACGACTACTACTACCACTACTATTGGAAATACTCGAAACTGTTGAGGATAAGGCAACTATAACAGTGAAGAGACTCAAAACTAGTGGGACTGGTCAAAAAATTAGAGATGTTTAATCCAGAGATGAGATGATTCAGTGGAGACATAAATGCTGTCTTCTAAGAACAAAAGAGTTGAAAATGTGACAGAAAGGACCGGGAGTTCTGTGACTAGCAATGGGTGTGGACAAGGATTAATGGATAGAGGCAACAAGAAGTCCAATTTTTGACATTCAGACATGAACAGAGATATATACTTTGAATGCCTTTCGTAGTGGTGGCTTCCTTGAGACAGGAGAGCTTCAAGCACAGGCTTGATGACTTTTGAATATGATTGCTCTAGAGAGGGTTCAGTATAGGTCCAGGGGGCTTGGTTATGTGTCCTTTAAGGTACGACTGGCTCTGAGAGTCTTTGGTTTTGTAAATATTCAGCAAAGCAGTTATAACCATAAATGGTGGCCACAGGTCTTACCTTACATTTTCAGCGTCTTTATTGTCTGAGGTGAGAAATTACTGTGAGCAACACACGTATAATGGGGACAGGCTACAAATGTGCAGTCTTAATGTTTGAGTGCTGTTGAACTTCAAGTCTTTATGAGTGTTCAGGGCCATTACTGCAGAAATTGTACTGGGCCTATTATTTGGGTAACTGCCTCAAGGTGGAAGGTGGCAGCTAATCAGAGCCCTTTGTAATAAGCCACCTAAAGCCTGTCTTGTAGAAGAAAAATTGTTTTGAAACCAGAAGCCCTGACGGAGTTCCTTAGAGATCGCTAACTCCATACTTGATGAATCATTTAGCATCTCTGGGCCTCAGTTAATTCTTCTGTAAAAAGGGTATAGTCAGACATCCTCCCAGAGTTGAGACAGAGATAAAATTCAATAAATGCCTTTGAATGTGTTTCGTGTTATCGTTATGAATTGGGAAAAATACAATAGCATGATTTTCCACTCAAACAAGTTCTTGAGCATAGATGCATTTTTAACTGCTTAGTTTAATGGTAATTTTACTTAGAAATGTGATTTTTTGGGAAACATTTAGGGGAAAAAAAAAGTTTCAAAGAACATATTGACTTTTTTAAACTTAGAAATATCTCCATTTTTTTTTTTTTAAAGATTTTATTTATTTATTTGACAGAGAGAGAGAGATAGCGAGAGCAGGAACACAAGCAGGGGGAATGGGAGAGGGAGAAGCAGGCTTCTTGCCGAGCAGGGAGCCCGATGTGGGACTCGATCCCAGGACCCTGGGATCATGACCTGAGCCGAAGGCAGACGCTTAATGACTGAGCCACCCAGGCGCCCGAAATATCTCCATTTTTACACGGGCTGCTCTGCAGGCAAGGTCAGGGAAAGGGGTGCATCTGTTTTGAACAAAATGAAAGGTGGCCAGGGGAGTACTTTGACTCTAAGAAATCTTTCCTGGGGTGCCTGGGTGGCTCAGTTGGTTGAGCGACTGCCTTCGGCTCGGGTCATGATCCCGGAGTCCTGGGATCGAGTCCCGCATCGGGCTCCCTGCTCAGCAGGGAGTCTGCTTCTCCCTCTGACCCTCCCCCCTCTCATGTGCTTTCTCTCTCATTCTCTCTCTCTCTCTCAAATAAATAAATAAAATCTTTAAAAAAAAAAAAAAGAAATCTTTCCTGTGTGCTCTGTAAAGTGTTTATAAGGCTTGCTTTTCATAGTGCTGCTACCTTGTTTCCCTAATGATGTAACCTCCTTCGCCTCATTTCTAAACAGGACGGAAAGATATTCTGCCGACGGACCGCTTGTGATTGCCGGAATCCAAGTGTTGACCTTTTCTGTTGCCCAGAGTGTGACACCAGGGTCACAAGTCAATGTTTAGATCAAAATGGACACAAGCTCTATCGGAGTGGAGACAATTGGACTCATAGCTGCCAGCAGTGCTGGTGTCTGGTATGTCAGCTTCCCTGACAGGCTGTTATCCCTTTACCCTGGAAAGGTTGCCAACTCAGTTGCCTATGGGCTTGAGTTTCCTGCTATTTGCGATCCTGTTCAGGGAGCGCAATTCTTGTGGCTACTAAGGGGCAAATGCTCTGCCTGAAGACATTCAGATTCTACTATTTAAAGCAATATACAGAGACAGGCAGGTATGGGTGATATAGGTGATGGGGATTAAGGAGGGCACTGTGATGAGCACTGGGTGATGGATGGAAGAGTTGAATCCCTATATTGTACACCTGAAACAAATATAACAGTGTATGTTAATTATACTGGAATTAAAACTTTTAAAAACCCAAAACAAAAAACAATTTGGAAGGCAAAAAGAATGTGTTCATAGGTCAGATTTGGCCCAACTTGGGTTATTTACAACTGCTACTTTTTGGCAAGTCCAGATCAAGAAAAATCCCCCCGTGATTAGAAAGTCTTCAAAGCCTTGACTGGGACCTGTAGTTCTTATAGAGCCCAATCTTTGATTTCTTGGGATCTAACCATTAAAAGTTTCAATATGAAAGATAACAGAACGTAGCAGAAATATCAGGGATTGAGTCAGAGAGACCAAGAGTTCAATCTTACGTCTCCCACGTGTTAGCTCTGTGCTGTTAATCTGGGCAAGTCCTCGCAATGCACCGATCGTTCTTTCCTTCATTGTACACAAGGGAAACTACCTATTTTGTAGTTCTGCTCTGAAGATAAGAGAATTTATGTGCAGCACAAATGCAGTATTTGCCACAAAGAAGATACTTAGTGCACAGTAGTTACTATTGATAACGTTTCCTAGATTGAAAACTCTGTTTTGGATGCTAAACCTTCATAAAGAAAAAAAATGAAGGTAGTTTTGGCTCTTAATATAAAAATACTAATGGTATCATCAGATTTGAGAGTGTTCAGAGAAAAAAACTTAATTGCTGGACCTGGTTCTCTCTGTTTCGAATCACACCACACACAAAGCTTTCTAAAGGATGCAAAGACTGTTGGGAAACATAATCAGAGTGCATATGATGTTCCATCTGCGAGGAAGTCATAACTTCTGGAACCAAGTCACAACCAAGTCAACTTATAATGGAACCTATTAGCTACTATTAACTAAATCCATAGTTTAACACTGGCTGAAATTAGTGATTTAGTCTATGGATACTGTATGAAGACAAGCATTTAGAGAAATTGTACTGTAAATTGCTATCAGATTTTCTAAAGTCTCATGGTGAATGTGCAGATCATCTTAATAGAAAGCATTTTTCTGACTCACTCCTACTACTGAAGAGTATAACTCAGATATATTTAAATCAAAGCCATTTTTTTCAAGCTCCCATCCAAGGGCAAATAAACCCAATACAACTATAAAAATTAGCTTCCATATCAGTCTGGAAAATTGCATTTCTTTTTCAAGAAGCCAGTCATCAGGCACTTAGAAGAATCGGGATTAATTTCAGACATGAAATTTTCAGAGCATTTCAGAAGTGTTTTCACTTCCATCCCCAGCCCCTAAGGTTAATATTTCCTGGGAAAACTGAGGATGTTGAACACATAGCTTAATAATTACTTGAGTATAATGTGGGTCATATTTAATAAATATTTATCAAGACTTTGCATGTGCTAGTCTCTGGATGCTATCATGGTGAGCATGATAGATGTGGTCTGTCACCAAAGGCCATTGTTCTGGTGAAGCTGACCAAATAATTAGACGTGAGTTTGCATAAATTATAATGACTTGTCATGATAACAGAAGAAGAGGCTGCATAGAGAAAGAGTTATAGGCAGCTCAATGGAGCCACAGTTGCCAGATCCTGAAACATACAGAGGCTCCATCTGAACTGTAACACCTTGCTATATGTTAGTGATGTTCCTAGCTACAGGTCACATTCAAAACCATTCTGAAATAGTTCTCTTGATATTGCCCAATCTCAATTTTAAATTTGATACTAGGAACTCAGTTTATGAGGTGGGTGAAATATTACAGTGCTTCAAGTTCCCCTTTGACCTTGAGAGTAATTCATTTCTCTTTAAACACTAGCCAACACCTTATCACCTCTTCACTCATTGCCCATTTGATTAGCATTTTTTGACCCAAACTGTGCTAAGTACCAGCAAGATAAAGAAACAAGGCCAAAGCCTAAAGGCTCAAAACTTAATCTGGAATTGCACTGAGAGTGATGATAAGGATCATAAGTATGACGATAAAAATAATTATGGGACACAGGGATAGGACCTGCCTCTTTTTGGGGCTGCACTAGATAGTCAGCAAAAGCACCCTGGAGGAGGTGATATTTGTGGTAGCTCTTCAAGGAGGAAGCATATTCTACCCATAAAGGTGGAAGTAAAAACATTCAGTAAGGACAATGATGAGAATTACTGCCCACCCCTCCCCCCCCCGGGGACTTTGGTAACAGAATTGTGCATAAGGACATGGATGAGCCATTTTTGGCTTTCTCTCTACAGGAAGGAGAGGTAGACTGCTGGCCACTCCCTTGCCCCAATTTGAGCTGTGAGTACACAGCCATCTTGGAAGGGGAGTGTTGTCCCCGCTGTGTCAGTGACCCCTGCCTGGCTGATAACATCGCCTACGACATCAGAAAAACTTGCCTGGACAGCTATGGCATTTCAAGGCTTAGCGGCTCAGTGTGGACAATGGCTGGATCTCCCTGCACAACCTGCAAATGCAAGGTAATTGGAGGTCCTGAGGACAATCAGGCCTTGAACAGTTGTCAGAGAGTAACTGCAGGAGGTCCATTCCTGATGTTTCTGAATGCACAGATTCTGAGGGCTATGGTAAAAACACAGGCAGGCATTTACTTCTCACAGGAGGTTAATATGTCTGAATGGATCATAGCTGCACTGTGTATAAAGGCAAACTCCAAATGAACATGGAATAAAATAGTCCTCTCTCATGCCTTTGAACTACAGAATTTTGACAATTGACACTAGGACCAATTATGGCTGATTTAAGCTATTTTGACCTGCATATTAAAAAGAAAAGAAAGAAAGGAAAAAAGATCTCTTTTCATCCTGGAACATTTTATAAGCTCTTTCATGAAACTGTCAGTGTTAGAAAAAAGTGTTCTGTGAAGTTGTTTGCTTTGTTTAATTATCACAGTGCCTAATGCGGGAACCTGAAGCTCTTGCTGCAGGATTTAATTAATTGTGATTATTTTCCTGTCTTTTTAGAGGAGTTCCCATGAGGGATCCTCATATGTCTTTGAAATTAAAAACTGACCCCTTCCTCCCTACAATGCTTGGAAGAGCTATGACTACATTCGACTCGGAGCAGGGGTTAGGCAGTGTCAAATCTCCGCCAAAACATCTGTTTAAGATTCCCATGATTAAGCACATTTAAAATATTAGTCTGTTTGGTTCTATCAAATCCTGGCTCAGTTCCAGACATCAGTGGAAGGTTCCCAACTCATCTTTTTATGGCTGTTACAAAGGTAGATGAGAAAGTGCCATCTTAAGATTCAGCCCCAATAGAAAAAGGCCAATATCAAACTCCACATAGCAAAAGAACCATGGTCCTGTGTATATATATACCTTCAGCCCCAGCAAACAAAATGACCAGAGGATGTGGAAACTGTGTTATTTAGTAGTATTTCTTTGAGGTCAGGTTTGAGATTAATTTAGGGGGATTATAAAGGTGTATTTACATTACTGCGTGTCCTTGATTTTTAATGAATTTCCAATAATTTATATATCTAAACATGTACTGTTACCTTCATAGTCACCATGAGAGACTATATTCCTAATATTAAAACCTTTCTGGAACCCATTTTGGAGTTGCCTTCAGGTCCTTGTGGTACTTTGGATTAGCTTTGTTCATAGCAAATGATCTTTGAGGGGTTTATTTTTGAAAGCAGTTTTACCTAGAATAAGTCCAGTGAATTAGTTGTATAAACAACCTGGAAATATAGGGGGAGGAGTCCCAAAGCTCAGACAGAGGTATAAGATCATCCTGCCAGCAAGATCTAGCAGGAGGGACTCTAGAGGGTCTCATATGTCCTTCCTCCCTTACCACTCCTTCCCTAGCATTTTTCTTAACTTTTCAGTAGCATTCATGGAGTTTATGTCAAAACGTAGATATGGTCATTTTGAATATGAAAATGCACACTGCTGATTGATATATAGCCTTTGTCTCAGTTGGCTAACCCTTACGTCTTGATGCACAGAATGGACGTGTCTGCTGCTCTGTGGATTTGGAGTGTCTTCATAATAACTGAAGTATTTAAAATGGACTCATCACTGTGGGAGAAGAATGGATGAAATGAAATGAAATGACCATCCAGCATGGTGAAGAACAGGAGTTGGTGTTTATTTGTTTTTGTTTTTTTGTTTTTTTACCACAGACAGTTACCAAAGTCTCCGTCTGAGGAAGGTGTTCGGGGGTTGCCTTTTGGACCTACCACTTTGTTCATTCTTGCTAACCTAGTGTAGGTGACCTACAGTGCAGTGCTTTTAAGTCTCTGGTTGTTAAAAGAAGTTTCCCGTGTTGTAAATCACGTTTCCCTTGCTAAATCATTTGCGAATACATTTAAATGATCTCATGGTAAACGCTGATGTATTTTTTGATTTATTTTGTGTACAAACATAATAGAGACTCAGCGCTTTTAATTTATTTTTTTCTTGGGTTTTGGATCAAATTCTACAAATAAAGTTGCCTGTTGTGATTTTGTCCCATCCACCGCATACTTAGTTTTGAGATCCCTGTGAAATGTTTTGATGAATATATGTATGTAGATTCTCACTGCATCATACTTACATTTCCAACTGCTGAACACACTTCGATGCTCACTCATGAAGCTTCAACAAGGTGAAAGAAATGACAATATATTAAAGAGGGGAAGACCACAAAGACAATTACATAATGATTTTTAAAAGAACCTTCTCCTCCCTTTTGCAAACAAAATGAAACAAAAGCTTAAGTCACAATTTAGAAGTAGCAATGCTTACCACCTTCCAAAGCATTGAAAGAGAAAGAATCTTTGCATTTGTTTTATATAGTAATTGATAACTTACAAGGGACCTGCATACCTACTAATACAAGTTATCATCCTATTCCTACATTACACAAGAGTAAATGAATGTATTCTAGGAAACCAGTCCGTTCAGATCTAGTTGATTTATAACATGTTGGGATGGTAACTGGGTCTCCTAATGCCTGCCCAATGCTGTTTTCCTCTAGACCACACAACCTCTCAGATGGTAGAGGATACACTTTTAGGAAAAGTTATTTGTATGTTCAGTGGTTATTTTAGAACAGTGAAAGTTTTCATCTGAGCCTCCACCATATTTTTAAGAGTCGGCAGTTATTGAGTGATACAAAATAAATAATATGTAAATAACATTTCATCTGAGCTGAGAATTCAAACTTAAGTTGTAGTTTCACGTAAATCATATCTTAGTGGTTTGTAAAGCCTAAGGCTCTTTAATTCATCATTATTCTGAATCAAGTTGGTTCATGAAGTTTTGTTCACTTTCCCAACATTGAAAAAGATGTTAAGTAAGTCATGCTAAAAATAATATTTTAAATCCCCCAAATTAATAAAATTATTAATTAAAAATTACAAGCTCAGATTACCATTATTCATTGGTATTTGCCAGAGATGATGCTCAATATCATCAAATGTTGTGAAGACAGACTTAACACATGAAATTAATTTCATGTGCTGAATTATGTCAATAGTAGTTTAAATACTATATTTGACAGCTACTGCTAAAGTGTGATAAATTAGAACATATCTCCTCTTTATTTCACCTCCTTAAATGTAATCTTGGAATGGAGAATTTGAAAATGATTCTTCTGAACATCTTTATGACCCAGCATTAAAAAATATCTTTAAATTTTCATTGAAAAAACAAAGACATGTAGAAGACTCATTTGTAACCATATAGATCAGTGTTGGCAAACTATGATCCCTGGGCCATATCTGGCCCTATGCCAACTTTGCTGGAACACAGTGGTGCCCCTTCATTAATATATTCCTTACTGCTGAAGAGGTAAAATGGCAGAACTAGGTAGTTGCAACAGAGACCAGGTGGCTCACAAAACGAAAAACATTACCATCTTGCCCTCTACAGAAAAAGTTCACCAACTTCTTGTATGAAAGATGACTGAACACTGGTATGTATTTTAGAAGTGTTTCCATTTTTTCCAAGGAATTTTCAAACTTTAACCATTTTCTTTGAATTTGTATATGCTCATACTTTATTCCAGAGCCATTAGAATTGATGGCTCATCCTAAAATACTGTTTTTTTTTACAACTACAATCATAAAAATCAGTATTTTCTTCTTTTCGTTTTAGGTCTGGTGGGTAAATGTAATCTGTGCTAACTTGATAATAAAATGTTATTGATACTTAGTAGCACAATTTACAGCACTGCCGGCTCCTATCAATAAGGGGTTTGCTTCCTATAAAATAATTGATGACGTTTTCTTATTAAAAAATTGAGCACTTTATACATAAGATACTCTGCTAAGATCTGCAGAAATAAAGATGAACAACATTGTCTTTAAAGATCACCATTATGTGAGCCTTTAGGAGGTGTTGACAATCTTCAAATCCATTAGGGGTTCCAATTGAATTAACTACCAGAAATAACTTCTTGATCCAAAAATTGAAAAAAATAGTTACTGTTTTAAAAAATATGGTAAATCTCTTGATGGAATTTACTTAAGTACATGCCATGATTTGCAGTGTAAAATGGATGTCCACTTAATGAAGCAAAGCAGTATTTGACAAATCTGTCTCCTTACGGACCATAACCATTGTCTGCACCATCACAAGTGTAAAGAAGCTAACACAGTCTGGTAAGAAACAATGAGGGATACATCAGCAATGATGTAGTTACCCTCCAGCTACCTGTAGTATGAAAACATTGTGATTCAGGAGAGTAGAACATGAGGGGAGATGAAAGTTCTATGTATGAACTAGACATATCTATTAAACACAAATTTTACCTCCTTTCCTTCTAGGTTGCATATGACATATATATGTGCATATGTATTATATATAATGTTTTATATGTAAGTAGAAGATCAATATATAATATATTCATGTGTAACCTATAATGCATATAGGTTAATACATATTCATATGCTATGTGTCTGTACATGTATATACATATATACATACACATGCACATATATTTACATTCACACACATATACGTACACCCACCCCCCCCACACACACATATATACATATGTGTACCCCCAGAACGTCCCCTCTTATGAGCTTCATAGTTCTGTGCTTATATCACTGTTGTGGACTTTTTTAAAAAATTTTTTTATTGTTATGTTAATCACCATACAGTACATCATTAGTTTTTGATGTACTGTTCCATGAT
Organism: Leptonychotes weddellii; assembly: GCF_054177405.1. Lineage (NCBI taxonomy): Eukaryota > Metazoa > Chordata > Mammalia > Carnivora > Phocidae > Leptonychotes > Leptonychotes weddellii. The sequence continues at coordinate 32,288,778 of NC_138379.1, read as the reverse complement.
TCATTGTTTGCGTATAACACCCAGTGCTCCACGCAGAACGTGCCCTCTTTAATACCCATCACCAGGCTAACCCATCCTCCCACGCCCCTCCCCTCTAGAACCCTCAGTTTGTTTCTCAGATTCCGTTGTCTCTCATCGTTCGTCTCCCCCTCCGATTTCCCCCCCTTCATTCTTCCCCTCATGCTATCTTTTTCTTTTTTTTAACATATAATATATTATTTGTTTCAGAGGTACAGATCTGTGATTCAACGGTCTTGCACAGTTCACAGCACTCACCATAGCACATTGGGGAGGGTACGTGCTGTTGTGGACTTTTAATAGACATCATATGTGGTTACAATAGACTATAGGCTAGGCTATGTACACTCTTCATCTTCTAGCAACCAGCATAGTGCCTTGCTAGAGTACATCTTCAATTAATTTTAAAAATTGAATTCATAATCTTTTAGAGTATTGAAAAATTACCATTGGATAGTGGAAACAGTCCATGCTAGTGGTGTTCAAATGTTCTGAAGCAGTAAGACCTGTTTGAAAATCCAAATGTATTCAGTGCTTCAATATAAAAATTCAATCAAAGCAGTTTCTCTGTTTGGAACAGGGGTTGAGAACCCCCTTCCCATGCATCACACCATAGCTCACAAACTTCAACAGAGCACAGCTTCAAAGTCATTGACCTAACCCCTCATCTTCACTTCTACCAATGAAACCAACCAACACTCAGAGAGGTTAAGTGACTTGCCCAGAGTTCATAATTAGTCACAGACCTAGAACTAGCACCCAATGCACACTGGTTTTTCCTGTGCCATCCTGCTAATGATCCCAAATGTTTTTCCATATTTCAATTTCAGGTGAGCTTCTCTTACTCTTTCTAAATGGATGCCTTTAAGAGACAATCCTGGATGAGCTTCAATATTTGTGATTGTCTCTGTGTTCCATATCCCTCCTGATTGTGATATTGCTTTATGAAATTCTGATACTAAGTACGAGAAATACTCAGATTAAAAGCCTGATAGCATATCTAAACCCATGATAGCGACAAACCATTTACCCAATCACCCAATCTCATGCTCTATAGGAAAATTTTAAAATACAATCACTCCTATTTTTAAGGGTAAAACACACACACACACACACGCACACACACACACACCTCAGAACACAATGAAATCTGGCACCAAAAGGCAGTCTTGCATACAGCCTGTTTTCTGATATCATCATTCATTCACGCATTTATTTTTTCTTTAATTCAGTGACTGTGGCAGTCTGCAAATACAGAAGTGAAGAGACGAAATTGGTCTCTATCTTCATAGCATTTGTGGCCTCATGTAGAAAGGACTGACAATAAACTAGAAAATAGGTAAGTGAGCAATAGGACTACAGACTATATCAGAACCAGGAAGAGGAAAGGGAGGGCAACTGCAGAAGCCCACTTTAGTGAGGTGATCAAGGAAAACTCTCTAAGGGAACCACAGGCAAGCTGAGATCTGGAGAATGAGAAGGAGCCATGCATGCAAAGTGCTGGGGGAATAACTCCAGAAATAGGTGCAAAGGACCGCAAGGTGGAAAGAGGCTTGAGGTGTTGAAGGTCGTGAGTGGAGCCGGAGGCCAGTAAGTGAAGGGGAAAATGAGATGAGGTTGGACAGGTAGGCTGCAGCCAGATGTGACAGGCCACACTCACATGAAGATCTCATTCTGAGATCAATGGGAAATTATCAAAGAATTATTTGTTCACCTTTTTATCCACTCAAATATTTATACAATAAATATTTTTAGCTATCTATATCTAATTACTGTTCAACAAGCATGAAACTCCTGTTGTATACCTAGTTAAAGATATGAAAACATTGTCTTTTCCATTAGAAGTTTACAAGCCAGATGGGGTTATCACAAAGCAATAAAAAAGACACGCATGGCATGTTCAGAAATAAATTCAAGGAACATTTATAAATAATCAGATCTTTGAGTCAGTTTGATGCCTCTACCCTCTTGATTTCTTGGTTCTTGCATATTGGAATCATAATCAGTTCTGTGGATCATTACTGTGATGTCATCATGTTATAGCTTCAAACAGGGGTGATGGACACTGAGGAAGAAGAGAATCTGTTTGATTAACCTGAGAATATAACAACCAGCACTGCAACGATCACAACTGTAGAATGTAGTAGTCAGCTCTCCAAGATGGCACCCACCATGTAATGCCAAGCTTTTGCGGAGAAATGATTTAAGTTACAAGAAGAGTTTCTCTAATTTGCAGAAATTTTTCAATACTTGAAGCTACTAAATTTTTGAAAAATATTATTGAAAAGGGAAATCAATATCTTAGGAAATGAGAAGCCAAATAGATGTATTTAAACACATCGAAATGCAAATTTACCTGGTTATTGGTGTTGGTATGCCAGTCTCACATGATCAAAAATCAGCTTTAAAAGGAACATTAACACATTTGTAGTATTTTAGCACTATTGTTTTAATAAAGAACCAAATGAATTTAAGGGTGGGAAGTGGGATTGCTTCTTTAAATGCAAAATTAAAATATATTCTTTTGATCAAAAACATCAAACACTATGCAACTTGGAAAATGAAGGCATTTTAAAGAAAATAGAACAAAAATCTGGGGTCCTACATTCCATGATGTTTACAAATGGTGAACTATTGCTTTCAATCGTGTTTGTGAACAGAGCTTTAACGATTCTATTGTGGACCAGGGAAGAATTTTTTAGATAATTTCACATATAAAATTGGAAAATGGCATTAAAGGAATGAGTTGCTAAACTAGAAATCAGAGTGACAGGTTGTAAACAGATTTTAAACACCAACTCCAGGGGACAATGTAAAGAAGTACCCAGAGTCAGTTGGAGGGGGTCACAAACACTGCAGTGACCTAAATAGTGCATCTCATAGGTCTCAGTTGATTGCGAGCCAATTGTTGCCAGGTGACAATATGGACCCAATATTCCCAAGCTTTTTAATTTTTCAGAAGAAGCCATAATTTGGATTTTAATATGTGATGTTATGAGTCTTAAATTCTTTTAAGATTTTATTTGAGAGAGAGACAGCACATGAGAGAGAGCCAGCATGAGTGTGGGGGGAAAGGGCAGAGGGAGAGGGAGAGGCAGGCTCGATCCCAGGACCCCAGGACCATGACTTGAGCCAAAGGCAGATGCCCAACAGACTGAGCCACACAGGTGCCCTGAGTATTAAATTCTGAATCCAAGTTTAAAGTGTGAATTCAGGCCATGCAAAACATGTGGTGGACTGATGAGGCTCATGGAATTAATATGTCACAGACCTCTGGTTTAAAGCCACAGGAAACCCTTGAGTTAACTAATGCTCCCTCAAAGTTTACAGGTCAGTGAAACATTTGCTTTTCTCTTCACCCTCACCTCACCCTCCTATTTATCATTCACTTTAATCATGTGGTGTTTATTGGTATCTAAACCCCAGAATTCCTCAGTATGTTCTGTATCTGCTTCTGTGAAGTGTGTATATTGATATTTCTATTGATTAGTTCAATTCTACTGGAACAAGAACACTTCTTTTTTTTTTAATATTTTATTTATTTATTTATTTGAGAGAGAGAGCATGAGAGGGGGGAGGGTCAGAGGGCGAAGCAGGCTCCCCGCTGAGCAGGGAGCCCGATGCAGGACTCGATCCCGGGACTCCAGGATCATGACCTGAGCTGAAGGCAGTCGCCTAACCAACTGAGCCACCCAGGCGCCCCACAAGAACACTTCTTAAATGGGTGGGACATCAGCATCCTACGTTTTAGAAGGCATCATCAGTAATCTTCAATATTTACATTTCTGAAGCAAATGATGTGTTTTAGAAAGTACTCATTGGAAAGGCTTAAATTTGAAATGTATTACTTTTTATCAAAACTGTTCATTTCCCAGGCAACAGATATGGATTAATTCACACAAGTGTACTGATGATGATTAAGTATTGTGGAAGCTTGGTGGAAGAACAAGACAGCTGAACCCTGTTCTTTCCTGTTCCAACTTCACTTTGATTCACAACAGACAAAACACAGCAGACCAAGGAAGCCCAGGTAAGCTAAGACAACAGAAAGCATATGAGCTGCAGGCAGAATCTTGGAGTGTCATCTGCAGAGATAAAGGGAAACCCAGAATACCTTCTCCTTAACAATGGCAGAGCATCTGGACAGCTGCAGTACATCCGAGAAAGAAATGTTTGTCATTCTTCTCTGTTATTCAGCAGATAAGAAAAATGCAGACAATAACTATAAATAAAGCAGACATAAAAGTCTTTGTAATTGAAGAGAGTGATACTTCCCATATTGGTGAGTATCAGAATTAAAATTAGCCTTGGGTATTAGTCTCCTGCGGCTGCTGGAGACTAATTTAAGACACAGTTGGTGTCTTAAAACAACGGGAATTTATTTTCTCAGTTTTGAAGGCCAAAAGTCTGAAAGTGTCAGCAGAGACTCTAAGGGAGAATCCTTCTTTGCCTTTTCCAGCTTCAGATGGCTCTACTTGGTCTTAGTTTGTGGCTGCAACACTCCATCCTCTGCCACCATGATCACAGTGCTGCCTCCTCTTCTCTTGTGTCTCTATTCTATGTGTCTCTTATAGGGATTTTTGTCATTGGATTTAGGGTCCACCTGATAACACAAGAGATCTTCTCATCTCGAGACCCTGAATTACATTTGCAAAACCTGAAGGTAACATTCACACTTTCTGGGGATTAGGGTGTGGACATGACTTTTTGGGAGCCACCATTTAGTTTAGTACACTTTGATCAAGAAGGCCAAAAAAAATATCTTGATTTAACCCTTGTATGTATTGAAGAGTTGTGATTCCTCCTTTCTTCTGCACTAGGTTAGATCCATGTCTGTGTAATTCTCACTCCCATTTAAAGATGATGCCCTTCCATCTACAATGTACAAAAGACCAATAAACTGGAACTTACTACATTCCAGAAATTATTTTCTAGAGAAAATTAAATTTAAGATCTCAGAGAGAAAAAATCATGGATGGACTCGAGGACACAATTATAAAAATTAAGGGAATGATGAGGTCATTGATGCTTGACTTTGGTCCACAGTGCTTGGATAGTATTTGGTGTCCATTCACAGTCTATCACCAACATTGCAAAAATTCAGAAGTAGAAAGTTCAGCTTCATGCTTGTTTCTCTTTTTAAAAAGGACTTCTGGGGGAAGAAAAAAAGACTTCTGACCATATAACAACAACAAAAAAATAGTCCATCAGATATTTATCTGGAGTTTTAAGCAGACCATAAAAGCTTCATGAATTCCACGAAAGTCAATTTCAGGTTTTCCTCTCCTACTTGAGAGTGTTCCCGATAAGGCTTGAGACAGTGTTCCAGATAAAGCTTAAAGCCTTGTGAGTATGTGTTGCAAATATCTCCCTTTTGTCCAGCAAGATAACATATCTCCCTAATATACCTGATGGCACTGTAGCATATCAATTTCATCCCTTGGTTGTGCAGTGGTGTTTGTTAACTGACTATAGTTTATCACACATTCTTCCCTTCATTTCATTCAAAGGTAGTTTGAAAGAATCCATCTCTGGGCATTTTGAAGAAATGTGGACATTCTGTGCTCAGGAAGTAGACTAACACATCCATTTTAATTAATCATCAAATGTTTCATGGGCAACCTACCAGGCTCTATGTTTTTGGAGCTGAGAGAAGAGAAATATAGAATTCATGTACTCTCTGACAAGGAGGTACTAAGCATTACACAAATGTTGTCTTATTTCATACTTAAACTACTCCTAAAAGCTGGGGACAGTGATCCACATTTTACACGAACGTGTCTTAGAACACACAGCTGTGAGTAAAGAGTGTGTACCTCTGAAGCAAAAGCAATATGGAGTAGCTGGGAAATACTTAGGAAGACTTGAAGTTGTCTTGAAGGATTAGGAACAGGAAGGCTTTCCCAGAATAAGGACAAGGAAATGAAGTAGGCTGGAGGAGAATGGGCACTGAGGGTAGGTAGCACGAGTGAAGATTAGAACAGTCTTTCATGTCAGGCCAAGTGATTTGGACTGGGTTGCCCAGGGCCTGAGATCCACTCTGGCTCTAGCAGGACCACCATTTTGATTGTAAATCTCAGCAGGACCTTGCTGTGTGGCATTGGGTGAAATAGTATAAGCCTGGCACATGTGTGGCTAGACTGGCTCTCTGGCTCCATGATTCCACAGCTGTAAATTTTCACTTCCACTTTCTGGGTGAGGTGGGTAATTACATTCAGCTGTGTGCAACCATCCTGCTGCTGCTTTCCTGAAGACCTGTGACTCTTCATTCGTTCTCATGAGTGGGGTTGCTTTGTGAGCTGTGAAATGCATCCAGCTGTCCAGTCCCTGGCAGAAGCCTGTTCATCATCTGCCCTTCTAGTCTGGATCTAGATGGTTCAATCACACTGCCTTTCAGTGGGGACATTTATCTTTCTAGTCACTTTGCATAGCAATCTAAGAAAAGATGAGAAATCACTCTGACTCCACAATGGGCAAAACTAGTAAAAATGCCCACTGTTGGAGTGTGGGAAAAAAAGGATATATTGTGAAAATTCAAAATTGAAGAGTAAAACTGAGGAACTCAGACCAAGAAAAAGGTTTAACCGGCCTTTGAGAACCACCCATGCCATGCACAAGAGCAAAAGTGGGAAACAGCACGAAGCAACTTAAATGCTAATAAATCAGTGTATTTGGCTCAAGCTTTGGAGCCCCAAAACTAAAAACAATGGGAATTGTGGTATCTTGAGAATGTCCCCCCTGAGCACATGCATATATCTTGATTCAAAGAACTCTCTTCATTGTAAAGAAACCAGCTGCCTCTGGTTAATGCTTTTCTTTTCAATCATTTATGAACTCATGCTAGGTGTTGAATGTTATTTTATTGAACTCCTATTTTGGACAATGTTATTTGGGGCAACAGGAATGAAAACAGCAAGGTACAGCATTCTGAGGAAAAAGAAGTCACTTCCAGACAAAAGGGTATGATACGCAGCATTACACTGTTGAAGAAAACATTGCTGGATAAAATAGCTCCTCAAGCTGGGAATTCATTTTGCTAAAGTTTAAGATAAAGACTAGGTGAGCTATTTTTAAGGAGCTCTAAGAAGCAGGGTATGAGCAGTAACTGCTCGTGATGTCACATCACAGCTGGAACTAGACAAATACAGCATTCTTGAAGATCCAGTAGCATAATCAGGGGGGCAGTCAGCAGGTGTGTAGGAGGGTGGGGGTCAGCAACAACAGAAAATGTGGAAAGAAACAAGTGGTAACAGTTGAAGTTCAACTGTTTGCTGACACTTGACCAGGTGCTTTGCACAGTTTTAAGGTAAGAGATGTCTAACAGGAGAGTTTGGTGCATGAGGATGAGGTCACAGCACATGATTTTGATACCATAGTGAGTCATTTGGACGCCACCTGCATGACAGAGAGTGGGGAACAAAATGGCACACAGAAGAAGAATGAAAACAAACTGGACCTGGAAGACACAAGATAAAGTGGAGAAAGCACATGTCTTTGAGTCAAACAAACCTGGGTTTGAATCCCAGTTTTTTCACTCCCTAGTCCCGTCAACTGTGAACAAGTTACTATCCTGTCTAAAAAGCAGCATCCTTGTTTATCAAAAAAGGAGATTAATACCACACACTTTGAGGGGTTTTATGAGGATCTTAAACTTCCTACTTGCTCAATGCACAATAGTTATTATTTAGAGACTCTCCTTTGATGTTTATTCTCCTACTGATGCCCTCCGATGCCCTGCCCTCTCTTGCCTCATTGTCTTAAGCAACTGCATAAATTGCAGGCCAGAAATTGGGTTATCCTTTTCTGGAGAGTTCAAAACATCTTAGCCATATTGATGAGCCATCAAGAAAATACACAGCTTAACCAGTTTGTGTTTTCCCCTCCAAGGATATGAATGAGTAACTTAAACATCTGAAGGTGCTTTGAGGGAGAAAAAAATCCTCAAAGGATGACGAACTGCTAACAAGCCGGGTAAATCTTACAACTGTTCAGCTCTAGAATTCTGCTGTCAGGCTGTGTGGGGGAAGTCGAACGATGATAAAGGGATGGGTTGGAGAATGGCGATTACAAGCAAGTAGGTAATGATTGGAAATGATTACCCACTGGCCAAAGGACCAAAATCTAATGGTGAAGAGCAGTCAGGTAATTCGAAGTCATTTGATCTGATAAATATTATGTAGCTGAAAAGGCTGGGTATTTTTTCCCTAGGAAAATCTGCAAGGAAAGAAACATTTTACTTTATTTATTTATTTATTTATTTTTTATTCTTATGTTAATCCCCATACATTACATCATTAGTTTTAGATGAAGTGTTCCATGATTCATTGTTTGTGCATAACACCCAGTGCTCCATGCAGAACGTGCCCTCCTCAATACCCATCACCAGGCTAACCCAGCCTCCCACCCCCCTCCCCTCTAGAACCCTGTTTGTTTTTCAGAGTCCATCATCTCTCATGGTTCGTCTACCCCTCCAATTTCCCCCGCTTCAGAAACA
>NC_138379.1:32222638-32279766 GCF_054177405.1 Leptonychotes weddellii | reverse complement strand
TTGAATCTCAGATCTGTACCTCTGAAACAAATAATGCAATATATGTTAAGAAAAAAAAAAAGAAGAAGAAGAAGGTAGCGGGAGGGGAAGAATGAAGTGGGGGAAATCGGAGGGGTAGACGAACCATGAGAGACGATGGACTCTGAAAAACAAACAGGGTTCTAGAGGGGAGGGGGTGGGAGGATGGGTTAGCCTGGTGATGGGTATTGAGGAGGGCACATTCTGCATGGAGCACTGGGTGTTATGCACAAACAATGAATCATGGAACACTTCATCTAAAACTAATGATGTAATGTATGGGGATTAACATAAGAATAAAAAAAATAAATAAAAAAAAAATTTTAAGGATGAAATAATAGAATATATTCTCTGACCACAATGGAATTGAACTAGAAATCAATAATAGAAAAATAAAAAGAAAATCCCAAATCTTTACAATTGAAATAAAATACTTCTAAATTATCAATGGATGAAAGAGGAGATAAAAAAGAAAATTATAAAATATTTTGAAATGATTATAAAATAATGAAAATATGATGTATCATATAAAGCAGTACTTAGTGGGAAATTTGTAGCTTTAAATACATATTAGAAAAGAATAATAAATGAAAAATCAATAAGCATTCATCTTGAGAAGTTATAACATAACTTTAAAAAATTATATATGAAATCCCAGCATATATAAAAAGGCAAATACATTATGACTAAGTGGGGTTTATTCTCAGAATGTAAGATTAGATTAACATTTGAAAATCACTCAGTGGAATTCCCTACTTTCACAGAAAAAAACGGGGGAAAAACATACAGTCATATCAATATATGCAAAAGAAGTTTTTTTATAATTTTATTTATTCATTTGAGAGAGAAAGCATGAGAGCACATGAGCTGGGGGGAGGGGCAGAGGGAAAAGCAGACTTCTGGCTGAGCAGAGAGCCCAACTTGGGGCTGGATCCCAGGACCCCAGGATCATGACCCTTGAACCAAAGGCAGATGCTTAACAGATGCTTAACAGACTGAGCCACCCAGATGCCCCTCAAAAGAAGCTTTTAAAAATAAATATCTATTCAGGATATTTTTAAAATCTCTCAGTAAATTAAATTCGAACTAGATGTGAAGTTCTTTAATCTGATAAAGAATACCTATGAAAAAAACCTAAAGCTAGTACCACATTAATGAAAAAAATAGTGTATGCCTTCCAGTTGAATTTGGGAACAAGTCAACAATGTCCACTGTTCCAGCATCTAATTGACCTTGTCGGTCATGCTTCTTTTTTGGGTTTCTTTGTTTTTTGGAGTGATTCTCTCTCTTTCTCTCTCTCTCTCAATGCTTCTTAACTGTTGTTCAAACAGATTCTGTGGAGTAAGTAAATAATGACTTACTCCACATAAGATACTGTACACTGAAAATTATAACACATTGATGAAAGAAATTGAAGAAGACATAAATGGAAAGACATCCCCAGGTGCAAACTGAAGTTACAAAGAAGATAGTTGATAGAGGGAACATAAGAGAGCAGAAGCACAAAATGAAGGAAAAGCATCATGAGCCAAAGTTCATACAATATTTAGATAACAATAATCACAAGTACCATTTATTGTGCCTTTACTTTATGCCAGATTTTGTTATACAGGTTTATTCAGTCTTTATAGATTACAAACATAGAGATCTTTCAGTTAGTCAAGGCTAAGACAGGAAAACAGTCATTATAAGTACTAAGGAATTAAGGCATAGTTATATAAACTAGACCTTATACAAATATGACAGGAGCTGAGGAAGTGAAAGTCTGGAAGAGGAGGGTGTGAGGAGACCAGAGAAACCATCAGTGACAAGTCAGCCTGAAGGACTGGTACAGATGGACAAATCAGAGCTTGCAGATCAGTGAAAGAAGCCAAGCACATCTGGCCACTGAAATCGGGCTGCAATGGGGTAGCTCTATGGGATTCGTTTGCCTCTGTGTAGCTATTGCTTTTGTGAGTCTATGGCCAAGCACCTGGTTGTAGGCCTGTAGCCACTGTTGATCATCAAGGCCAGTAACTAGGAAAATGAGTTAGATGTGGAATGGAAGAGAGAAAGGACAAGCTGAAACTGCCAGATATTTCCACACTCATCCTTGACCATGTCTGATCATGGTGATCTACTAAAAGTAATGACTTCTTCACTTCATCTTCCTAATCCCAAGCAAGTTCTTCTTTTGGCCAATTGTAACCTGGAACCATATGGTGAAGAGGATCTTGGGAAACACAGATCCTAGCTTGAACCAAGTATACATAAAGCAAAGCAATGCAATCTATTTTGCCCATTTTACAAATGAGGAAAGGAAAGCTCTCGCTGGTGAAACAATTGGCCCCAGGTTGTTAAACATTGAGTAGATACTTGACCTGTGATCCAAACCCAGGTGTATCTGATGCCAAATTCTGACCCTTTCCGATGCTCTATGCTTAGTAAGGATAAGTTATCCGCTTGAAGGGTTTTCTGGTTTAGGTTCCACATTGTTACATTCAGTTAGTTTTCTTGAGGGGTTTTTATGTATCTTGTAACCAAGCAACATCGTATGTGGTTTTAGTGGAGATTAGATGTGTCTGTATAGAATGAGTATTTTAATAATACTTTGCCCTGTGAGCTCTTGGTTCCTTGTAACTATTGATGTAATGACGGCTGCTGATGATGAATGGTCTTCACCTTCAACAGCTTCATAAAGGGAAAAGCATGGGCCAGGATTTCTGGACAAAAGTTCAGCTTTGCCACTTAATCTCGGCTCTAATCATAACCTGTGAATTTCAGGTTTTTTAAATCTCTAAAAGAGGATAATACACTCTTCTCCCCTTTCTAGGATTTTTGTGAAAATCAAATAAAATTATATTTTTCAAAACAAAGATAAAATAAAAGGATATTCACAGAACCCAAGGAACTATATTTCTTGATTCCTGGGCTTGAGCTTTTCCATTTAGCCTTAACAGTGATTTTCCAGAGTGAAACGTCTAACTGTAATGATCCCTATTATCCAGGGAGGTTTTGAAAAAGACACAAAGAAGATATGTGCAAAATATAATCTACAAACCAAAATGAAGCCTTATTATTATTGGATCATTTCATTTTTAATGATTTCCTTTTGAAAACACGGAAGAGATAAGCTTGCTGTTATGGCCACCCACCCCCACTCTGTCTACCGCGCACCCACCCCCACCTTGATGAAAGCTTTAGGCTGAGCTATGTCTGCAATCTTGCTGCTGTTTTGGTGCTATGCCTCAGCACCTTGTGCAGAGGGAGATTTCAGGGTGGTTCTCTCTCGAGTTCCCCATTCCTTTAAGGAAGCTGTAGTTCTAATCTGTGGCGTGAAGACCTTTTGCTTACCCTGTTAGATTAAATCACAGGCTTCCTTATCAGCACAGAGCTGAGAGAAAGCTTGCAAATCGAATATAGACTTTACCTGTGAGCAGCATGAAAAATCAACGGAAACTAGCGCATCCTTGCAAGGAACACTCATTGTTGGTCCAGATGTTTCTCTAAGCACAACGCAGCATTCGGATTGCAATTAGGCCTCCTCCAAATTAAGATTTTAGCAACATCTCAGCTTTAAAGAACTCATAGATGAAAGTCATTTGTACTGCAATCTTTGTTGTGGTTTAAAAGGGAAAAAAAACTCTTAAAAGGGAAATGTGTGGGGTATTGAGCCATCCCGTATAGCCAAGGACTTTTATCTGGGCTGGTTTTCCCCTCAAGAGCTGATGAGATATGAAAGAAGTCAGACCCAAGACAAGTATCCACAGTGTGAGTGGTGTTCCTTAACAACCTGGGCTCCCATACTCAGCACACCATGCAGGGTGGGTGGCATGAAGTAGTGGAAAAGGTATGAGTGATTTGGCCAGTTAGACCTGAATTTTTGGTTCCACACTTCTTTACTGGATCATTTTAAGGATAACCTAATATATGTTTTTCTTTTGGAAAATACTGCCTACCTCAGAGTTTCTTTTTTAAGAAAATTTTATATCCTGATCTCTTTGCTTCTTCCTTTTCCTGCCTTCCTCCTAGGAAGCTGTACATGGACAGACCAGCTTCTGTGAGCTGGTAATTGGCTTGTGCTTAATGCCCCAGGAACTTCTGAGAAGTTTCTTAAGGACACTTGTACCTGAGCCTCTGGACCTCTCTAGACAAAGTCAGTCTAAGCTCAGAACAGCAAAGATGCTTGTGATGATACTGAATGTAGACCAAAGACAGAGCAGGTTGTGTGAATGACATATACACCCATAAGCATGAACATTTGCTTAGGTCATAACTGAAATTTCCAGTAGCTCCCAGGCCTCCTAACAGGAGAAGTGGATTATCAAATCTTCTCCAAAGATGAAGAAGAATCAGGTGTTAGATAACTGAGCTAATTCCCTGTAATGACCACCTAAGGCTAAATCAATTGTTTTCTGGTCAGCAGTCTGTGCAGCAACTCTCAACTAATAAACTGATGAGCAGAGAGAACAAGAGCAGTGAGAAGGGAAAGGCCCTGTTTTGGTCCTAGGGCCAGGCCTTCTCTGTCTGGATGACCTGTGTGCTCTAGGGCTGGGAGAAGGCTCAGCATAAGCAGAATAACATGAATTGTAGGGATCAGTCCATCAGGAACACTAAAGTCTCCCAGGGAAGCTTTAAAAGGAGGGTAGTCAATTAATTTGGGGTGAGAGGTCTAGGTGCTCGACTTAGGGAGTGGAGTCTATGGTGAGTATCTCTCATCTGCTGTACTGATTTGTCCTGTATTACATTCCTGTGGCAGGTGATCTGTTTTTGTCTTTCATTACCTTCTATGCTTTGCTTTATGATGAGGACACTTGGTGCAAACGATATCTTTTCAACAGTGAGAAGAATCAACTTGTTCCTTCAGAGAGGGAGACAAACCATAAGAGATTCTTAACTCTAGGAAACAGAGGGTTGCTGGAGGGGAGGAGGTTGGGGGGAGCGGGTAATTGGGTGATGGGCATTAAGGAGGGCACTTGATGGCATGAGCACTGGGTGTCGTATACAACGATGATCACTGAACTCTACCTCTGAAACTTGTAATATGCTTTATGTTAATTAGCTTTAAATAATTTTTAAAAAAAGCATCGACTTGTTCCTTTCTGTTTTCTGTTCTTCTGATCATCACACCATCAATGCATCTTCACCCACAGGTTCTTCCCAAAGGAGCAGCTGTATCCAGTTTGCAGTCTTAGAAACAGTTGCAGCTGTAGCCTCATCAAGCTCCTGAAAGATATTCTATAGCAGCTACCTGGCCTGCCCTCCAGAGAGAGATGGAGGGCAGTGTCACAGGGTCAGCACACCCAGCACAACCCAGGTAAGAGTTCTCCTCAGAGTTCTGAGTTTCCACTCCACTTTAATAAGTCTGACCTCTTGCTGTTGTCCTTCATTCCAATCAGAGTAGCTGCTTCCTGCAGTCTTCACCTTACAATGATCTTTTTTTACCCCTTTTGTCACCTAGTTAGCTGAATATCTAGTTAACCATCTTTTTAATGAATTCTTTCTATTAAAAATGCAGTATGATTTATTTTTCCTCTTACAGCTATCGCAATTGGTACCAAAACCCACACCATCCAAAATGAGATTGCAGATAGGTTTGGAAATGTCCTTGAGTTTGAATGCAGAGTTGGACACCTTGCCAGTGGCAAATTGAATGCTAGTAATGCATGGCATGCAGGGGCATCACAATTAATCAAATTGTCACCTGCACTAAATGGTGACGATATGCCTACTGAATATTTCTGCCTCCTGTTGGGACCCTAGATAATAGAGTTTATTTGGAGGATCTGTTAGATAGAAAATTTAACTTGCATATGGCTTTCCTTGGCTCATAGAATAAAATCCAAACTTCATCCCATGGATTTGACTTTTCCACAGTATCTTTTCTGTTTCCCAAATTGTCTCCTACCCAACATCCCCTTGCTTACAAACCTCCAGTCCTCCTTCTGACCCTCACAGGAGGAAACTCTCCCTCACCTAAGGTCCTATGCAATAGTGGTTGACTATCACTGAGATGCACTTTACCCAGGTCTTTGTATGGATAGCTCTCTTTCATTCAGAATATAGCTCTAATGTCACTTTATTGCAAAGTCCTTCCATGACCAGACCATCACTGTATCTATCCGGAAAAGGTGGCCAGCACCTTGATACTTGAATGCCACTCAAATTACCTGAGAAAAAAATAGAAAAATATTCATCATATTTCAAATGGAGAACAGTCAGGAGAACATAAAATTGTAGGTCATTGTTTAAGCAGTCAACACTCAGCTACTTAGTTTCAGATAAGTGTTCTTTTACTTTATTTATGTATTTCCTTTTTTTAAAATAGAAACATACTTTTCTTTTGGCAGATGACCAATAAATGGCATTATGAAATTAATAATGCCTATCAGATCTTTATCAACTTAACATGTTTACTGATTATTGCCCTGGTCATTTTTCTAAAACAGAATTGTGCCCAGAAGGAATGCTCATTGCATATAAAAAGGTGTAGAATGAGCATTGTTTAGAATTCTGTAAGAATTGTTCATTTTCAAACTTTAAATTGAAAAATTAGAAGTAACTAAATAACACATAAGAAAGTATGGAAATATTAGGTATTTGAACAGGTAATGTTGAAAATGGCCTTTCAAATGGTAAATGATTAACAAAAAACGCTTGAAATTCATGACCCCTCTTTATAACAGGACAGATATAAAAAATAGATGAATTTGTGGATGCCCTTTTAATATTAATATGAGCAGAAATTTGGCTCTACTGATTTAGAGCCAAAATATTAACAAGAGAGAGGATGCAATTTTCAGTTAGAGTCTCTCCTTGCTTCTTGGTTGCCTCCTTGTGTCTGGCAGCTCCTGACACCCCCGGGCACTCCCCCAGAAGACCCCAGCAGCCCTTCTGGATGTTCATCATACAGCAGATATAAAAGTGGTAGAGAGCACTTGGAATCCTGCACTTGACACAGCTGGGGAAAGCTAGGGGCAACAAAAGCAGAGACAAACAAAGAAAGGTTGGCAATTAGAAAAGGTGAACACAGCTTTCTTGGCAGGTACTGGTTAGATGATACATGATAAGAGGTTCCCTGCTCATTCACTAAGCCCAACTCCTCAGCCGGGCAGCCTTCTATTTGGCCAGAAAGCCAAAATAGAATTCAAGGTGAGATTTTTTTTCTCCCTTAATTCTGGAAGATTTCTAAGGCACAAGGCTATGATTTGCTTTTCTCACAACTCCTGAGATTTAACTCAGCATACCTCAGAGACATGTTACATAAACCCAAAATGAAAGCTTCCTGGATTATAATGTCATTTTGTTTACATTGGGACTGTAGGTCATTTCAGTGACATGAATTAAAAAGCTGATAGGATATTGAAAATGCTAGCCTAATCCTCCACTAGCCACCCTACCACCCAACACACACACGCACACACACACACACACACGATAATTCAAATACCTGAAAGCAACTCAATGTCCCCATGTTGGCTACTTTGCTTGGAAACCTGGTGCTGTGCCAGTTATTTCTTCACATTAATATGGAACAGACTTAACCCAAGGTCTTCCTTCCAGATAGTCTGACTGAATTGGATTAGGACTAGATTTTAAAATTCACTTCTGAGAGAAAATTCCCCTGAGCAGAAAGAGACAGCTGATGTATTAAATGTTCATAAAAAAAAAAAAAAAAGAGGGAGAGAGATTTATATCTCTACTAGGCTTATTTCTTGCTGAAAATATTCTGTCCTTTTCAACATGTAGAACCCATTTTCAAAGGAGAAAACATCCTTGGGAAAGACAGAAAAGAAAGAAGGTTAGGAAAGAGTCTGACGTCTCTCATAGACCATCTCTGAGTTGTATGGCTCCCATTTGTTCTACAAAGCTGGTATACTTGTGCTTTCAAAGTGACTAGAGACTGGAGAATTTGAAAACACTTAAGCCATCCAAATTTCTTTCTGAAATTGGAGGACAGATCATCTTATTTTCAAGAAAGGAAGAGACTCAAATCAGATATTTTAGCTTATCACCTGAAGTATAAAACCTTCAATTTAGATTGTTTTTAGTTTATCAATTGGTTTGAATATGGCCCACCTTGTTCTCAGAAAGATTTGAGATAGTTAAAATAATGCATACATTTTGGTAGATGCAGGAACTTTAAATAGAGAAGAAAATTGAGGCAGAAGGAAATGGAGGGTGGAAAATTCAGGTGGGATAAAAACTGAGTTTAATACAGTAATGGTTTGCTTCTTGCATTGGATGGAGAGCAAAGTGGTCTTCAAGCTTTCTAGCAACCAATGGGCATAGAGAAACATTACTGTCTACATGGTTCAGAGTGGCCAAAAGACAGAAAATGAACCAGTGGCTTCAGAAAAGCAACTTTTACCTGCTATCAAAAGAACACATTTTCTCCCATTTTTTTTTAAAAGAAGGGATACCCTGTCATATAATGAGCAAAATCTTTTTTTCTGAATATGGAATAAGTTTAAAAGAACTGTTTCACATAATGCCTCTCAGTGTAGGCTAGCAGCCATCATTCCAATTATGAGCACATTAAACCCCTTAAAATTTCCCAGAGAGAATTTGAGGTTGAGTGATATGATGCAGCAAAAGAGTGAGACTCCGGTGATGCAGCTCAGAACAGAGGTAGATAAAACACAATTCAGAACAGTGGTTCCTGCCCTGACTGCACATTAGAAACATGTAGGAGGTACTTTAAGAAAACACTGCTGAACACATGCCATCCCAGATAAATTAAATCATAGCTTCTGCAGCTGAATCCCACAAAAAGGGACTTTTTTCAAAAGTTTCTCAGATGAGTCTGACATGTTTCCAGCAATGATTGAGAGGAGTGAATGAACTGCAGAGACTTTGGTCAGTGGCCCATGCATCATGCTCTTTAGCCACATTTTGGAAATTGAGGCATGGCACGTCTGAATTTTTTGGTCCGTAAAAGATACTGGAAGTGCATCTAGTTATATTGCAAAATGAATAAAAAGCCATGTACTACAACTGGGTTTTTATCTAAAACTGGATGATCAAGACACAGCTCTTCTGTGCAGAGGGAGCCCCTCTGGACAAAGCCAAATTTCTCGTAGGGAAATTACTACTGGTAAAAACGAACGGATGAGTAGCTGTTGGTTTCCCTCACATTAGGAGAGCTCTTTCTTGTTCATAAAGCACTTTCACATATACAATATCAACTGAGCCTTTTAAGAGCATTTGAAGCAGGTACATTATCATTTACATTTCATCAATTATTTAGCTGAGTTCCAAGAAGTAAAGTAATTTGCCCAAGGTTACTTAGCTAGTGACAGTCCAAGGACTAGAACTCACCTCTGCTGACCACTGATCCAGTACCCTCTGAAGCAAGCATTTCGTTCCTCTAACCTCAAACCTCCAAAACTTGCTCTCCTGGATAAATCCCACTGAGGATGCTCAAGAAAGAGGACAACAAAATAAATCTTTTGATTCTCCATCTTCTTTCAGCCACCACCACATTATTCTGCTCCCCTCTTCCGTTGAACATCGTAAGAGCTTTATCCATATTTTTTTCTCTAATTCCTCGTCTTTTACTTTCAATTCATGGTACGCTAACTGGGCGTTAGTCCCCAACATAGCACTGGACAGGTCTGGAAAAGTCACTGTGGTAGTCAGCCTCCAAAGTGGTCCTCCATGTTTCCCACATCCTGCTACTGGGTAGTGTCTATGTGCCCTTCTGCATTGCCCCAGTGTTGGTCCCTTTGACTGATAACACATAGTAGAAGTTATGGTAGGTCACTTCTGAGATTGGGTTGTAAAGGCTGTGGCTTTCATGTTGGCTGTGTGTATTCTCTGTTTCTTTCACTCACTCTGGGAGGAGCCAGCTATCACGTGAGGACACTTGGGCAATCTATATGGAAAGCTGTCCACATGGTGAGGAACTCAGGATTCAGGCCAACAGGTAGCAAGAGACTAAGGCTTGCCAATGTCCACATAAGTGAACATGATATCAAATCCTCTTCTGAGAACCTTCAGAGGGCTAGGGCCCCAGCAACCTCATGAGAGACCGTAAGCCAGAACCGCCCAGCTGAACTATTAGAATCCTGAGCCCCAGAGACTGTGTAAAAATAATATTTACTGTTTGAAGCTACTAGGTTTTAGGGTACTTCGTTATGCAGTGATAGATAACTAATATAATCACTGACATTTTCAATCTTGCCAAATGCAATGATCAATTGTCTTCAGCCATATTTCTCATAGTCGATCACTCTTTACTTAAAATGCTTTAATCTCACATGAACAGACATTTCTCCAAATAAGACATACAAATGGCAAAAACAGACACATGAAAAAATGCTCAACATCACTCAGCATCAGGGAAATACAAATCAAAACCATGATGAGATACCACCTCACACCAGTCAGAATGGCTACAATTAACAGCTCAGGAAACAACAGATGTTGGTGAGGATGTGGAGAAAGGAACCCTCTTACTCTGTTGGTGGGAATGCAAGCCGGTGCAGCCACTCTGGAAAACAGTATGGAGGTTCTTCAAAAAGTTAAAAATAGAGCTACCCTATGACCCAGCAATTGCACTACTAGGTCTTTACAGATAAGATACAAACATAGTGATCCAAAGGGCACATGTACCCCAATGTTTATAGCAGCAGTGTCCACAAGAGCCAAACTATGGGAAGAACCCCGATGTCCATCAACAGATGAATGGATAAAGAAGATGTGGTGTGTGTGTGTGTGTATATATATATATTCCATTATATATATATATAATGGAATATTACTCAGCCATCAAAAAGAATGAAATCTTGCCATTTGCAATGATGTGGATTGAACTAGAGGGTATTATGCTAAGCGAAATAAGTCGGTCAGAGAAAGACAATTATCAGATGATTTCGCTCCTATGTGGAACTTAAACAAAACAGAAAATCATAGGGGAGGGGAGGGAAAATAAAATAAGATAAAATCAGAGAGGGAGAAAAACCGTAAGAGACTCTTAACTGTAGGAAACGAACTGAGAGTTGCCAGAGGGGAGGTGGGTGGGGGATGGGTAATTGGGTGATGGGCATTAAGAAGGGCACGTGATGTGATGAGCACTGGGTGTTGTGTGTCACTGATGAATCACTGAACTCTACCTCTGAAACTAATAATACACTATATGTTAATTAATTTAATTTAATTAAGATAATTAAAAAAAATGCTTTCATCTCTTGGATTTCAAGACACCTTAATATCCTGGTTTTCCCTCTACTTCATTTATCTGTTCTTATTCTTCATTGCTGCCACATCTTCTTTTCACCCTAAAAAGTCAGACCCCTTAATTTCCAAACCTCTTCTCGATTTACACTCTAGTCATAGATAATATCAGTCAGCCCCGTGGTTTAGTATTATCTCAATGCCATTGACTCTTGAATTCGTACCTCCAGTCCTGGTGTCACTGAGTTGTAGATCCAGCCACAACCACAAAGTTTCCCTTGAGTATCTAATGCTCAAATTCAGTGTGTTTAAAGTAAAAATCGATTTCTGTCCTCACACTGATTCCTCATTCAGGATTTTCCATCTCAGTGAATGGCACTAACACTGCCCAATTGTTCAGATCAAAAAACTAGGAGAGATGCTTGATTTTTCTCTTTCCTTTCTCTTAGACTATTTAGAGGACAAATTGGTTTCTTTTTTTTTTTTAAGATTTTTTACTTATTTATTTGACAGAGAGAGACAGCAAGATAGAGAACACAGGCAGGGGGAATGGGAGAGGGAGAAGCAGGCTTCCCACCGAGCAGGGAGCCCGATGTGGGGCTCGATCCCAGGACCCCAGGATCATGACCTGAGCCAAAGGCAGACACTTAACGACTGAGCGACCCAGGCGCCCCCCAAATTGATTTCTTGAACATAATGGCATTAGCATCACTAAGGAGCTTATTAGACATGCAGAATCTTAGGTCTCTTTCCAGACCTACTTAACCACAATTTTCATCTTTTTTTTTTTTTTTAAGATTTTATTTATTTATTTGACAGAGAAAGAGAGAGCACAAGTAGGCAGAGTGGCAGGCAGAGGGAGAGGGACAAGCAGGCTCTCTGCTGAGCAGGGAGCCGGACGTGGGACTCGATCTCAGGACCCCAGGATCATGACCTGAGCTGAAGGCAGCCGCTTAACTGACTGAGCCACCCAGGCGCCCCTACAATCTTCATCTTAACAAAACTTTTAGTTGATTCATATGCACAACTACATAGGAAAAGCACTAATCCAGAGGACTAAACTCTGTCAATTAACTAGTTATGTTCTGTGGCTCAGTATCCCCTTAATCTGCTCTTTAAAATTGGGGGGTTGGTTTAATAAGTTTGGAAAACACTGTATAATGCATAATTTAGGTTTTCAAAATTTCTTACAATAAAAAAATATATTGAACTCTGTTTAAGCCTGCTTTTTCACCTCTAAACCAGTTAAAATTCTTCCCCCTCCCTTCCTTCTCCTCTCTGTCTCTTGGATGCTTTCTTAGCCAGCATGTATTAATATTCATTGGAACTACTATTTCATTCCACTGAGAAACATTGTGCCTGATAGTCTGTCAGTTATTATTGTTTGGTCTCAGATTTTTAATTCATTTGTTCCCTCATCTATTATTTAACAAATATTTACTATTCTGCATAGAGCCTACTCTGTGCAAGATACTCTTCTATGTGTTGGGGTGAAAGCAGCGTAAGTCAGAGATGCATACTGTCTGTCCAGAGCGTGCATGACCATGCTGAGTCATCCTCAGCCATGTGAAATGGGGGGTTACAATTCCACATCCCACCGCTGGTGACCTTGCCGCCCTCAGGGAACAATTGGGCAGGGACAACAGGGTGGCATCAGGAACTAACATCCTTGTCTGACATCTATCTAAGATGGTCTGGCTCTGTGATGAGAACACCCCATCCTCCTTCCCACATAGCCCCGTTGGGCACCTTGTGGCTTTCTGTAACATTTTGTTTGTTTGATTCTTCTGAGCTTCTGGGGCTGATCCTGACACCTTACATTGGATTGGGAATAAAACATTAATGGGTCAACACTCTTATAAAGTTTTGTTTTTTTTTTTCCTGAATCACACCTCTGTCTTGGGATGGTGGTATATGTCCAGGATTATATTGTGAATGCCTCTTTTTTTGCAAAATGTTTTCCCACTTATTTTCACTGGGTTATTTTTGATTATTCAGGATTCAACTCCAGCATCTTCTCCTCCAGGAAGCCTGTTTTGAATTCCTTCCCCTGGGCTTCTGCTGTGTTTGCATAGCATAGCATCCTGTGTATTCTGATTATCTTTACTTATCACATTAAATTGAAATTCTCTCTCTGTATCTTTATATCTCTTGCATTAGCTCTTAAGTCTCTCAAAGGCAGAGGTCTTCATTTATTCACTCTCGGAGCAACATTGCCTGTCTTACTTCCTGGATCGTGGCAGGCAGGCAGAGTATTTGATGAGTTAAGCCGAAAACATTTGTGTAAGCTAGAACAGTAAGTTCCTTTGTCTGCCTGTAGATGAAGACTACAGGATTTGAGTAGCACAATTCCAGCTTTCTTAAATCTCAGAGTACTTAGTGAGGGCCAGTAAGGGTCATGACTATAGGGGCCAGACGAGTTAAGGTAAAGGAGGGACACGCAGCTGGTTTAAGACAGTAAGGAGTGATACAGAATGTGAAAAAGTATATCCAAGATGGCCAAATCGTATGCCTTTAAAAAATAAAAAAAGTCCAAAACACACACACACACACACACACACACACACACATATATATATATATATATACACAAGTTAACCCATTTTTTTATTGCTTTCTAAAATACTGAGCTAAACTGCCAGTGACCTTATGGCCTTTGGTTGAGCTTATGGGTTTTTATAAGTACACCTTCTTTAAAAAATGCTACTTTTCTATATATCCCATAAAAAAAAAATCACTGTTGAAAATCAAAAGAGTCCAAAGAAAGATATAGAAAACACCCATTATCCTACCACCTAGACCTATACATGCCCATATATTATTATATTACATATGTATTATGTAATATATGTAATATATAATAGATTCCAATTTCAGATAATTTCACATTTTCTTTTTAAAAATTCAGACATGAGGAGTACCTTTGATATGTCTCTAAATATTTATATATTCATTCAATGAATATTTACTGATTATCTTGAATGTACCAGAAACATAATAACACATCCCACTATTTAATTAATCTCTAATTGTTGGACATACAAATTATTTCAGTGTTTTGCTCTATAAAAGCTGATGTAGCAAACATTCTCTTCCATAAAATTTTGTGAAAGGTTTAATTTTCACAAGCTCCATCATTATTTATAGATATGCAGTTTTTAGAAAGGGAAAAGATATCCTTGAGTAGGAGCTTCTTAAATTATGAAAATTTGCCATCTAGATTAATGAAAAAATTCTGACAGTTGCTTTAGGAAAGTGCTGCGGCATTACTTTATATAAAATTCACATTGAACCACAACTCCCCTTGTTTTGTTTATTTTTTTACTAAAAGGAATGATGACTCAAGAGAAGTCTCCGGTTGGAGACCTCAGGCACTTTCCAGTATAAATGGAGTCCAGAGCGTAAGTTGAGAAATCTGCCCCTTGATTTACCACCCACCACCCAGGGCCTTTGAACCATAGTTGAGTTGAGAGGTTTGTGGCAAAGAAGGAAAAGAAAAGAAACTGTATTAAGTGACTACTATTAACTGGCATTATGCTCGATCCTTGGGGCTCCTGGGTGGCTCAGTCAGTTAAGTATCTGCCATCCGCTGAGGTCATGATCCCAGGGTCCAGGGACCAAGCCCCAAGTTGGGCTCCCTGCTCAAGGAGGAGTCTGCTTCTCCTTCGTCCTCTGTCCCTCCCCCAACCCCAATTATGAGCTCTCTCTCTCTCAAATAAATAAATAAATAATCTTTAAAAAAATAAAAACACCATGCCTTACATATAACAGGTATTCAATACATCTTTCTAAAATAAAGAGCTGTGATTTTACTAGCTCTCCCCTCTTGGAAAACTAATTAACCATCTCAGTTTCCTTGTCTGTAATAGTATTATCTGTAAATTCCCACAAAAGCCCTGTGGAGTTTAGAAAAATCTTATTTTACATATGAGAAAACTGAGTCTGAGATTTGCTAAGAGACTTGTCAAGGCTCATCAAGTAAATAGTGGTTAAGCTTGCACTTGGATTGCAAGATCAAGTCTAAGAATAGCTCACCTCTCTTAGCATTTTCTCCCAAGTCAGGTTCATTCACCTGTCAGTGATGCTGGCATTGAGGGGGGCATGACACCTCAGGATACTACAGGGCTTACCTGGAGCCTCACTAATGGCTGAAGATGCCGATGGACATTGGGCTAGTTCTGGTGCATCACTCACTTACTGTATCTTCAAAGTCTCTAATTCAAATCCAACCTCGTCTAATGCATGAATCCCCAGTAAAACAGCCTCGCCCTGTGGTTACAGTTTCTGCTTCAAACCTGCTGGTGCAGGGCGCCTGGGTGGCTCAGTCGTTAAGCGTATGCCTTTGGCTCAGGTCATGATCCCAGGGTCCTGGGATCGAGTCCCACATCGGGCTCCCTGCTCTGTGGGAAGCCTGCTTCTCCCTCTCGCACTCCCCCTGCTTGTGTTCCTGCTCTCGCTATGTCTCTCTCTGTCAAATAAATAAATAAAATCTTTAAAAAACAAACAAAAAAAACCCCAAAAAAACCCCTGCTGGTGCAGATCCTGAGGTGGCCCCTTAGATCTCTGACCTAGTCTAATCTCAAAATTCCCTGTTGGATTTAATCAGATCAAGACCATGCCAAAAATCATAAACAAAACATCATCCACTCCATTTTTGAGAATGAATAAGCTGGGGTTTTCTGCTAGGTTTTTAATTAAATGACAGAATTTAATTAAATGAATGAAATAATTAAATGATTTAATTCTCTTACTAAACCTATGGATAGATACTCATGAAAGTTGCAGCTTAAATATGACTTTGTTACGATCACAAAGTTAAGACACAGCTAAATCGATGGTATAGGTGAGATCTGTCTGATTTGGAAGCTGAAGCCCTTAAACTCTGGGCCAGAGTTGTACAAACTTCAGGTGTCTCCCCATTAGCATCAGGGTCACTACAGTGCACAGTGCAATTCCAGGGACTCCATCCACTTCTATGTATCATACAGGGGACCTGAGTGCTTATGAAATTAATTTTGTGAGTCTCAACTTGCATTAGACAGTGCAAAATAGAAAATATCCAAGTGCATCACACACAGTGAAGTAGTAGAAGTGGTGTTGTATAAAATGTATGTGTGTGTGTGTGTGTGTGTGTGTGTGTAGCAACATCATATAATGTCTGGGAGCACAGACTCTGGAGCCAGATTACTTGAGTTCTGATGCTGGATCTGCCATTGGCCAACTGCAAGACCTTGTATAACTCACTCGACCTCTCCATGCCTCAGGTTCCTTATCTGTAAATTACAGTTAATAATGGTAACCACCTAATAAGGTTATTGAGAAAATTCAAGAAATTAATGTATATAAAGCAGTTAGCATGGTGCCTGGTACATAGGAAGCATTCATTATTATTTTTAATTTTTTCCTGCAATTTCTACTACTGGTATTATTATGTGTGTGTACTGAATTATGACTTAAGATCATTTTCTTACTATAGATCATGGTCAAAAAATTTGAAAGCCATTGCCTTCATTCCTCTTCCTTTATAAGTACATCCTATTGAATTTGCAAATAACCAATGACCCTCTGATAATACATTACTAAATGTGACTACTCTTGTGGGCCCAGAAAGATTAAGTAATTCTACTCTGGCAAGGGAAGAGGAGGAATCAGTGCTTAGGTAATCAGGAATAATTGGTGTGGCCATTATTCCTAATAGTCCAATGGGAACTACTGGAATAAAAGAGGACCCATAGAGAATGTAACTGAAAGGGGCAATGGAAATGAAATAGGACAACAGATCCTTTGAGTTTAAGTCTTCCCATCGTTATCAGAACAGAATCCCTAATTTTAGTAAGAGACTTTATGTATAGTTACTTCCTGGGTTTGAGTAAGAGACTTGTATTGTTGTTTTCTGGGATTTAGAAAAAACCCCTTTCCATGCCCCCAAATCCAGAGGGCTCTCCCCAACCCATATCAGACTTAGGGAGAGCAATGTAATAATAAGACAGTAGTAGACAGTGGCTCTTAAATATGGAGTCTGGGGCTGGACTTCCAGCTTCAACATTTACTAGCTATGTGGCTGTGAGTCGGTCAGGCAGGCTGCACATTTCTGTACATCTCATTTTTCCCTTCTATAAAAATGTATTTTACTATTTCCTTTCTTTCTATAACAATGTATTATACTATTCTGTACATATCATCCTCAAAGGAAGGTTGTGAGGATCAAATAAGAAAGTATATTTTAAAATATTTAATATCTATTTTTTGGAGGCTTTTCCTGAAACACTATGGATTGAAATGCTACACTGAAATCTTGATCACAGTATAGTATTTCCTGACATAGACTCACCTATCCCTTCATATTCACCTCTCCCTCCTTTCTCCCTGTATGCTGTATTCCAGCAGCATATAGACATATGAAGAGGAATGTGACGTTTTATAAAACATATATATCAACAAATAAATAAAACATACATTTCAATTTTATAAAATGCCACGTGCTCTTTCATGTCTCATTTTTCACCCCGACCTCTCTACCAGCCCAGAGCACTTTTCCTCCTCTCCCCCTTTCTCACCATGCCTCTCTAATAGATCCTACTTTATTGTGGAGGCACTTTTGTGTCCCAAGTTCATTTATGTACCCCATTGCAGAGTCCCTGTATTTCCCTTGCTAAATGGTATTATATTTGTTTCTGGTTATAATTGACCCTCATCTGTACTAGTCTGATAATGGCTAATTTGTCACTGACAGATTTCCAGTATTTTTCAACATGTGGAACATAGTATTTGCTCAGTAAATGCGTGCTGATTCATAATAATAAGTTATGGTCTTCTCTTGACTGATGGGGGCTGTGAACCAGGAAGAAATTGTTGGGCAATCAGGTGTGGGGATCGTAAATTGGGACAGCAGGCCAAAAGGAAAGGAACAAGCCATTATTCACTTACAGCAACAGTACACGCAAGAGGCAAAAGAAAAGACACTTAGTGTTTTATTTTCGGCCACAGAACAGCACACAGCAGGAGGGTCTGATGACAGCTCAGCTGGGTGGGGGGAGGTGTGTGGGGGCCATGTGTTCCTGCTGAGGAGCATCTAACAAGGCCCCTGACTTTTTATGGACTGGGGGCTTGGGAGAAGGGAGAGGGGGAGGGCTAGGAGTGAGAAAGTGCTGAGTCTGGGTAGAAAAAAGTGGCCCAGCTGAAGGAGGCCTCTGAATAGAGGTGTCTGGGCTAGGAATGCAGGCATGCATCTGAGCTCAGCGGGGCTGGGGAGCACACATCCTTGACCACAACTCCCTCCAGAAAGCTGCAATGCCTTGGCTGTGCGCCAAGGGCAGGCTGTGCACCAAGGCTGTGTGCCAAGGGCAGGCTCTTCTCATGAGGCCTGCTAGGCAAAACCTCCTAGTGTCTCTGGTCAGCCCCAAAGGGTCACGCATAGCATTTTGGCCTCAAGCTGAACCCTCGACTCCACACTTTGATACTTTAGGGAGGGCCCAGGTGAAAAGCATGGTCTACTTACTTCATTGTCAACTGCAACTCATTGAACTTGGAGGGTATTGGTCTCTTGGTTCAAAGGATCTGTCCTTGGGATAGGATGTTTAGCTGAGGCCAGGGCCTGACCAATAAGACAACTTTTTCATGCTCTTCTTGCATCTTCTCAGGTCAGTGGTGGTCCATGCCTGCAAACCCAGTCTAGGATGGTGTCTGAATGTCATAGAGCTAGGAGGCAACTATGCGTCCATCTAGTTGCTCTGGGGTGGAAAATACGTTGGTCTTCAGGTTTAGTGGACACAAATGGTCTGTTTGGTCCGCTCAGGGGTTTTTCTGACAAGTGTCCACATAGATTAACAAAAAGCCTATAAGGAGTAAAGCTGATTTTTATCCAAATGCCTCATCCCCACAGGGCAGGGCTTGGTTTATACGCCAAGACATTTTAGTAGCCCGACCAGATGACTGGTCCATTAGCCGCAGAGCAGTCAGGTGGGACCCCAGTCTTCCACATGCTCTGCTAAGATGATCCCCATGGCAGCATTTTCCCATCAGGACTTGGGGACGAATGAGCCGAGAATGCACATGGGTGGTATAGCTACAGAGATAAAGTAGTCAGTAGCAGGAGCCATAACAGTGGAGGTTGGAAGGACCTGAAGAAACCCACCCTTAGCTGGCCCGAGGCAAGGGTCCTGGTGGTGGCTTCAGATCCAAAACTAAAGAGCAGTATTTACTTCCCCCTCAGCTTAGTGCCAGGAGATGCAGGGATTAGAGCCATCTGTGGACCAGTATGCCAACAGCCCAACAAGTTCAATTCTCCTCCACCTCCCATTGAACTCTGACCCTGGCATAGTCCCTCTGGTTCACCCTGGGGACAGAGGGTCTTCAGGCTAACCCCTAGTCTTCGTTGATTTTCGCAAGCTGAGAGGTGTGAGTGAGGGTTGTCTGACTCATCTCCAGGCCACTGGGCAGAGCACAGGGAATAGTTCTTGTGTCAATCACGGAGGCCTTCATGTTCAGACTCTATGGTGGCTGCCTGTGGGGCCCCTCATGGCCTGGTTAAGTTCTGGCCATGAATTACGTGGGGGATGGTGGGAGCAGAGAATCAGGTAGACCAGTAGGCTTTGGGTAAGCAGGCAGGTAGCTGTTCCCCGCTGGGACTCCTGGAGGTGGTACAGAGTGGCCAGTCTGGGCACAATCGTGGCTTCCATGGGTGGAGGGTGGCCCCCAGAAGCCAGTGGCTGGAAGGCACACATGCCCTACCCACAAAAGGCTCTGTGTAGCTTTGCGCCTGGAAGCCCAGTTGTCACACTTACATCGCCTTTCTGCTGATCAAACTTTGAAGTGAAAGGTTCTGGAAGCCTCTCGAGGAGCTTTCTCTCTCTCCGTGGTGCCATGGAGCCTGAATGATCGCAGCATGGGCCTGTCCAGCCATTGGACAATGTTTGGCTGCCTTCGTGGTGACCTCTCTCAGGGTAGCCCAAAAGAGGGGATCTGTGGTAACAGGGCCCACAAGGCACTACACTCCCTCCCTGAATTGAACAAGATTACCTCCTTTTTTTTTTTTTTTAAAGATTTTATTTATTTATTTGACAGAGAGAGAGCGCGAGAGAGGGAACACAAGCAGGGGGAGTGGGAGAAGGAGAAGCAGGCTTCCTGCCGAGCAGGGAGCCCGACGTGGTGCTTGATCCCAGGACCCTGGGTTCATGACCTGAGCCGAAGGCAGACGCTTAACGACTGAGCCACCCAGGCGCCCCTTAAGATTACCTCCTTTAACATGCAGACAAACTAACCAGATCCCTAAGGTCTCTTTTGGCAACTAAGCAAGCCCCCTGAGGCACTACGTTCTTTTTCACTGAATGCATGAGTCTCAATAACCTTCTGTACTATGTGCATTATCAGTACCAGAGAGCTTCTTAATAGTTAATAATAATTATGAGGCCAGGTGCCTGGGTAGGCTCAGTTAAGTGTCTGCCTCTGGCTCAGATCATGATCTCAGGGTCCTGGGATTGAGCCACACAATGGGCTCCCTGCTCAGCGGGAAGCCTGCTTCTCCCTCTCCTCCCTGCTGTTGCTCTCTCTTTCGCTCTCTCTCTCTCAAATAAATTTTTAAAATCTTAAGACAAAAACAAAACAAAATTTTATGAGGTACAATTAACTCAGGGCCTCTGATGACCTCTGGTCTTATTGTCAGAGCACCTGACCAGTGGTTAGGGACTGCTCCCCAGTTTTTTTTAGAGCCCCTTTATTGGATTTCTAATTTGACCCACTAGGTGAGCTCAGCCAGGGTGTGGGAGGTTAAAAAGAAGGACCAGTGGTGAACTGAAAACTATTTGTAAAGAACTTGCTAGCATTCCTGCAACTCCCTGGTGAGGTGCTCTGAGGAACACTCTGGCTTTTTGCTCTTCCCAAACCACATAGTGCTCAGTTGACCACCCGGCTTACTGTGCCAAGTTGTCAAGGTGTGGAGGTAGTCAATTAGGACAATGAGCCAACTCAAAGTTACAATCAAGCCTCTATTCCCTTAGTGCGACAACACAGACAAGAGACAAAGAAAAAGACACTGCCTCCTCAGGGTGGCATTTTCCCCAGGGAAAGAAACTGTGGGAGGGTCAGATGACCGCAGTGAGGTTGAGGGATTATCTCACTGTCAGGGAGCACCAAACAAAAGGCCTCCTCTTTTTTTAAGGAATCCAGGGGTGGGGGTGGGGCAGGAGAAGCTCAGAGTAAAGGGCTAGGAATGGGAAAGGACTGAGTCAGAGGGGGAAAAATGCCTTGGTCAAGCCCTCCCCCAGACCCTTAAAGAGTCCCCTGAATGGAGGCATCTGAGTTAGGAACCTGGATGCTCTACTCCTATGAGCACAGCTGGCCTAGTGTGGGGCAGGCAGCTGAGTCCTCAACGGCCAGTCCTTCCAGAAAACTGCAATGCACTGGCTGTGTGCCAAGTCTGGTGTGCAGAGGGCAGCTTTCCCTTATGAGGCCAGCCAGGCAGAGGCTTGTAATTGTCAGTGGCCAGGCCTGAAGGATCCTGCATAGGATGTTGGCCTGAAGCTGGACTCTTCACAAATAATATGAGTAGGTCCAGATGAATGAAGACACAAGGGCGGATGTTGGAAGGAATTAATTGTTGCAAACAGATCTGAAGCCAGAGTCAAATGAGGCCCCTGCACTGTCAGTTGGACAAGAAAAGATGCCCAAGGAGGGCTTATATCCAAGAATGAGAACCAGAAAGCCCTAAGGAGGCTGAGAGCGAGCCAGTGGCAAGTGGGACAAACACGTGTACTGGGAAGCCCAGATGAGGATGTCAAAGATGACTTTCACATATGGCCTAGATCATTCCTATCATTGACTGCTAAGGAGCATATAGTTCCTAGCTTCTAACCCACTTCCCCCTTTGATCAGAAACATACAAGTATGCGTGTGAAGGATGTCGTGTCCAGTAGCATTGACAGGCTGGCAATCTCTTCTTCTCCAGCGATACTTGGAGCCCATAACAGACATTCTAGGCAAAGAACACATGCCGACGATTACAAATTCAACAGAGAAGGGAGGCTGGCCCAGGAAGAAAGGAAGAGTGAAAGAGATATCTTACAATCAACTGAGCTATGAGCCCTGGCACCTCGGTCTTTAATTTTAAAAGCACTGTGAAATGTGCTGTACCGATGTAACTTGTTTTTGCTTTCTTGGATTTCCCCTAACTCATTTGCCACTGGTCTCAGCACCCTGGGAGGATAAAAATTACTTTATTTCTGCTGCCTCAGGTTTTCTTCCTATAAATAGTTGGAGAAAAATCAGAAAAATCGTGTTTTATTTTCTTTTTTTTTTAAAGATTTTATTTATTTATTTGAGAGAGAGAATGAGAGACAGAGAGCACGAGAGGGAAGAGGGTCAGAGGGAGAAGCAGACCCCCCGCTGAGCAGGGAGCCCGATGCGGGACTCGATCCCGGGACTCCAGGATCATGACCTGAGCCGAAGGCAGTCGCTTAACCAACTGAGCCACCCAGGCGCCCGACGTGTTTTATTTTCTTTATGAAGCTATCATAGGATTTGTAGCCTTATAACTGAAGAACTAAGTGACAAGAAGTTAGGGAATACAAAGCATCGGCCACCAAATGAAGGTTCTCGGGGGGAGGGAGGGGATTTGAAAATGAATGCAGCCGAGAAGATAAGAGTTGACAGAATATCAGCTTCTGCTTTGGTCCTGCTCTGATCATCTTTCTCATCAATTATTTACAGCAGGAAGATCTATGTTAAAATTAATCATGAAATCCTGAATTGCTCCTTTACATTAATAATGAAACAACTGCAGCAAATGCAAACAGACACAGATTATAGAATATGAAATAACGCTTAACACACCGAGGGAAAGGGCCTCTTTAAGTGAAACACCGAGAGGCTAATTATGGTACAATTGTCAGGACTCTGGCCCATGACCCAGACCAGCAGCCCATATCTGACAAATACAGGCTCGTATCTGTTTCATCTGCAGTTGTCCTATTTAGAG
Organism: Leptonychotes weddellii; assembly: GCF_054177405.1. Lineage (NCBI taxonomy): Eukaryota > Metazoa > Chordata > Mammalia > Carnivora > Phocidae > Leptonychotes > Leptonychotes weddellii. The sequence continues at coordinate 32,256,620 of NC_138379.1, read as the reverse complement.
CTGTGTTCAGAGCAGCCCCAAACCAACTATCGAGTAGTTGCTATACAAACATGGAGTTTGGGGGGCATGTGAACCATAGCTTTTGGGTTGGTGCCGGGCCCAGAGCGAGGTCTCAGCTGCTGTCACCGTCCTAATGACATGAAGAGCTAGGCTGAGCACACAGGATGATATACACAGATTTGAGTCTCAGGCAAGCAGAATCCTAAGGTTTCTATTTCTCTCCATGAACGCTTTATTTATTCGAAAACATTCTCTGGTGGAAACTTATGCTCTCTCTGCATGTGCTATGCTACAAATCAGGCACATTTCATCATGCTGTCGTCAGAAGACACAAAATGTCCTTAAAAGCTGTTCATGGTTAACGTGTATGCCTGATGGAGGATTAAGGAAGAAAATGTAATGATTTACCCATATTCAGAGGTACATAAAATTACCTGTCTACTTCCAACCCGGTAACCAAATGTTAAGTGATGAAATCCCACAAAGGTGACAAAAAGTGTTGTGACGGATTAATTGAGAAATGCTTTCCCCAGAATGAATGTTTCTCCTACAAGTCATGGTTCTTGTGGAACACATGAATGGTCCCTGGGCTAATCCGTGGTCTGGTCGAAACAGGTTTCCTGTGTTCTTTGTGGCGTGAGTTCCCTTGTGTTCATGTTTCTGTACTGCAGAGGGGAGTTGTGTGGATTGTCAAGTGGGGAAAGTAGCCGTGTGAAAAGTGAGTCAGAGGGGCCATAAACCCTTCTTTGCCGTGCCCACGAACACCACACTCTTCCTCATCCATCTGTTCACAGCGGTTGGAGTAGAAGTACAGCAGTCTTCTAATAAACAGGCAGAATTCTTGTTCTTACCCAGAAATTTTACCACTGTTCTCTGAATGATGCCCATACACACAGCAACTATCTGTCAGAAGCATGCATATGAGGTCTAAGAATGTATCCGTGTTCTCCCACTGCAATGTTGCCTTGAAGCACTTTGCTTCAGTGGAGACTTTACAAGACTCATGCCCCCCAGTGCCTTAGGCTGGTCCATCTCTCTGTTGCCCACCCCTCATTCTCCAGCAGAGCTGCTGTCGGGCAGACTGAAGCAAGGGGAGTTCGAGATAGAGACAGGGAGGGGGCTCCCTGCTGCTCCACTCACATGTCTAGACTGTGACTCTCAGAATTTCCCGAAGTGTGTGCTCCGGGATGATATTAGATGTTGTGTGACAAAGAATGCTTTCCGCAGTCCAGTGGTTCTACAAGTTTGGAAAATTCTGGGTTATATGAGGTTAAAGAAATTTTATAATGGAAGAATTCTTCAGAAGATGTAATGCATGTATTGACACATTATATTTTAGTCATCCAAGAAAATCAGCCGGTCTCTTGGCTAGTGCATCCTTTAGTTCCTTGGAATTATTTTTGGAGTGTTAGGCTGAGAAACCTCAAAACAGTCCAGCAGAGGGAGGAAGGGATAGAGAATTTTTCCCCCTAGATTCCTTTCATCTCCTGTCTCCTACTGGTTGAAATTCTTCTTTTAGGGAGCTATTTGCCCTGAATTTCAAGGTTGCATCATCCAGCTAGATGGTAAGTGTCAGCCAGGTCCCACATGCTGTCAGGTGGCATGACAGGAGCACTCGGAGACTGATCCACAGCTGGTTGGCCTTGGGTGACTGAATGGCATGGCCAGTGTGCCGCCCCCATCCCTGAGACACAGATGCAGCCAATGAGCAGCCATAGCCTGGGAGGGGAAGCATGAAGCTGGGCGAGAGAATCTGAGAAAGATGTGCCTTACTTGACTCTCTTTTCCTTTGTGACGCATGCTAGAAACCTGGCGTGAAACAAAACCATTAACAAGAAGAGTGCAAGGGGACCTCAAGAAGGTAGAAAAGATGGTGCATACATGCTCTTTCTCTCAAGGAGTCTTAGGTTAGAAGGTAGCATAGGAGATAAGAAACCACCAGAGAAGAGTCTACCAAAAACATATTGGCAAAGAAGACTCAAATCAAGCTCTGGATTGTGTGTTCTAAGCCTGTGAAGTGAAGGCTGGTTCTGTAGGAATTCAGGAAAAGAGAAGACGTAGGATACCTTTATGCAAAAGACCTTGAATGAAATATGGAAGTCAGATTGGCTAGGAAGTGAGGTACTCACAAAAAGATGGCATTTGATGAAATCCAAAATGAAGAGTGAGTTTTGTTTAAGATGACTTTCATGAAGATAACTGTCCAGCTGAAATTTGCTTTCTTTGACCCAGAAATAAGTATTTCTCCTTTGCACCCTCATACATCCTACACATCCTGCTGCTATTTGCTCCATATTACCTGTCCAAACTGGGCTTGTGAGAGTCCCCCTTGGTCTTCTACCTCTTTTTCTTCTTTTACCTGAATCTTCCCCATTCAGTTAGTGATAACCTCATGTCTAAAGTTGCTAAGAATAAAACATGCAGATTCTTCCTTGATTACTCTCACTCTCTGCATTCATTCCATGGGGCAGCCCTCTAGACGTGCCCTGTAAAAATTACCCCGAATGTGGCAATGCCTCCTAGTGTCAGTGTAGGGACTCTCTTTCAGCCACCACACAGAACAATCGCGCCAGTCTCCTAACTGGTATCTCTGCTTTTATTCTGGTTTATTTATACTCTGTTGGCCACTTGATGGCCAGAATGAGCCTTTTAAGATCCATGTCAGTCACTTTTCTGCTAAAAACTTTTCAGTGGTTTTCTATTTCATTTAGAGGAAGAGCCAAACTCCCAACAATGGTCTTCAGCTGTACATGATATGGCTTCTGTTTACTGCTTGGGGTCTCCTCTTATTCCTCCCCTGTAGCCCCATTTATTGTGCTCTAGACACACTGAACTTCTGCTATTCATATGATACTTCAGGGACAATTCTATTCAAGGTCCGTGTATAGGCTAATCCCTCTGCCTGGAATGCTTTTCCCCCAGATGTCTACATGACATGTCCCCTCACCTCCTTTAAGTCTGCTTATGTCCACACATCAAGGAGGCTTTTCTTGCCTATTTAAAACTGCAACCCTTGCTCCCTAGCCTCCCTTTCCTCCTTCCCTGCTTTATCTCTCTCCCTAGCATTTATACTATTCAGTATATGATCTGATTCTTTTCCTGCCTCCTTGCCAGAATGTAAACGCCATAAAGGTAGGGTTTTTGGGCTACTTGATCACTGCTTTATTCTCAATGCTTAGATGAGTGGCTGATTTATAGCAGGTACTGTATAAATACTTACTAATTAAAGAAAATTTGGTTACTTGTCTACGACTATCACAGGTTTGTCTACTATCAGGTGAACTTTTAAAAACACAGAATATTCTATTTTAATCATTAGCGCTGAGCACACGACTTTGCTCTTAGTAAGCCTCAATAATATTTTGGCCACGAATGAAGGGGAGAATGCTATATAGAAACATGTTGTTTGGGGGCACCTGGGTGGCTCAGTCGTTAGGCGTCTGCCTTCGGCTTAGGTCATGATCCCAGGGTCCTGGGATCGAGCCTCGCATCTGGCTCCCTGCTCGGTGGGAGGCCTGCTTCTCCCTCTCCCACTCCCCCTGCTTGTACTCCCTCTCTCGCGGTCTCTCTCTCTGTCAAATAAATAAATGAACTCTTCTAAAAAAAAAAAAAAAGAAACCTGTTGTTTGGAGAAGACTGGTCCCAAAGGGGGTGGATGAACAGGAGGAAACAAACATTTGTTGAAGAATTGCTATGTGACTTAGACATGTCTTTGGAGTATCTGCTTCAGATGGAAAGCGATACATTCCCAGTTAACAGATGACACAAGTCAGTATCAGAGGGTTCACGTACCATGTCCATTAGCCACACAGGTAGAGGCAAAGCCCTTACACTTTCTAGTATCTCACATGATGGCAGTGTGAACTGATGTCTACTCTAAGCCAAGGAGAAGATATCCCCAAGTTTAAAATATCCTTCAGTTTAGGGGCACCTGCTTGGCTCAATCAGTTAAGCATCCAACTCTTGATTTCAGCTCAGGTCATCTCAGGGTTGTGAGATTGAGCCCTACATCAGACTCTGTGCTGGGCATGGAGCCTGTTTAGGATTCTCTCTCTCCCTCTCCCTCTGTCCTTCCCACCCTCTCATCCCTCTCAAATAAATAAATAGATAAATAGGTAGGTAGGTAGGTAGATAATCCTTAAGTTTGATTTAACATTTGGACCGATTGGTTTCTTCTCATTTCTTCCCCTTTGTGGGTTTTCTCTCTCCAGTGAAGGAAGCTAATTGTGTATTCAGCTAAATTTTAAATTTCACAAGATAAAGGTTCACGTCTCTTCAAACACTTACTTATTACTCAGTCTTTCCTGTTTCTCTGGTGATTTTACCTCCATCACCATCAAGGATCTTTCCTCAATTATTTGCATATTTTCTTATTTATGATTAAACTAAACCATCATCTTTATTTAATTTACAGAGACTTGTGGGAGCTGGTAGCAAGCCAGATGTGTGCAATTAGGTCGGAGACCACAAGGAACACCCCAATCAGCAGCATGTGGGTTTCAGGCTTGCTCATTAATGTTTCTCTTTGCTTTCTACAAGTTTATGTCTGACAGTGACTTTGTGGGAGAACTGACCTGGCAAAATGAGGTCTTTTTTTTTTTTTAATCCCAACTGATCTTTGAAGTTTTCTGTATCAACTCACCCAGTTGGGAAAGGAACAGTCATTGGTTCTGAATTAGAGATTGTTTTACTGGGGGTGTTGTTTTTGAATGGGATATAAAAATTAAGCTCCTTTTCAAGCACACCATTCCCCGTTCCAATAATCAGAGCTAAGAAAGGAAGGCCTGAGTGATCAAGTCTATGTGCTTGAATAATTACATCACATCACCTCTTCATGCAGTGCAGGTAGAGATGCATTTAGGCAGAGTGACTCTTGATCATGATCAAGGTAGAGGAGAGGCATGAAAAAGGGAAAGGTGCTTTTTTTTTTTTTTAAAGATTTTATTTATTTATTTTAGAGACAGAGCACAAGAGAGGGGAGCGGGAGAGGGAGAAGCAGGCTCCCTGCTGAGCAGGGAGCCCGGTGCGGGACTTGATCCTGGGACTCCAGGATCATGACCTGAGCCGAAGGCAGTTGCTTAACCAACTGAGCCACCCAGGCGCCCCAGGAAAGGTGCTTTTAATTACATGGGACACAGCTGAGATCTAACTGGAGCATATCCCTGGAAAAAAAAAGTAATTGGAATTAAACAGACCATCTGCACTACCACTGATTGGAGAAAAGGAGTAAAATTCAATTTAATTTTACAAGATGACCATGGAAGGAAAAGCATTGTGAAGAAGCATTTCATTAAGCACAGGAGGGGAAGGGCATCTGGGTGGCTCAATCTGTTAAGCGTCTGCCTTCAGCTCAGGTCATGATCCCAGGGTCCTGGGATCGAGCCCCGCATTGGGCTTTCTGCTCATTGGGAAGCCTGCTTCTCCCTCTCCCACTCCCCCTGCTTGTGTTCCCTCTCTCATTGTGTCTCTCTGTCAAATAAATAAATGAAATCTTAAAAAAAAAAAAAAGAACATGAGGGGAGACCACCAAATTTACAGTTATCTTTGTTTTGACAGACTTAGTGGAGAAAAAAAAGTGCTTGGTTATGTAACTGGTGGCTTACTTTCTCTATGACATTGTCATTTTTCTCCAAATGGCTGGGGGAGCTTAGTTTCAAGCACTAGTCAGTGGATCATCTCAAGGAATGGCTTATCTCTGAGAGGTTAGATGAGCCAGTGGAAAGACAGCAGAAGAACTGAAAGTGCTCCAGAAATTTTTTTTTATACCATCTTGCAACTAGATTTGTTTTTTTTTCTTAAAGATTTTATTTATTTATTTGAGAGAGAGAGAGAGATAGTGAGAGTAGGAACACAAGCAGGGGGAGTGGGAGAGGGAGAAGCAGGCCTCCCGCGGAGCAGGGAGCCCGATGCGGGGCTCGATCCCAGGACCCTGGGATCATGACCCGAGCCGAAGGCAGACGCTCAACGACTGAGCCACCCAGGCGCTCCAAAATTTTTAAGGGAAGTTGAAAGGGGATACCAACAGCAAGCACCAAATCTAAAAAACCTATTGGGATTGTCAAAGTAGGACTCTTGGACTATGAAACTAACAGAAACACACACACACACACACACACACACACACACACGTGGGGATAGATTAAAAATAGCAAAAAAAAAAAAAAACCCAAAGCAATTTTTTCATGCCAAGCGTTATGTTCTTACGTGTATTCACGTATGTTAATCTGCTGAGCCACATGTGTATTAGGATTGTCCAAGATACAGGTGAGGATATCAGGAATTAGAGAGGCTAAAGAATTTGCCTAAAGCTCATGCAGCTCTTAAGTAGCAAAACTAGAATTTCTATCTAGACTGATTTCATACAAAAGCTCATGTTCTCCTTCAGTATTTTAAACTGTCAAGGTAGGAGAGTCCTGCGTAATTTCCATGAGCACTGTTTATGTAATTGTAATGTATCTTCATTTGTGAGTGACTCTACCAAGATTGGGTAGGTTAATTTGGCTTGAAGATACATGGTCAGAGTCCACAAATATAAAGATGTTAATAAGTGGGGCATCCTAAAAGTCAGAAATTGTGAATTTTTCTTTCAGCTTCATGGTAAATTTTTGTGAATTTAGAAATGTCATTTTCTCTTTCTAGGCCTCAGTTTCTCATTTATTATGATAGGATTTAACTTGCTTGTCTGTAAGGGCCCTTTAAGAATAAATATTCTGATTCTGCCATGTGCACTTGGATGCTGCATGTGCCCCAGATCACTGGGGCTTCAAATAATTGTGAATGGTCCAAGTGGTCTGGTTTATATCATAATATGCACTAACATTTATTAAGTTCTTAGTGTGCATATGAAACTGTTTTAAATACTTTAATCCTTTTAACAAAACTGAGTTGAGTTTTATTATTACTCCCATATTACAGGTGAAGAAACTAAACACTCAAAGATTGAGTGACTATCCCAGTGTCATATGACTAATAGTTTTATACCCCAGGATTCCAATCTAGATGTTTTAGTCTGAGGGTTTGTGCTCCTAATTATTATATTTCCCTGCCTCTGTCATCACCAGAGGACTATAGCCCATTATCTCTCTGTGAGGTAATTACACCTTCTAATAAGACCTAAAACACAAGCAATGGGGTTGTAGTGTTATTTAGATTATCACCTTGGGAAAAGCCACTCCTAAAACATTTTTGAGGACTGACTTTAAGTAGTGATTTAAATTACATTTGTATAATCTGAATCAGTTTAAACCATATGCCAAAGATATTAACATAGTGATTTCCTACCTAGAATTTTTTTCAGTGGCAAAGTGTTTACTTATAAGTCCACTCATAAATATGGATGCAAAACCCCCAACAAAATACTAGGTAATTGAACCCAGCAATATATAAAAATGGATTATCTATGGCTATGTGGGAACTGAGCTGAGTAATGCAAGGTTGGTTTAATATTTCAAAATAATGTGACAGACCACATCCACAGAGTAAAGTACAAAGACCTCATGATCACCTCAATAAACAGAAAAAGTATTGGGCAAAATTCAGCACCCATTCATATCCACATATGGAAAACAATTTTGCAATAAAAAAGAAATGAAATACTGATACATGCTATAATATTGAAAAACCTTGAAAACATTATACTAAGTGAAAGAAACCAGTCACAAAGGGCCACATATTTTATGAATCTATTACAATGACATGTCCTAAATAGGCAAATCTTTAGAGACAGAAGGTAGACTAGTAGTTGCCTAGGACTTGGACAGTGATGGGATTGGTAGGTCGGGGGTAAAGTGAGGGTTTCTGAGGTAAGAAAAATATTATAAAATCGGTTGTGCTGATGAATAGACATTTCTGTGGCTATACTAAAACACATTGAATTGTACCCTTTCAATGGGTAGATTGTATGGTATATGAACTATATCTCAATAAAGCTACTTAAAAATAGTCCAACGCATTTGACAGAACTAGTAATACTTTACAGATTTCATCACTATGGGTCATTTTTACCCTTTGAGACCAATTGTGCTCAGAAATAAGACCACTCCTTCATTCCTCAGTTCTTTTTATGTTCAGACCCATAGTCTGGAACTAGGCAACCTCTATTTCTTTATTTTTTTTTAAGATTTATTTATTTCAAAGGGAGAGAGAAAGTGTGTGTGAGTGGGGGGAAGGGCAGAGGGAGAGGGGAAGCAGACTCCCTGCTGAACTTGGAGCCCCACGCAGGGCTTGATCTTCCAACCTGTAGATCATGACCTAGAGATCGTGACCTGAGCCAAAACCAAGAGTTGGACACTTAACCAACTGAGCCACCCAGGCACCCTGACAATCTTTATTTCTTAAATGTGATTCCTGGTTTTGTTCAAAGAACCCAGAAGGAAAAGAGAGAATGCTACATGAGGGAGGAGTTAGCATATGTTTCATAGAAAAAGTAGCCCTTTTTAGAAATAAAACTCTAGGTTAGGAAGTATTTCAAAATTTATATTATTTGTCCCATTTATTCTCTCCTAAATCATTGTCAGAAGCTGTCAATTTACATCTCCATCGCCAATTGACAATTCAACGCTTGATGCTTACCTCCCAAAATGTCCCACTCTGTTTTCCACTATTCTATAACACAGTTCTTTTTTATATTTAGCAGAAATATATCTCAATAAGTTGAAACTTAAATGCTTTGGGTTTTATCCCTTAAGGCCAACAGACCAGTCAGATTCCTCCTTTCATCATGACTACCCTTCATTGGTTTGCAAGTATCTATCATACCCAGAAGCAAAGATGTGTGATGGGATAAGCACAAGAATTCGATCCAGATAGACAGATTATGGGCCTTGGGCAAATTACTTAACATCTCTGAGTTTTACTTTCACGTCTGTGAAATGTGAACAATAAAACCTACTTTACAGAATTCTTGGGCGCCTGGGTGGCTCAGTTGGTTAAGCGACTGCCTTCGGCTCAGGTCATGATCCTGGAGTCCCTGGATCAATCCCGCATCAGGCTCCCTGCTCAGCGAGGAGTCTGCTTCTCCCTCTAACCCTCCCCCCTCTCATGTACTCTCTCTCTCAAATAAATAAATAAATCTTTAAAAAAAAAAACCTACCTTGCAGAATTCTTAATGAAATTTGTTGGATAGCTTTTATTTTTAAGTGCCTGGCAGAGAGGGTAGTGCCCTTCTCTTCACTATTGCCTGCTTCTATGTCTTTCCGGTAAACTTTTCCAGTTAGTCCAATCATCCATTATGTAAAATGATAATAACTGAAATGTGTAACCTATGCTTGACCTGTAAACATAGGTTAAAATGAAGAGTGAACAGAAAGGATTTCTCTGACCTCATAGAGATTTAGGCAGCCTACTTTGTAGGGGATTCATAATACTTTGTCAGACAATAGGCTGAACATGTATCTCCTTTCCTCTGGCCATCCGTAAGAAATTCTTGCTCTGTAAACAAACCCTCAACTCACTTATTAGGCTCATTAGGCTGAGAAATAGAGACTTTTTAAAAATCTCTGAATTCCTTCCAACCTTACAAAGAGTTTGTTTTGGACCTATGCAATTCAGAGTTTTGCTTTTCTGCTGGTTCTTCCTTTCATTCCTTCATAGGCAAGAATCTATTCTAGAACCAAAATTGCACTAAGGAGTCTGGCTATAGAGTGCAGGAAGTTCAGGCATGATAGTATACAGGTTTTAGGGTTAGGAAAGAAACTCAACTTTCTCAAGTACTTTCAGTGAATATGACCATTGTGATCAGTACTCTCCTTCCAACAATTTTAAGCATTTACTATTTTTTTTTTAAAGATTTTATTTATTTATTTGAGAGAGAGAGAATGAGAGACAGAGAGCATGAGAGGGAAGAGGGCAGAGGGAGAAGCAGACCCCCTGCCGAGCAGGGAGCCCGATGTGGGACTTGATCCCGGGACTCCAGGATCATGACCTGAGCCGAAGGCAGTCGCTTAACCAACTGAGCCACCCAGGCGCCCAGCATTTACTATTATTCTCTAATCCTACATAGGAGAAAGCTGAGACTCAAAGAGGAGAGAGCTGCTGAAGGTCTCAAAAGCAATGCCATTCTATTTGCAGAGCTTCCCTCTCCAGTACACACGATTATCCTGATTTCATATAAAAACAAGGGTTAGCCCCAGCAAAACTCTTGAATTGGATTGTTGTGGTTTGACTCCCTATACAGGAAAGTAAAAATGAAATAAGTGAAAGAGCACCTGGTTAGTGGATCAGGAAATCAAAGTCCTCATTCTGACTATGGCACTGAATGACTGTGGGATCTTTTGAAGAATAATATTAATAATTATATAGAAATCACTATATAAAATTTTAAATTAATCATTTTTTAAAAAACCCCAAATCTTCCACATTCTCCTTGCTCCCATCTCTACCTATTCTTTTTTTTATACTAGTTTTTAAATTAATTAATTAAAGTTTTAGTCAGTGGACATACAATGCAATATTGGTTTCTGGACTAGAATTCAGTGATTCATACCTTACAACACCCAGAGCTCATCATAACAAGTGCACTCCTTAATACCCATCACACATCTAGCTCATCCCTTACCCACCTCCCTCCATCAACCCTCAGTTTGTTCTCTATTGTTAAGAGTCTCTTATGGCTTGTTTCCCTCTCTCCTTTTTTTTCTTTTCCTCTTTCCCCTATGTTCATCTGTTTTCTTTCTTAAATTACACATGAGTGAGATCATATAGTATTTGTCTTTTTCTGACTGACATATTTCACTTAGCATAATACACTCTAGCTCCATCCACATTGTTGCAAATGGCAAGATTTCATTTTTGATGGCCAAGTAATATTCTACGGTATGTATATGTATGTATATATATACACACCACATCTTTTTCCTCTCATCAGTCGATGGACATTTGAGCTGACTCCATAGTTTAGCTATTGTTGATAATGCTGCTATAAACATTGGGGTGCACGTACCCTTTGAATCTGTATTTTTGTATCATTTGGGTAAATACCTAGCAGCACAATTGCTTGATTGTTGGGTAGCTCTATTTTCAACTTTTTGAGGACCCTCCATACTGTTTTCCAGAGTGGCTGCACCAGTTTGCATTCCCACCAACAGTGCAAGAGGTTTCACCTTTCTTCACATCCTCACCAACACCTGTTGTTTCTTGTGTTGTTAAATTTAGCCATTCTGACAGGTGTGAGGTGGTATCTCATTGTGGTTTTGATTTGTATTTCCCTGATGATGAGTGATATTGAGTGTTTTTTTCATGTGCCTGTTAGCCCTCTGTATGTCTTCTTTGGAAAAGTGTCTATTCATGTCTTCTGCCCATTTATTAACTGGATTATTTGTTTTTTGGGTGTTGAGTTTGATAAGTTCTTTACAGATTTTGGATACTAACCCTTTATCAGATATGTCATTTGCTAATATGTTCTCCCATTCCGTAGGCTGCCTTTTAGTTTTGTTGATTGTTTCCTTGACTGTCCGGAAGCTTTTCTTCTTGATGAAGTCCCAATAGTTCATTTTTACTTCTATTTTCCTTGCCTCTGGCGACGTGTCTAATAAGAAGTTGCTATGGCGAGGTCAAAGAGGTTGTTGCCTGTGTTCTCCTCTAGGATTTTAATGGTTTCCTGTCTCACATTTAGGTCTTTCATCCATTTTGAATTTATTTTTGTGTATGATGTAAAAAAGTGGTCCAGTTTCATTCTTCTGCACATTGCTGTCCAATTTTCCCAACACTGTTGAAGAGACTGTCTTTTTTCCATTGGATATTCTTTTCTGCTTTGTCGAAGATTAGTTGATCGTATAGTTGAGGGTCCATTTCTGGGCTCTCTATTCTGTTCCATTGATCTGTGTCTGTTTCTATGACAGTACCATACTGTCCTGATGACTACAGCTTTGTAATACAGCTTGAAATCTGGAATCATGATGCCTCCAGCTTTGTTTTTCCTTTTCAGAATTGCTTTGACTACTCAGGGTCTTTTGTGGCTCCATACACATTTTAGGATTGTTTGTTCTAGCTTTGTGAAAAATGCTGGTGGTATTTTGATAGGGATTGCATTAAATGTGTAGATTGCTTTGGATAGTATAGACATTTTAACAATGTTTATTCTTCCAATCCACAATTATAGAATGTTTTTCCATTTCTTTGTGTCCTCTTCAATTTCTTTCATAAGTGATATATAGTTCTCAGAGTGGAGTTCTTTTACCTCTTTATTTAGGTTTATTCCTAGGTATCTTAGTGTTTTTGGTGCTATTGCAAATGGGATCAATCCTTGATTTATTTTTCTGCTGCTTCGTTATTGGTGTATAGAAATGCAACAGTTTCTACACATTGATTTTATATCCTGCAAATTTGCTGAATTCATGTATTAGTTCTAGTAATTTTTGGTGGAGTCTTCTAGGTTTTCTAAGTAGAGTATCATGTCATCTGCAAATAGTGAAAGTTTGACTTCTTCCTTGACAACTTGGATGCCTTTTATTTCTTTTTGTTGCCTGATTGCTGAGGCAAAGACGTCCAGTACTATGTTAAATAGTAATTCGACCTATTCTTTAGGGATGATTGACATTGAAAAGTCATACATCTGTGTAATGGTTACCCTTTTTTATTTTTTCAGGATTAATTTATCAAAGACTGATTCCAGGCAGGTTTCATGCAGAACAGAAGTTAGTCTCCTGCAGAGCTTCTTGGAAACTTTCCACAGTCTCAAAGTGTGGTGCTAAATCCCCAGGTACCCCAAAACTCTCTCAGGGGGTCTGCACATTCAGCATTATTTTCATAATAATACTCAGATGTTATTTGCCCTTGTGACACTCACCCTCCCATAAATGAACGGTGGAGTTTTCCAGAAACTGCCTAACGTGATATCGCAACGGATTGAATGCCAAAGCAGATATAAGAATCCAGGGTCTTCCAATAAGTCAGACATTAAAGGCATTGCTAAATAAATAAATAAAGACATTTGCAAAAAGTTAAAAAAAAAAGTCACTGATCTTTTCCTGCTATTTTTTTTTGTTTTTTAAAATAGAATTTTTCATTAAAATGTTATTATGTTAACATGAAAAGGGCTCATTGTTTTAAAATACACTAATACAAAGTTTTTAAAATTTATCAGTTTGAATTATTTCTAGTATGGTAAATATTAACATATAGAATCCACATAAACATACATTTTTAGAGTTTTCAATAATTTTTAAGAGTTTAAAAGGGTCCAGAGACCAGAAAGTTTGAGAACCACTGGCCTTAGGCAGTCGAGGTTGATATAACGCTGAGATGGACTTGGGCTGCAGCCTTGCTCATGCACAGAAGGGGCTGATACTTTTTTGAGACTCACTACATCCGATATGGGCTACCCCCAAGTGCAATGGACAGCAGAAAAACCCTTTATCTGCTGTGGCTCCTATCTCAGTGACTTTCCACCAATAAACCTGTTCTGGGGGGAGTGTGTTTACTTCCTGATTATTCACACATGCTCATTCAGCATCCCTGATTTAAAATTTCTGTTAAACAAATGTGAGTCCATATATAAACTCCAATTAGAGGTCTGAGAAATGGGTGAGTTGAAATAGATGAAGAGCATATATCTTCCCAATTTAGATTCTGGAACAAGATTTCGTTTTGTTTTATATATGAGCTCAGGAGAATCATTGGCCATATGAAAGTATTAGATTATAAACCCTTCTCTTTACTCTCAGTCCCAGAAATCGTTACTATGTTATGTTGGTAGGAGGAAGAATGGAGATTGCTTGGAATATATGATACTTTGTTGCCGTACCAACCTCTAATGTTTACCCCAAGTAGTATCATTGCCCTTACAGAAGCCACAAATGTACTAGATCTGGTTTGGCCACCTGGCTTGCTTAAGCCAACATATCAGTGGTAAATATGATGTAAGTAGAGACTTGAAGTTTTCACATTTAAGCTTATCCTCTTGGTGTTCTGGGAGCCCCAAGCTGCCTTGTAAACAAGCGTGGACTGACAGGCCAGATAGTGAGAGACATGTGACATGTGACCCAGTTACACCCAGCATCCCAGCAGAGAGCAAGTCAACTGTCATATGTGTGGGTGAGGCTATTTAGGACCAGCTATGAGCAACCATTCCACATTTGACCATAGATGCATGAGTTAGAGCAAATGAAAGCCTTGAGGACACCAGAACTGTCTAGCAGAATTGGAAAAAATAAGGGGTCCTTGTTAAAAGCTTTACGTTTTGGTAGGCTGATTAAATAGCTGTACGTATGTGATATTGAAGTTTACTATAATTTTAATGCTTGTAAAAATCCTGATGCAAACTTCTTTATGACAGGTTTAGTCTGTCACATTATCTAACTTCATACCGAGGAAGCAAATAAGCCAATAAAATCTCTCAAGGTTTCTTTCTTAATTTGTGTTACCCCCCGAGCCTTAGAAGCTTTTGGTGTGAATGTGTTGGGTGGGGGGAAAATGGTGGGAAAGTGGGTGGGGAATGATCCAGAGTTTGGAATAGGTGCATTTGTTTGGTTAACTGTAGCAATTTTCTCCGTCCGAGCTTTGGTTTCCTCCAATGGTAAGTTGAAGGATTGATACTTTCATTTTGTTTCCCCCAAGAAATTTTGAAAGAATTCTCTGCTACAGTATAATAAATAATAATGAATTGATCTGATAAAGGTTACATGATAATATAGAGATAAATGGCTTATTAGGGATATCAAACTGGAAGCAGGACTCAAAAACAGTAAAAGGCAAAATGGAGCCATTAGGAGCGAGTTGCTAGCAGAGATTAGGCTGGAGGTATATTGGGAGGAACCACAAAAGTCATTTACTTTGTCTTCCTTAGGAACACTTGACAAAGTTCAGGCACAGCTGTATGAAGCTGTCAGAGCGATGCACATGAGCATCAGGTAGCTGACCCCAGGCCTCACAGAAGCCTCTTTAGAGTAAGAACAGGACCATTCCCTCTAAGCTTATGTGCCTGGACTTAGAGCCCATAGGAGTCAGCACTGAATCTTCCCCACTTCACCACTTGCTTCACCACTTGCTGGATGTGTGACCCTCTTCAAGATGTATAAAATGGGATAATAAAAATACTTACACTTGAGAATTATGAAAATATGTGCCATATTTTCTCTCTCTCTCTCCCTTCCTTCCTTCTTTCCTTCCTTCCGTCATCCCCCCCTCCCTCCTTCCCTCCCTCCCTTCCCTTTCTTTCTTTCTGTTACACTACAACCTATTTATACAAAGAAAATGTAACTCCTTTCGGGGTCACTTATGACTTTTGTGGGCCCCTAGGTACTTTTGCCTTTGTGGACCCCTGCTTCCATAAAAACATATTAAAAACTAATTTTATGACTGCGTCAGTATAAAGACAAATGTAATCTTTGACCTTAATGGTTAACTTTTTTCTTTTCATTATAAAAGAAATTAAGACATTTTTGTGGGATCATGAGTGGATTCTGGCTCTTAGGTATTGTGTTTACTGTGCCTAATGGATATGTCAGCCCTGACTTCTTTGTTTTCTACAGCTGATCTCTTCTCCCTTATGATGAGCCTCCAGCCCCACCTCCCCCGCCCCCCCCCCACCCCCCACAAGCATGTACACACCACTGAGGAGCAGAGGAAATACTCAGCTTTAAGCCTACCAATTATCTCAGCTCTTACAATCTTACAAGTTAGTGTCTTTCTCATAAATAGTTGGTCATTGAAAAAATTCACCTTCGCAAATGGACTCTCCACCCTTTTTACTTCCTGACATCTTGACATAAGCCCTTAGAAATTCTATTGTTTCGGGGTACCTGGGTGGCTCAGTCATTAAGCGTCTGCCTTTGGCTGAGGTCATGATGCCAGGGTCCTGGAATTGAGCCCTCATCAGGCTCCCTTGCTCAGTGGGAAACCCATTTCTTCTCCCACACCCCCTGCTTGTGTTCCCTCTCTTGTTGTCTCTCTCTGTCAAATAAATAAATAAATAAAAATCTTAAAAAAAAAATCTATTGTTTCTTTTTCTTTTTCCAGGTTTATCAAGGGATAATTGACAAATATAGTTGTATATATTTAAAGTATACAAAATGATTTGATATACATACACATTGTGAAATGATTATCAAGATCAAGATAATTAACACATCCTTCATTTCACATAGTTAACTATTTTGTCTTTCTTCTCTTACGGTAAAAATGCTTAAGATCTGTTGGCTGTTCTCCTGAAGCCAGAGGATGGTAGAAGTCTCGGTCTGTACTCTTTTCTAAGTAAGTGCTCCTTGGATATCTCCTTGCTGACTCCGCTCTCTGCATTCACCTCTAAGGTCTCCCGGTGACTCTCATTTGGTCCCTAACCTGAGGGGCATAACTGGTAGCCCTCAGTGTGAGATCATTTTCCTCTCTTAGGTGGTGGCTACCACTTAGGAAGACTCTCCAACCTAGACCCTCAGCCTTCTTTGAACTCCCTCATGAGGCATCAGTGAATGTCAAAATGACATTTATACCTTTATTCTTATTTTTTTTTACATTTTATTTATTTGCCAGAGAGAGAGAGAGAGCACAAGCAGGAGGAGTGGTGGGCAGAGGGAGAAGCAGGCTCTCCACTGAGCAGAGAGCCTGATGCAGGACTCAATCCTATGACCCTGGGATCATGACCCGAGCTGAAGGCAGACACTTAACCAACTGAGTCACCCTTATATTTTTATTCTTGAAAGTGTGGTTTTTCTTATACTTTTATTCTTAAAAGTGTGGTTTAGGACCCAGCAGCATCACAGGTGAGCTTGTTAGACAGGCAGAACCTTAAGCCCAACCCTAGAACTCTATTACCACAATCTGCATTTCAACAAGAGCTCTTGGTTATGTGCATGCACATTAAAATTGAGAAGCCACACTTTGAAGTTTTTGCTTGGGGGAGTAGAGAGCAAAGAGCAGTACTACCAATAGAGCTTCTCTTCACATCTAATCATTTGGAATTGCCACTTTTGCTCTGCAGCTGTTGCCCTCATATTCATAAACCCCTCTCTACCTCCTGAGTCCCAGGCAGGAAAGAGGACAAAAGCTTCTATACCTCCAACTTCTCCAGGACGCTCTTGGTCAGAACTTGGGTCTGCCAGCAAGTCTCCAGGTGACATATCTTACCACCTGCTTCTTTTGCCTCCTGCCATAAGGTTGCCCAGCTTCTTCCTGCACCTCTAGAACTGGTGCCTATTTCTGGGTACTGGTTTTTGTTTTCCAAAGACAGCTTGTTTTCTTCTTCAGCTTGATTCTTTCACAAATACTAGGTGAAAACAAGTCTCCTTGGGCCCATTATCCACAGTCTTGATCTAGATTTTTAACATTCTATGAGGAAGGAAATACTAAAGACAAAAGCCAAAAAAAAAAAAAAAAAAAAGAATTAGAAAATGGACCACTAAAATAGCTCAACTGTTAAGTTCACTCAAGATCTAGATCTTTGGAAAAAATTATTAAAATATGTACACTTCTGGCAAATATAAAAAAGAAAGAAAGAAAGCACAAGTAAACAAAAAGAAATCACAGGGAGACAAATCATGTAAAACAAAGCATGTAGAATTATATACTGTGTGTACTTACAAATGTGAAAATCCTAATAAAATGGAGTTTTTTCTGTTTATTAACATAAATTAACAAAATAGGATAAAGTTGAAAAACTGAATATATGAATACTCATGTAAAATATATTAAAAGTTGTCTAAGAATTTTTCTGAAAGTCTTTTTTTATTATTATTATGTTATGTTAATCACCATACATTACATCATTAGTTTTTGATGTAGTGTTCCATGATTCATTGTTTGCGTATAACACCCAGTGCTCCATGCAGAACATGCCCTCTTTCATACCCATCACCAGGCTAACCCATCCTCCCACCCCCCTCCTCTCTAGAACCCTCAGTTTGTTTTTCAGAGTCCATCATCTCTCATGGTTCATCTCCCCCTCCGATTTCCCCCCTTCATTCTTCCCCTCCTGCTATCTTCTTTTTTTTTTAAATATAATGTATTATTTGTTTCAGAGGTACAGATCTGTGATTTAACAGTCTTACACAATTCACAGCGCTCACCATAGCACATACCCTCCCCAATGTCTATCACCGCATCCCTCCAACCCCCCACCTTTTGAGGTCAGACATTTTTATTTTGGAGTCTTTCAAACTTGTAATAGTCAATTCCTATGCTATATAAATTTATTTTTTCCAGAAATATAAAAGATGTAAAGCTGCTCAATTCACATAATGAAGCAAGTACAACTGATTTCAAAACATTACAAAGATGGCACATAAAAGGAAACCGTGCATCAAAGAGACTTATGAGCATTCAAAATAAAATGCTAGTGGATCAAATCCAACAGTACATCAAGAGAATAATGTACCAAAAAGAAAGTAGGATTTGCTAGTGAATTGCAAATTAAATTTATTGTTTTGGAATCTAAATCATGTAAATAGGTCAAAAAAGTAAACATCCCAATTGATTATTAAAAATCATTTGATAAGTTTCAACTCCTATTCTGATTTAAAAAAAACCCTAAAAATATCAAAATTACTGTAAAATATTTTAATTATGATATCTATCTGAAAATAATCACATCAAAGTTAAAGGAGATATATTCAAGGCCTAACCACTACATACCAAAAATATCATTCACTGTTATTTTATAATGAAATATTTTATACATACAAAACTGTTGAAAACATACACATATGGTAACTTGTACATACAATGCAGCAAAAGAAAAAGAATGATTTATATTTAGATGGTTCCCCTCTGATTTAATTTCCCTTTTTGATCATCCTCTTCTCACCAGAGATAGAAGCTATCTTGAATTTTGTATTCATTATTCCCCTGATAGAGGACTAAACAATGCACTGGCTAATTTTGTATGGTTTCTGTCTCTATATAAATTGTATCATACTGTATACACTATTTGCAATCTACTTTTTAACTTAATATCATGAGAGTCTCTCATGCTGGTATTTGTAGCTGATAATCTTTTCTTTTCAATATTGTTTACAGTTATACTCTTTGAATTAGCCACAGTGGACATTCCCTTATTCTGTAGATGAATATTCAAATTATTCACTTATATGTTCATTTGATTGCTTTACTATGAACATTCTTGTCTCAAACTCTTGGTGCACAGGGTCTATATGTCTGAGTAGACATATTGCTGTCCAGTAGAATTTTCTGACATGAAATATTCTACAAATCTGCACTGTATAAGAAAAGTTAGGGTAGTTATGTTTATTATCATATCTGGATTTTTTTTTCCTTCTGGAATCACAAATAGATTTGTGTTAAGCCTTCTCATTCTATCCTCCATGTGCCTTGATGTCTAATTCATGGTTCCCATTTGACCTTTTCTTTGCCTTGCTTTTTCACTGCTGTTTATTTTTTTCCTCCTTATTGCCTTCTCTTTCATTAATGGTACTTTTCTTCTCTTCATTTCCTTTTTTTCTCTCTCTTCCAGCTTTTTATCTCTGATTCTGGGTTATCCTTGAAATAATATCATTTCTACTTAATTTTGCAAAGTCTGAGATTTATCATTGTTGTTTCTATAGTTTAAAGGGATTTAATTATTCTTTACCTCTGATTACTCCATTCCATCCTCATGCTGTTTTTCATTGACATTTTTGTACTCAATTTAGTATTGTAATATAGCTTCTCAGATAGGCATTAATTTTGTAGAACTGAATTAAACTAATGAAAAAAATCTAATTGCATATTGTTGGTATTGTTTAAGGTTCTGTTTTAAAGTGGGCTTTAGGAGCATCCAATTTCATTCATCTTGACTTATCTTTATTTTTTATTTTTATTTTTTTTTAAAGATTTTATTTATTTATTTGACAGAGAGAGACAGCAAGAGAGGGAACACAAGCAGGCGGAGTGGGAGAGGGAGAAGCAGGCTCCCCGCTGAGCAGGGAGCCCGATGTGGGGCTCCATCCCAGGACCCTGGGTTCATGACCTGAGCCGAAGGCAGACACTTAATGATTGAGCCACCCAGGCGCCCCTTGACTTATCTTTAAACCTCCATATAGCTGGGATACCTGTGTGGCTCAGTCGGTTAAGCATCTGCCTTCAGCTTAGGTCATGATCCCAGGACCCTGGAATCAAGTGAATCCCTCATTGGGCTGCTTGCTTGGAGGGGAGCCTGCTTCTCCCTCTGCCTGCTGCTTCCCCTGCTTATGCGTGCTCGCTCTCTGACAAGTAAATAAATCTTTTTAAACCTCCATATAGCTGGATATCATGTGCAAACTAAAGGAAATTCCTTGAAACATATTTCAACTGATACTCAGAATTTGGGAAAAATATGCTATTAGAAATATTAATGTATGTTATAAGCTAATGCATTATCAGAAGAACTTCAAGTGATGATTCTGGGGGCGCCTGGGTGGCTCAGTCATTAAGCATCTGCCTTCGGCACAGGTCATGGTCCCAGGGTCCTGGGATCGAGCCCCGCATCGGGCTCCTGGGCAGCAGGAAGCCTGCTTCTCCCTCTCCCACTCCCCCTGCTTGTGTTCCCTCTCTCGCTGTGTCTCTCTCTGTCAAATAAATAAATAAAGTCTTTAAAAAAAAAAAGGTGATGATTCTGTAGAAAATAAGGTACCTTTGGTTGACCTTGTCTGCAAAACTATCTGCACTTTTATGACATCCCCTTACTTTCCATGATATGCGTTATTTGCAAAGGTGCAAGAAGAATCTGACTTCGTTTCTACAAGGATCTAACTGGAGAAACCAGATTTATAACCGTGACCATCCCAGTAATGTTGCCTTTGAGAGTAAATTGTCTTTGATTAGCTAGAACAAGCCTGCTATTCAGGAGCAAGAGTTTCATTTCTTATATGGGAAGGATGTTTTCAAAGTCCATTGAGGAAATCAGTTCGGTACCTGTTCTATGCTTTAGAGTTATATTTAGTAAAGAATGTCATTTCTTAGTAGAGAAGAAATGTCAATAAACCTGGAGAATCTCAAAAAAAGAATGTATCCATGCAGTTCTAAATTCTGTAGTTGAAAGCTGATAGAGGCAAATTGGATAGTTCTTTTTAGCCTCAAAATAGATAAACATGTGAGGGCAGTAAAAAATATGTCTAGCTAGAAAAAATGATCAAACGTATGACTCTAAATGCTTTACCTAGCCACCTAGCCTCCAGACATAAGTTAACTTTCTTCCTGAGCTCTATTAAGCATGCAGCAAGGAGTCCCTTATGTATTAACCATCACCTCCTATTGCCTCTGTGTAAATAAAATGCATGAAATAGAAGAGAACATGAACTTAATGATAATCAGAACATTATGGAACAAGCTTCCTTAGGTGTGGAGGTTACCTACAGAGAGTGGAAGTGAGGTGGGGAGGAAGAGGGGGATGGAGGGCGGATCTGAAAATGTTGACTAACATTTTCCTGAGCCTGGCCTCTGTGAGCCCAAGAAAAGCACAGTACTCTCCCCCACCTTGCCACCAAACACCATAACCTCAAGTAAGAAAAGGGAGCCCCTTCAGCAATGGTACGTGCCCCTGGGAATTCTGAGATCTTTGCTTATCCTCGTGCGCTCCTGTTTTCTATGTCTTCAGCACCCACCCATCATTAGTGCTGTCCCAGACATAGCTGGCATGTTAGCACTCCATGACTGTCTGAAATGGGTAATGTGGGTCGGTAGAGAAAAACAGACCTATTTCCTCTTTTGTACTTGAAAAATTTCTTTATGGGATAGAGGGTCTAGAGATATCTTTATGGAATTGGGATAACAACAAACATTTCAGAGTAGTAATGCTCCAGGTATGGTCCAAACATTTTACATACATTTGATCCCCCCACCAAAACTCTATAAGGTTTCAGAGGCAAATTTACCCTGGAGTTAGTGAAGCTTAAATTTCAGAATCAGGTCCCTAATTTTCTATTGTAATTTTGTATTTATTTCTCTAAAGGTTACTTTCAAAATCCTATGAGCCTTAGACCCTGAGCCCCAGGTGCGCTCTTGAGGGTAAGGAGATCCATGGAGAATTTAAGCACCTTGCCCAAGTTCCTACAGCTGGCCAAGGTGGAAGAGGCAAACTCGTTCCCAGGCTGTCCTGATCCAGAGTACACCCTCTTTTACTCTGCGTGGTCTTGGAAAGCTAAAGAGGAAAGCGTATATGTTCGTGCCTAGGCCTTCCAAGCCACTCTGCTTTGAGTCATTTATCCCATTTAAGAAAGAGATAAACCTTAAAAGTTTAAAATTTCTACTTTACTTGAATTTACTATAATTCCATTTTAATACTAAATACCTATAGGATTATTATTATGATAAATCAACAAATGCTGATAGAATCCCATTTTTCAGGGTCTTGTCAATGTTAAGTAATTTTCTGAAAATTATGTAAGTTACCTATCTAGGAGAGAACCTGTGATTTAAATTCAGGCAAATCCGACTGAAGCTCGTATATTTAACTGCTATTAAATATTGCCTAAATTCAAGAGCTCAGAATTTGATTGACTACTACCATTTTCATTTTACTTTTATTTGCCATTTACTAAATACTATGATGTGTTAGAAGCCATGTGTATGTTTTTGTAACTGTCATAACAACCATTCAAGGGAGCTGTGTTCATCCTCACTTCAGGGGGGTTAGTTGAGATTTGAAGTGTTCAGTAACTTGTCAGTTGTCCCAGACCTGGTAAGTGGCAGAGGCAGGATTGCCTAGGAGACCTGAACCTGAAGTCTAGATTTTCTGCTACATCTACCCTGTCATGGGGAATTGGCATCAGTGACACTTTATTAACCATCCACGTATAAAACTCGTTTCTCCATAAAGCTGCCTCTTGTGTATAAGCTAAATGGAGAATTCCCTGCCCTTGAAAACTCCTTTTGTTCTCTAACTTTGGTTCCAAAAGATTTTTGGCATTTTCTAAAAACCAAAGAAATATACTTCTACACTGTAAAAATGTATTCAAGGTTTGAGAACCTATTCCCCAATGAGAGTTCCAAAAATGGTTTTGAACACTCTCCGCATCACTGGAGAAAATGTAGAGATTCACAGTGTGCAAATATTGTGATGATCTGTGTACTGACAATCGCATTGCTGTCAAAATTTACCTTGTACAAGTATTTGCATCTCCATGGGACTATTCTATTGAGTAAGATATGTCACCAGAAAGAACAGAAGGATTTTTCTTTGTCCTTAAGTGTAGCTTGAATTGATTTTTCTAAACTGTTCCAAAGTGTGTGCTTTCATTCTATAATCCATCCTAAGTGTTTTAAAACAAAAGAACTATCAAATCACTTGGCAGAACGAGGCCTACTGATGCCCAGAAAGGCCAATTTATATTCAGTTGGTGCCCTGGCAAGCAGCATGATTGATATCATTCAGATTTGAGACCTAGAGTGATAAATAGTTACACATGACCAAGCGCCACACTTCAGGGCTCATGGGCCCCTGGTGAGTTATTGTTTTGTTTTGCCCCTGGTTCTTGTAGACTGAAAACTTCGTTTTCATAAATTAATCAGCATTGGCGTTTTGCATTTCTGATTTGTTGCCTTTCTCAAAAGGCCTTTACTTGCAGTTTATAATGCTGAGTGGCACAGTTTCAAGCTGCCCAAAGAGATGTGAAACTATTGGATAATCAAAAGGTTTTCTGTTTGTTATCATGGCAAATAAATATAGCATTCTCTAAAAGGTGCATTTTCAAATGCAAGGACATTGAAGTGCAAAGACATTTAAAAATGTTTTTAGTATATCTTGAGTAGATCTGAAATAATTTTTATAAAAATATATGTAAATTAAAAGAAATAACGAAGGAAAACCTATATTCTAACCATCCATTTTAAGGAGAAAAAAAAAAAGTTCCTTTGAAATTTCCCCTCTGCTTCTCCTAGATTCAATTCTACATCCTCCCTCATCAGAAGTAACCATAACTGGAGCACTTGGTTGGCTTAGTTGGTTCAGTGTCTGACTCTTGATTTTGGCTCAGGTCATGAGCTCAGGGTCCTGAGATCAAGCCCAGCGTTGGGCTCCATGCTCGGTGTGGAGCCTGAATGCCCCGCTCCTCTCGTGCACGTGCGTTCTCTCTCTCTCAAAATAAATAATTAAAATCTTTAAAAAAATGTAACCAGAACCACTGTACTCAATTTTAGGTTTATGCAAAGTATTGTTTACTTTAAGGTTTTTGAATCATACTGTGTGGATTTCTTCGTGATTTATATGTTTTATATGTTTTCCTCTACAGCATATTTGTAATGTTTATCTGTGTTGATATTTATAGCTATAATTGATTTATTTTCATTACTCTATATGATTCAATTACATGAACATGCCACAATTTATTTATCATTTTCCAGTCAAAGGACATTTGCATGGTTCCTATTCTTTTGTGATTCTGTTATGAATATTCTTATGTATGACCATTCCCACATATATTACTGGGTGTATATGAATAAGAGTTGATGTATATTCATACATTTATGTAACATATTCATAGATGTGTGGGTTCATAGGGTAATTTACATCTTCAACTTTACTAGATGTTGCTGAACTATTCTTTGAAGTGTTTGTACATTCTTTCAGGTCTTCCACAGTTTCACCAAGGCTTGATATTGTCAGGGATTGACATTTTTGTGCATCTGGAGGTTGCAAAATAGAATACTGTAGTTTAATTTGCATTTACCTGATTACCTATAAAAAGGAGCACATTTCTTCATGTTTATTGACCTTTTATTGCATGTTTCTCCTTCAGTGAAGTGTCTGTTATTCACTATTGTTCTATTGAATTGTTCATCTTATTAGTTTGTCATTCTATATAATAAAACTATTTCTCCCTATTTTTCACTTATCTTTTTATTCTCTCTATGATATTTGATGAACAGAAGTTCCTAATTTTATGGTAGGTAAATCTTTCAATAATTTCTTTTACCTTCTATCCTTTTGCTTGTTATTTAAGAATTATTTCCCTGGCACATAAAATGCCTTTGATATAGACTTCTAAAATTGAATACTTTTGCCTTTCAAATAGAATTTTTTTAAAAAAATACTTTATTTATTTATTTGACAGAGAGAGACATAGCAAGAGAGGGAACACAAGCAGGGCGAGTGGGAGAGGGAGAAGCAGGCTTCCTGCAGAGCACGGAGCCCGATGCAGGGCTGGATCCCAGGACCCTGGGATCATGACCTGAGCAGGAGGCAGATGCTTAATGACTGAGCCACCCAGGCGTCCCCAAACTGAATTTTTGTACCTGGTTGTAACTGATTTTGTATGTGGTATGGCATTTGAGTCCAGTTTCATTTTTGGTTTAATAAACACAATCACTTGGCCTAGCATCATTTATTATAAGCTCGTGTTTCTTTCCTTACCTCTGATGCCACCCCGGTATTCATTCATTCAGCTCATGCTCACTGGGTGGTTAATATGTTCCTGGCACCGCTATAGGGATTAGGGATCCAGAGGAAACAAATTAGATTAAAATGCCTACTCAAATGGGGCCTTCACTTCAGTTGAGGGGAGAGATAACAGCTAATAACAAATACACAAATAAAAGTAAAATTGACTTTTTTGATGGTAATCAATGTTATAAAGAAAATAAAAAGAGGAGAATAGGAAATGTGGGCCTGAAGGGTTTTCTTAATGGGCCTGTAAGGAAGGACTTTACTAAGAAGCTAGCATTAGAGGAAGGATTTGAAGAAAGTGAAGGAACGAGTTTTGTAAATATCTTGGGGTGGTGGGGTGATGTCTTGGATACACAAAAGAGCAAGTACACAACTCCTGAGGTAGGGGTGTGCCTGGTATGTTCAGATCAGTCTCTCTGGAGAGTGTAAGCAAGGAGAAGATAGAAAATGGGTTCACAGAGGATACATGGGGCCAGGTTTATAAGACAGGAATCCTCCGAATAATGACATGTTCTGAATTACATTTTTGCAAGGTTCATGGCATCAATCAGTAATCAGAAGATCATTGTATTCATCAATGAGTGTCACTCAGGAATTTTGTAGTTTGGTAATAAATTACCTCATAGTCTCAGTGGCCTCAAACCATGAATGTTTCATCCTTGCCCATGTTGCACTCATTGCAAGCCATCCAGGTGCTATGGTCCATGTTCCTTCCTCACACTTCAGGACCCAGACTGGCAGAGTAGCTACCACTCTGAGTGCTGCGGGTTTCCACGACAGTGAGAAAGAGAGAGAGAGACTAGTCAGACATGTGCCAGCCACTAGTTTCCATTCGTATGTGATGTGTAGAGGTTTCCACATCATTTCCATTCTCATTTCGTCAGCCAGGGTAAATGACATGGCCATTTAGGCTTCAAGGGGGCAGAGAAGTACAATCTTCCTACACACTGGACAAAGAGCAGAAGTATCTAGTGGACAGCACTACTATCTACAAATGTCTACCTGCTGTGTTGAGAATACACGGTCGGTGGGCAGAGGCAGCAGGAGGGAGTACTGTTTGAAGACAAACAGGGAGGTTGCAGAGGATGTGGTAAGAATTAGCTGGGTTCTGGGTAAATTGTGAAGGTAGAGCTGACAGGTTTTTTTTCAATGGATTTGATGTGAGGTTTGAAAGAAAGAGGAAGCAAGGATGATTCTGAGGATTTTGGCCTGAGCAGCTGGATTAGATGTCATTTACTGTGATGGACAATCTTTCAGGACAAGCAGAGTTTTTCTGTTTGTGGTGTGTGTGTGTGTGTGTGTGTGTGTGTGTGTGTGTGGTTAATCACAACTTCAGAATTAGATTCTTCCAATCCTTCTAACATCTTTGTCAGCATTTCCCTATATTAAAATTTTCCTGTTTTTAAACATCTAGAACAGTTTCTGTTTTACTTGCTGGTTCCTGACTGACACTGAGGGTGTGAGTATTGAAGAGCAGTGTAGGCAAGGTCTTTCCAGGGGCACACAAAATTCCCTGGCCCCATCTTTGGTCCAGCCAATGGTGATGTGGAGGCCTGAGAAGGACTATTGCATCCAAAGCACCTTGATCTCTTAAAGCCAGAACATAAGGACTGCTGCCTTTTGCTTCTTGCCAATTACAAATCAAGTTGCTAGGTATAGCTCTTGGGCTCTGTTGAGAGTGGTTTTGCCTGTCTTTGTGCCAAAATCATATTGTCATAACCAGTAAGATTTTATAAGTTGTGATATTTGGATATGTTAGCTTTCTGAACCAGAAACTTTTCCTTCATTTTCAGGAGTCCTTTGATTCTTCCTGGCCCTTTGATCTTTATTTTAGACTTTAAGATCACTTGAGAAGTTAATACAATCAAATGAGAACAAATCTCTTGGGATTTTTATTGGCTTTACATTGAATTTATAAATCACTGTGAGAGAATTGTACCTTTACAATATTGAGGCTTCCATTTTAAGAACTTGGTAAAGCTCTCCAATTATTTCAGTCTTTTTAAAAGTCTTTAGCTAGAAATGTATAGTGTTCTCCTATAAATAGTTGGCACATCTTGCATTAGGTTTATTCTTAAAGACTTTATATATTGTTAATTGTAAAAATTATATTTTCTAACTATAAATTATGTAAGTTTATAAATTATATTTTCTAAATGTATGCTTTTTGTAAATTATATTTTTGCAAATTATATTTTCTAACTCTATACTGCCATTTCAGGGAATTGAAATTCTCTGTATATTTTATTTTTATTATTATGTTTTAGTTGTGTTTCTTATGAACAATGCAGAATCAGATTTTTAAAGTAACATAATTACACTTATTGTAGCTGCTGAAATAGATTTTGTTTTCCATTTTACTTTCTGCTTTCTGTTTGTCTCATCTTTGCCAATTAATGCTTTTTATTCTTTTCCTTTATAATAATTAGATTTCTTCTCAATCCTTCTCTTTTCTTTTATTAATTGAGAGCTATACAGCCTGAGTTACCCTGAAGTTTTAACATACACACTTCTTTTATGAGAGCCTACAATTAATTAATATCTTTTTCTTTCTTTGAATAATACAAAGACCTCCAGAATATTTTAATTCATTTCATACTCTCCCTATTTATATACTCTTTTCGTTGGATATTTTAGTTTTCTCTCTTTCTTCTTTTTACATGCATAATATCACTATGATTGTTTTGTATTGTGTGTTTATTTAAATTTACACAGATATTATCGGTTTCTTTGTTCATAATTTCTTTTTACAGCTCTGACTTTCCATTTGGGATCAAGTTGTTTCTGCCTAAAGTCTGTGATGGAATAAAGACAACTGTAAATTCTTTCATACTCCTATGGAGAAGCGGAGTTAATTTTCCTCCCTTGGATCTGGTCTGGCCTGTGACAGTTCTACTCAGCAGATTGTGGTAGAAGTGATATATGCCAGTTCTGGGCATTTACGAGAACTAGAACTGAATGTAATGGTCTCTAAGAACCCTACACTGACATGGAGGAAGTATGCCTACAGCCAGAGAGACCACATGTACAGGATGGAGGACTACATGGAGAGGGGTGTGGTCTGGCTGAGCTCAGTTTTCCAGCTCTTCTTCCACTGCAAAAGCACCAGGTATGCAAGGGAAGTCATCTGGACCCTTCAGACCTGATGAGTCACAAGGTTAAATATCACCAAATGACCCCATTTCATGTCAAGTAGAGCAGAATGGTCACTCTAGCTCATCATATTCCTGACCCACAAAAACTGATATAATCAAATGATTGTTGTTTTAAGTTGCTATGTTTTGGGATAATGTATTATATAGCAAGAATTAATCAGAACAGATGCCTTCTGTTTTTTTTTAACCAGAAAGTAGTTTGCTCTGACTCTTGAAATTTGGTAGCTATTTTCTTTCAACACATTGAAAATATTTTCTGGCATCTGCTCTTGCTGTTACGAAATCAGCTCTTAGTCTATGTTTGTCCTTTGAAAGTGATCAGGTTTTTGTTTTATTTTGTCTTGTTAGAATTTTTTTTTTTAAATCTCTGGTTATTTTTTAAGATCTACTCTTTTTCTTTGGCTTTCCAAAGCTTCACTAAGATGTGTAATGGCTTTTCCTTTTTTCTTTCTTTCTTTCTTTCTTTCTTTCTTTCTCTCTCTCTCTCTCTTTCTCTCTCTCTCTCTCTCTTTCTTTTCTTTTCTTTCTTTCTTTCTTTCTTTCTTTCTTTCTTTCTTTCTTTCTTTCTTTCTTTCTTTCTTTCATCCTTTGAGGGATTTACTGGTCTTCATCCTACTTCCAATGGAATTTGAATTGGTTTCCATCATCAGTTCTATCCACATGGAAAATACTCATCCATAATCTTCTCAAGTATTATTTGTACCCAATTCTCTCTTCTTCTAGAATTCCTTCTTTTAAAGACTTTATTTATTTATTTGAGAGAGAGAGAGAGAGCGTGCACAGGAGCCAGGGGAGGGGCAGAGGGAGAGGGAGAAGCAGACTCTCCACTGAGCAGCGAGCCCGATGCAGGGCTCGATCCCAGGACCTTAGGATCATGATCTGAGCTGAAGGCAGACACTTAACCGACTGAGCCACCCAGGTGCCTCTGCTTCCAGAATTCTAATTAGGTGTCTATTAGACTTAACGCTACCTCCCATGTCTATTAACCTATCTTTAATGATATCAACTAATGTTCATATATTTATTTCTTCAGGTATATCTAATTTCTTATTTAAATTTTTTTTTTTACTCATTAAAACCTTATTTAAACTTTAAAACAATTTCTTATTAAAACTTAAAACTATCGGGCGCCTGGGTGGCTCAGTTGGTTAAGCGACTGCCTTCGGCTCAGGTCATGATCCTGGAGTCCTGGGATCGAGTCCCGCATCGGGCTCCCTGCTCGGCAGGGAGTCTGCTTCTCCCTCTGGCCCTCCCCCCTCTCATGTGCTCTCTCTCATTCTCTCTCTCTCAAATAAATAAATAAAATCTTTAAAAAAAAAACAAAAAAACCCCTTAAAACTATCATTTTATTTTTCAACATTTTATCATAAAAATTCTTAAACTTCCACAAATTGAGAGACTTTTGTAGTGAACACCCACATACTCAGAATTAGATTCTATTGCCGACATTTTGCTATATCTGTGTCACATTTCCATCCTTCTATCCATCTAACCATCATCTGATTTTTTGCATATATTATTATGAAAGTTACAAGTACACTTTTCCCTAAAGTATAGATTGAAGAAAAGATTTAAGATGTAAGAAAAGTCACAGAGGTACTACAGGGAGTTCTCCTATACCCTTTCTCCAGCTTCCCCTAATGCTAATACTTTATGTAGCAACAGGACAATTGTTAAAACTAGGAAATGAACATTGGTATACCACTCTAAACTAACCTAGAGACCTTGTTCAAATTTTATTTAACAATTTTTCCTCTAACATCCCTTTTATGTTCTAGGATCCAATCCAGGATTCCATATTGCATTTAGTCTTAATGTATTCTCAGTCTTCTCCAACCTGTGATAGTTTGTGTCTTTCTTCTCTTTTTTTATTTTTTTTTAAGATTTTATTTATTTATTTGACAGAGAGAGACACAGCGAGAGAAAGAACACAATGGAGGGAGTGGGAGAGGGAGAAGCAGGCTCCCCGCTGAGCAGGGAGCCCGATGAGGGGCTCGATCCCAGGACCCGAGCCAAAGGCAGACCCTTAACCACTGAGCCACCCAGGCATCCCAATGATCTGACACTTTTAAAGAGTAGTGGTCAGTTATTTCATAGAATGTCCTCAAATTGGGTTTGTCTGATGTTTTCTCATGATTAGGTCAGGGTTGTACAATTTTGGCAAGAATACTGGAAAAGTGGTGTTGTGATCCCAGTTTATATCAGGAGATACCTGATACTGATACCATATTATTGGTAATGTTAACCTGACCATTTGGTTAGAGTACTGCCTGTTTACATGATTCTTCTAAAAATTCATGCTATAATGTCATTCTAGTTCCTTATTTTAATTTTAAACATGTAAAAGATTTATTTCATATTCTGCGTCCTTTAATTTTAGTATTTGTAGTCTTGCAGGAACCATTACGGTCCAGGTTATTTTTGTTTGATTTGAGATAATTTGAGTGAAGATGGGACTCTGGTACAAGCTGTACTACCTCTACTTTATAGAACAGTGGAAAGATGACAGGATTGGCAGCCGGACTGATGAGAACACAAATTTACCATTTGTCAGCTGTGTAATTATGAGTAACTTAGCTTATCTGAAAATCAGTTTTCCTGTGTGTAAAGTGGAAAAAAATATTATCTGACTTATTTGTAATTAATATTTAAAAGAGTTTACAAAAGAAAATATCCTATAGAATTAGGAGATTCAAGAGGATAATATTCTCTTGAGTCAAGCTAGCCAGTTACCAATATAAGACATTTATCACTAGGAAAAGATCTTTAAGGTCAATTCTAAAGAAAACAAATTTAGAGGGTCCCCACATAGAGTAATGCAGGCACTTACGCTGTTATATTAGGGAGAACTTGTCTGAGTGAGAGTGACTAAGGCATTCCCAATATAAAGGAAGCATTCTGTAGTCCACAAAACATATTCACATTCATTGTTTCATATGATGAAGCATTTGAATTTCACAGGGTGTGGTAAGTAGATCTTACTGTCCTCATTATACATATAAAGATACTGAGTCATAAATATGTATCTAAGGTTGCTGTATTAATAGGTAGGTAGTGGGGGGAAGATTCAAAAAGAGACTTCTGGAGTCCAGGGCCAGTATCTTTCTACCAACTATGCAATTTCTACCATTTAATGCCCATGCATTTTCCTATCAACATCCTTACCTTAACATATCTGTATGCCTAGCAACATCCCAGAAGACTCCAATGTATCACCACCTCTCTCCCCTACCAGGTCTATACACCAAGAAAATTCTTCAATCTCCAATTACTCTTCTTTTTCAGTCATTGCCCCTTTTCAAAGAGTTATTAATCAATGGAATTAGCTACTATAGAACCAAATATCTCCTAATGAAGTAGTAAATATTTTGTATAAAAACCTTTTTCATACATAATTTTATAATCAGTGCCTATTCATCTATGTATGCTATCCCAATTCCTTATCTCGTTGGAAATGAAGACAATGTTTAATGTGTTAAATGTCCTCATAAAGGGGACTTGGATGCTTTAACGTAGAAAAAGGGGCAGATCAAATGACTTTTCAGATATAAGAGAGGTTGATCTAAGTGCTACTGGGAACCTTAAATCCCAACCCACCTCCTGGTGTGTCTTAGCTTCAGAGTACCTTAGAAGGACTATGGAGGATCAAGGATTGGTGTTTTGGTGAAGTTAGAGAAAAACTTCTTGAATACTCAAGATAATTCCTTAACTCTTCTTCTATTTAACACAAAAATGCTACATTAATTCTACTCAGAGGAACACAGTTAAAACAATGATAATCACAGTTAACTTCCATTGAACATTATATATGTGTGTATATATATATTTACACACACACTCTATATACATACACACTACATGTATAGTGTTCAATGAAAGATTAAATATATAATATTTTAAGTAATTTACATATTATAACATTTTCACTGAGATACAATTGACATATAACATTGTATAAGTTTAAGGTGTACACTGTGTTGATTTGATATACTTATATATTGCAATATGATTACTTATTTCCATAAGACAACTCTATTAAAAATATATATTTATAACCCCACTTTAAGGATGGGGAAATCAAGATGCAAAGAAGCAAGGTAAATTCCCTGAAGTTGCATATCTAGTAAGCAGCAGTGCCTGGGTTTGAAACACATATACGTTGGTTCTGCAGCTCTATACCATTTGGTGGAGGCTGAAAAACACTTAAGAGTAGGCTTCAACCAGAAAAGTCCATCCCCTACAAATCAACTTCATCCTCCTAATGACAGGAAGACATCACTGAAATCCCTCATGGCTTAACTCAGAAATTTGTACTACCAAAAGTTCACTTCTATAGAATAATCCACTTTCCTTTTTTTAAATTTGGAATTCTCATTCATCATCTATATTTATAATGTTTTTAGGGGCGCCTGAGCGGCTCAGTCGGTTAAGCGTCCAACTTTTGATCTCAGCTCAGGTCTTGATCTCAGGGTTGTGAGTTCAAGCTCCATGTTGGACTCCACACTGGGTGTGGAGCCTACTTAAAAAAAATTAAAATGTTTTCAAATTTTGAATAATTATAGATTTACAGGAAATTGTAAAAAATGTATAGAAACTTTCTGTGTACTCTTCACCCAGTTTCCCCCAGTGGTGCCACCTTGTATAATACAGTACAATATTGAACCAGAAGATGGATATTGGTATAATCTATAGACTTTATTCAGATCTCACCAGTTTTACATGCCAAACTGTGTGTGTGTGTATATATGTGTGTGTGCGTGAGTGTGTGTGTAGGTGTTTAGTTCTGTAATTCTATACAATTTCATCACAAGTGTAGATTTGTGTAACCTTCACCACAACGAAGATACAGAACTGTTCCATCACCACAAGGCTCCCATATACACTCCTTTAAACTCACTCTGACCTTCCTACTCATCATCTATAATTAACATTCAACATTTAAACAAAGCCTATGCACCTATACTTAGTGGCTGCCTAAATAAAGGTTTAAAAAAGAAAAATAAGGTAAGTATGAACATGGCAGTTAAGATTCTGCAAAAGCACTAGCTGACCCCAAAGTTTCTTGATTGGGGCACATTTTTTTTTTTTTTTTGGTTGTGCTTGGATGTAGAGTACACAAATCTTTGCTTGGAAAAACCGAGTTTTAAACCCAGAAGAGAGCAGTCAGTGAAAAAATTCCTCTTCATCATTAGAATGGAGTGGGATGGGCAATTCATCATTCTGTCCTCAATTGGATTAACTACCAGAAAACAGGGACAAGTGTCCTGACTCTTTCACTTCTGATCTTATGACTGTGCACAGTCTGAGGCTTCTGTTTCCTTCCTTGCTGAGTGAGGATAATGTGTGTGAGATCACTTTGTAAAGGTTAAAATCCAGTGCTAATATGATAGAAGATTATTCAAGGAGTCATCTCTTCTTCTACATACTCCACTTAGCAGCAACTACCCATCCCCCTTTTAGGAAACATCTACATTACTGTTAACTTGAAAACAAAGTGCCCTGCTGGGAGACAGTTGAGGGATGACAGGAATTTGGATTTCAG
>NC_138379.1:32170290-32222138 GCF_054177405.1 Leptonychotes weddellii | reverse complement strand
TCCCAGTCATTTAATTTAAGGGAATGGTTCTCAAACTTTACTGTACATTAGGATTGCCTGGGGATTAAAAGAAATACTGACACCTGGCTACCACCCTCAGCCATTCTGATGGCATACCAATTATGGTATGGGGTCCAACCTGAGCATGGAGATTGTTTAAGTTCCCCAGGTGTTTCTACTTTGTAGCAAAGTTGGGAACCACTGGGTAAAGGAGCAAGTAAATAAAGACACCGCTACTTTAATATGCAAGCCAGTTACCTAAGAGAGATAACATTAACCCCCTATTAATACCTTGGATTAATTAATTGCTTAATTAATTAGCAAATCAGGGAAGGAATAGGACACTAGATAGTCAAGTTTTAATTATAAAGAGGCTAGGATAAGTCTTGGAAAATCATAGAAAAAAATTTCCTACTGTGTGATTTTACATGAAGCCCCATGCTGGGAGTCAAATTGACAGTTTTATAAGTAAAGTACAATGCGTGTATTTATTATCAAGTTGGTAAAGAGTAAAGCAATTGCCACGAGTACAGACGCAGAATTTGCTAAGGCATTCACTAATATGCAATTGAAAACTTAAGGAATTTTAAATCTATTAATTTTGTTAATTAAATCCTGTCATTTATTCAATAAATGCTTATTAACTATGTGCCACATGCTGTTTGAGCTACTGGGGGATAAAGTAATGAAAAAATTTTAATAGCTCATGCCTAGTGAAGCTTAGGCAGTATTTGAGCAGAGACCCAAATTTGGTAAAAAAAGAAAAAAAGGTCAGCCAAAAGCCGAAAGATTACAAAAGATTAGAGAGAGAGAAAGCCTTTCAGGAAGATTGAATACCTAGTACATCACTTTGAAAAGAGGGCCATACTCAATGTGTTCAACCAGCAAATAGGTCAGGGTACTGGTCCCCAGTGAGGAGTGTTAGCTGATGAGAAATGTGGGTTCCTTCCTTGCACTCTCTTCTCCTTCCTCCCATCCCTCCTCCCTCCTTCCCTTCCTTCTCTTCATCCTCCTCTCCCTCCTCGTCCTCCTCCCCTCTCTCTCAAGATCCAGTAGAGTAGGAATAACTGATGATATAGAAGAGAAGAAAATTGCAGGAGCACATGAAATTACTTTCATGGGCACAATCACTTTTGGCCCAACTTCACAGTGAGACTACTGTTATCCTGCTCATTTATAAGATAAGGACACCTACACTCAGAGATTCTGAGCAATTTATTCAAAGACACATAAGTGGTATAACTGTGAACTCAATTATGCCTTCTGACTTAAATCCAGTTCTTTTTTTCTTTCTAAATATCATTTGCAGCATAAAACAGAGAAAATGCGAAGATTATCCCCAAGTTGAAAAGTCTGCTCTATTCTCCATTGTGGCTAGGATCTTTTCTATATTCTAATATATGGAGTTATCTGATGCCAAACTCTGCTGAAAAGTAATAAGAGTTTTTGTTTTTTGTATATAGGAAAATCAGGAAGTTCTTTTTTTTAATTTATTTATTCATTTGAGAGAGAGAGAGAGAGTACGAGCAGGGGGGAGGATCAGAGGGAGTGGGAGAAGCAGACTCCCAGTTGAGCAGGGAGACCGACAAGGGGCTCAATCCCAGGATCCTGGGATCATGACCTGAGTCAAAGGCAGACACTTAACCAACTGAGCCATCCAGATGTCCTGAAAA
The DNA here is from genome assembly GCF_054177405.1 of Leptonychotes weddellii. Lineage (NCBI taxonomy): Eukaryota > Metazoa > Chordata > Mammalia > Carnivora > Phocidae > Leptonychotes > Leptonychotes weddellii. Next base: position 32,220,465 of record NC_138379.1, on the reverse strand, counting down.
TCAGGAAGTTCTTTAATGCATGAATCTTACCCAAGAACCCACCTGAGGAGTTTCTGAGTAACGACTCTGAGCAGATGTTTTTGTTCTATCAATATTGAAAACAGTAATATTCTCTAGGTGACAGAGTATGGTTAGGGTACCAAGAACTTATATTAAAGAAGAGTCCTGAGTAATTGGATCCTTGTCCTAGGTCTGGACAAAGACTTGTTAATTACTAGAAAAAAACCATCAAACTTTATCTTTTATAACATTGGAGTTAGAACTGGGGGAAAATTCAGAAATAATGTCATGTAGCAGGGTGATTTTTATTACAATTTACCATTATTGTGACCTGTATTCAATTACGTGTCTAGCAAATAAATATTACTCCCCTCACTATAGAAATAAAATCTTTCCAACCCTCAAGAGTGAAGATAAGTGAAATGGCTCTAATTGAGGACCAAGTTGGACTTGAAAATCTCATCTAGGCTCTGTTGAGTTGGTAGGGCTCTTACCTGTGGAATGCAAGAAATGTCCCTAGCATTCATCACCTAGTTCCTTCCTTTAATTATTAGGTTAAATAAATAACCAGTAGATAAAAACTAAAAGAAATGTCACTGTTTAAGACCAGAATGAAATGTTCAGACTCTTCTCACAGGCTTGTGTCCAGGTAGAGTGTTTTCATCATCCATACACTAGAAGACAACACAAAAAGGACAAATTTTTGTGATAAGCAGATGAGTCCAAATTTTATTCCATCCATTTCTAGCTGTGTGCTTTTGGGCATATTCCTTAATTTCTCAGAGCCACTGTTTCTTTATCTTTAGAAAAATGGTGATGAAAAAAAGGGTCTTGCAAGCATGAAATAAAATCATGTATTTGTAGTAGACATCTGTCTTCCCAAGCCTTTTGAACACCCTTTCTAGATTTTAGTACTTTGCCATATTATGTATTCTCACAACCCAAGGTTACCGCCCCCCCCCCAAAAAAAAAGCAAAACTCCTAGGCTACCTCACAGCTAAGATGCAAGCAGGAGGTCTAGTTTCTGCCAGTAACATACTTTTATCCCTGATTTTTTTTCAGAGCTGACCTACAGGGGGAAACAGGCTGGGTCCAGGCCACTAAGAGAGGTTGCAGAGGAAGTGTGGCTCTGGACTGATTTCAGCGAGGCAGCGGGTTCCCCATCCTGGAAGGCGGTTCTTGAAAGTTTAGACTTGAGTTTGTTTCCCCAAACCTTCCAATAATTTTATGAACTACAAATATTCCTTAATAAATTTATTTTTCTTTAACCTGGACAGAATGGAGTCTGTTATTTGCTTCTAAGAACCACAACAACTTCAGTATTAAAATAATAGTTAACATAGCTGTGGGGACCCCAAAGTGTTCCGTCAATGTTACTTCACTTGTCTCCAGCACTGGAGGAAAATTGAGTCAGCAACACTTTCCTTCTGTTCTCCACCTGCATTTGTTCAAACCCCTTCCTGCTTTCAGTCACGGTGTGGATTGTACCTCTTTGAATTCCTATTAAAAACTAGACTGAGGAGGGCACCTGGGTGGCTCAGTCAGTTAAGTGTCTGCCTTTGGTTCAGGTCATGATCTCAGGGTCCTGGGATGATTGATCCTCACATCACGCTCCCTACTCAGCTTCACCCTCTCCCTCTGCTTGCTGCTCCCCATGCTTGTGCCCTCTCTCTCTCTGTCAAATAAATAAATAAAATCTTAAAAAAAAAAACAAAAACAAACTAGACTGAGGAAAGGGAGGTGGGTGGGGGGATAAGGTAACTGCGTGATGCGCATTGAGGAGGGCACGTGATGTGATGAGCACTGGGTGTTATATGCAACTGATGAATCACTGAACACTACATCAAAAACTAATGATTTAAAAAAAAAACTAGACTGAGGAAACTCTATTGAAGTGTTCATATCATTAACTCCATTTTTTTAAAATGTACATTTCTGAAAATAGCTAGAGCTTTAGAAAAGGAAAATGAGTCACTTGTAAGACAAGGGGGAGATCCTTGGAAAAAAGACTGGAGGGTCCATAAAGGCACAGGAGAAAGGCCATACAGATGGGAGCTTGTCCTGTAGACCTGGGAATGGGAAGAGATTCCTCAGAATCAGAGCAGACCCATGAGTAGGCCAACAAGCGGAGCAAGAGAGTGCTGCCTTTTCTTTCTGCAAGTTCCAATAGAATATTCTAAGTAGGAATTGGCAGATATGAAATAAAACTTTCATAATAGCTTTGACCTAACTTTCATAATTGGATAGGAAGAAGCCAGTCTGAATGCTACCCCCCACTACCCCCACTGTTATCCTTCTTATAAATCTACTTAACTTTTACTGGTACTGATTTTTCACTTGAGTTTGTTTCCCCAAACCTTCCAATAATTTTATGAACTACAAATATTCCTTAATAAATTTATTTTTAAGATTTTTAAGTTTTATTTTTACCTATATTATTTATTTTTCAATTTTTAAATGGAAGTAACATTTAAAAGCAATGAAATGGACTTCTGTTAAGTACACATTTCAGTGAATTTTGACAAAATCCCACATCCCAAGCAAGATATATAATATTTCCATCACCCCAGAAAGCTGTTTCTTTTTTTTTTAAAGATATATTTATTTGAGAGAGAAGGAGAGAGAGAAAGAGAGTGAGAGTGAGCAGGGTGGGGGAGGGCAGAGGGAGAGAGAGTCTCAAGCAGACTCCATGCTGAGCACGGAGCCCGAAGTGGGGCTCGATATCATGACCCTGAGATCATGACCTGAGCCTAAACCAAGATTCAGATGCTTAACAGATTATGCCATCCGGGAACCCCACCCCAGAAAGCTCTTTCATGTCACTTTTTAGTCAATCCACCCTCCTCTACCCAAACAGGTAGCCCCTATTCCTTTTCCAGCAGATTTGCTTATCCTAAAACTTTATATGGATGGAATAATAGAGCATGTATTCTTCTGTTTGGCTTCTTTGGCTCAACATGTTTTTGAGATGTGTTAATGTTACATGTATTATCATTTGTTTCTTTTAGCACTACTAGCATTCCTTTGTAAGAATACACCACAATCTGTTCATTTATTCTTCTGTTGTTGGATATTTAAGTTCCAAGTTCCGTTGACTGTGTTTCTTTTGAGCACAGGTAAAATTCTCCTGCCTCTTTGCAGGTCTCATAATTATTATTTTCTGGATATTTTTCATTAAAGAACATATAAAGTATCACATTTTGTTTTGTTTTATCTAGTTTATTTCAAAGAGACTGTAAGCCTTTATTCTCTGGCAGTTAGGACAAGAGGCTGTTCATTCTGGTTTCTTTTGGAGTTGAGGTAAACTGGGCTGGGCTACTGTTGTAATCATATTGAATCCATCTGTGTTTGGCTCAACCCTTATCTCCTATGTTATTAGCAATGCCCTTGTCATCTTGCTAACATTGAGGAGGGGGAATGGGCTTCAGTTTTAGATAATTTTGGTTTCCTTTGAATTCAATTCTGAAGGGAGTCTGAATCTGAGCACTAGACTTATATGCCAAAGCACCTGATTGCTTACTCATTTCTAGTTCCCTTTCCTCTGCTACTTTCTCAACAAAATTTTGTAAGGCATGTAGTAGAGGGGAGAACTGTTGGGCTGAGTGGTTAATTTTTATGTATGGGCTTCTTTAAGGGATGAGTCCATCCCACTAGACCACACCATAATTTAATGCTCAGTCTCCCTGTCGCATGCCCACTCATTGCCAAACTGTACCAAACCCAGGCATTTGCTGCCATCAGTATGGATGCTGAATGATTTCCTGCACACCTATAAAAGGCTTATTTCTCATGGGAATTTAATTCAGCAAGCTTCTTTGCATCTACCATTCTTAACTAATCCTGTAGAAATATACGGTTGTTGTTGTTTTTTTTTTTTTTTTTTCAGCTTTTCTTGTTTCAACAGGAAAGAAGGTCTGGTGTGTTCTCCTATACTCTAACTTAAAGCAGACACTTTTGTTCATATTCTTATTTAATTGTATCTATTTTAATTGTTCTTTTTGGTACCTGCATTATTGTTAAATAAAGAAGATAAGAAAAATAGGAAGGAAGGAAGGAAGGAAAGAAGGAAGGAAGAAAGGAAGATAAACATTAAGTCCCATGAAGGCAGGGACCTTTCACCTATTTCATCCATTTTTCCCATTGCTTTGTCCCAGTCCCTTGAACTTGCCTAGAATATAGTAATTACTCAAAGCCATTTGCTTAATAAATGTACGAATAAGAAAATGAATGAATAATGAATTAGGCATAAGTATTTGATACTTTCAGTATCAAGTATTAGAAAGTATCAAGTATTGATGGGAATGAAATTGATGGGAAATGAAACAATTGATGGGAATACATTATGGATTACTTCTTAATTTGTTCTTCCGTAACTGAGTTTCCAGTTGTTGTATGTATCATACAGCTTTGTTGTACCTATCATCTTAACAGAAGCAGAGCTATTCTAATTCTACCTGCGCTCACTAGTTGAATAGCCATTTGAATAATAATTGCCACTCTGTACAGTGTGGACTAAGAGCAGAAATCAGCTTGTCTCTGGGCATGGCTGCACCTTATTACTGAAATCTGCAGCTGAACGCAGCAACATCTGAAGGGAGAATGAAAATACCTGCTTTGGAATGAAGGTTTGGGATGCCCTGAGCTCCTTGATACTTTTAGTTCAACTCCTTAGATTGGTTGATGTTCAAGTCTTCTATGTAACCTCTCTCACAAAATGGAATGTTATCTCTCAAATGCCTTCAACAAGTTCTTAGGGCTGTTGTGCTGAACGTTTCCCTGTACGTTGTGCAGCTTACATAGCTGCATATGGTAACCCTGTTAAAGGTGGCAATTCCAATTAGGTGTTTAAACTTCCTATTCAAGAGCCCTCCTGTCCATATTTGCTCTCTGGTTCTATGTAGTTTGTTCATGCTAGATTTCTACCCTTGAACTCATATTTTAAGGATTAAAAACAATGGGGATGATGGAATGATCATAAACATAGTTTACAAGGGTCTAGAATGTAAATTCCCTCAGGTATTTTTCTCTGGTTTTTCTTAACTTTATTGAAGCATAGTTGACAAATAACATCATAACATATTTATTTATTTATTTTTCTTTTGTTATTGTTCTATATTATTTTTTTATTTATTATGTTCAATTAGCCAACATATAGCACATCGTTAGTTTTTGATGTAGTGTTCAACGATTCGTTAGTTGGGCATACACCCAGGGCTCATCACAACACATGCCCTCCCTAATACCCATCGACATATTTAAAGTGGACAACATGATGATTTGATATGTTTATATTGTGAAAGGACTCCCCCCATTGAGTTAATGAACACACCTACCACTTCATTAAACTTCCTCTGTGTAGTTCACTACTATATCTTCAACAGCTAAAAATAATGTATGACATGTTATAGGCAATTCAATAAAGGTGTCAAATTTCTCAGTGAAACTACCTTCAACCAGCTACTTAAATGTTTCCTTTTTCTTACTACAACTCTGTGAGTTAAATGTTTTTATACAAACTTATGGAAGACATAATTGGAGAAATTGAATAACTTACTGTTTCAGTCCGTTTGGTCTGCTGTAACAAAAGTATGCCAGAGACTGAGTGGCTTAAGCAACAAACATGTATTTTTCACAGTTGCAGAGGTTGGGAAGTCCAAGATCAACATGTCAGCAGATTTGGTTTCTGGTGAGAGCCAGCTTCCTGTTTCATAGATGGCTATGTTCTTCTTGTATCCTCAAATGGTGCTCTCTGGGGTCTCTTTTAAAAGGGCACTAATTCCATTCATGAGGGTTCCACCCTCATGACCTAATCAACTTCCAAAGGCCCCCATCTCCATCATATTGGGGGTTAGGAATTCAACATATGAATTTTGGAGGTACATAAACATTCAGTCCAATCACTTGCCCGGTGTCCTAGAGCTGTAAGTGCAAGAGCAAGGATTCAATCTTTGTCTCTGAATCTCACACTTAAACGCTTGCTCTATCCTATGTTGTCTCCCTAATACAAACAACTCTCCTAAGTCCCAGTTAATCTGCCCCATCAGTAATAACTTCCCATGTGAATCAATTATTTCAGAAAACTCCTACAACACTCAAAAGAGTTAGCGACCATTAATCATCATTAAGATACTTATTTTTATCGTGCCATATTATTGCATTTTATTTCTTCTCTAGCAGATCACAGACTCCCTCATTATGGAGATAATATCTTATGACTGGGGAAACTCTCAAAGTTCCCCACATGGTGAAGAGATTCCCACAGAGGAATCAATGTAAAGCAAATCTGGCCTGCTGGCTGTTTGAGAAAATACAGCTTAATGGGAACACTGCCAGGCTGCTTGTTCATTCATGGGATGTCTATCCCTGCTTTTCTGCTCCAACAGCCAGCTGCATGGGAGAACACTTGAGTTTTGTTTCTGGTACAAACACACACACTACACAGAGCATAGAGCTTGGTGTTAGGGTCCTCTTTGAGAATTATTGATGCTATTCTGCTCCTACAGCTACTGGTTCTCCATATTAATAATTGACTAAACATCCCCTTTTGATCTGAATCTAGCAGGTGAAAGATTTTAGTAGACTACTATACCAGAAATGAATTCAGCTTCTAGTTCACTATAAGCCACTACAAGGCAAATAGAGATCTGTAAGGATATGTAAACAGGGGAGAATTCCAGAAAGATGAAAAGGGTCTGCATTCAAAGAATCTTCTCTGAAGTTTCAGCGAAGTAGTGTTAACACTAAAATAGACTTATTTCATGAAATTGCAAAGTTAAGAAAAATTTAAAAATATATATATTCTTAGAAAATATCTGATGTGCCTTGGAAGGCATTGTTAACTGCATGAACAGCCATTTAGCTAGGTATAGAATTGTGGAGTCCCACATATTTTCCTTCATAGTTTTGTAAATGTCTTCAGACTTTGTTTACATAGGAAAAATTGGGGGTCCACCTAACGTTAATTTAATTTTATTGGATTTTGAAGATGAAGTGGTTCTTTTATCTTTATCTTCAAAGTATAAAGATTCAATCAGTCTGTATCTAAAAACATATTCTCATGTTTTGTTAGTTTCAAAAATACAATGCACATCTCCATTTTTAGACTAAAGATACTTCAGTCGGGGAACATCATCAAAAAGATGTGACCGGTGATTGACCCATGAGCTGGACCCAGGCACATGGAGGCCCCTTACTCCCTCCCCTGTCCTTGGAATGCAGGTTCTGCAGGCCTTTCCAATTCCCAGAGGCTGCTCCAAAGACACAGCCTTGAGATGGTGATGCAGTGTTGAGAACACCTGCATGGTATACGTGACTGAGCCAAGTTAGGGCCTCTTTATAAAATTTTAAGATTTGGTTGGTGCGGGGATCCATTCATCTTGCTGCTGCCCCAGATAAGCCTCCTATGTAAGTTCCCTTTGCTATTACTAAACATTGCCACCTACCAACCTGGGATGGTTTGTCTCTTTCTTTGGTCTTTCCCTGCCCTATGCGGACAGAGGCCAGTTTCAGATTACACCTGGGAAGCTCCCGGGAGGGTTATGAACCAACTTACATGGTAGCATGAAGATTTTTTTTCTCAAACGATCAATCTCTTGCTTAATGATTAAGCACTAGAGGCACTTCCAGTAAAATCACAAAGAATAACCATTTTACTGAACACTGTTAGAGGTTTTAAAAAGTGAACTAAGATATAAAACAAGGAAGAAGCAATAAAATTATCTTTTTTTCCCTCTAACTTTTCTAAAACAGACAGAATTATTATTATTTGCAGGAGATTTAATTGTCTTCTTATAAAGCTCAATAAAACCAACAGGGAGAAAATTATAGGATTGTTTAATACCCTGACTGAAATAAAATCTACACCCCAAAACAAAACCAAAATCCTTTACTGTACACTAGCAACAGAAAATTAAAAGAACTAGTAAAAATAATAATTCTAACAACACAGAGGAATATAATTATAGTAATATGAAACATATATGAATTATATGTTGAAAACTATAAATACTTATCAAGAGGTATAAATATAGACTCATATAAAGGGAAAGCAATCATCCCAGGAAAGAACAAGATAATAACTAGAGCAATACAATCCTAGTTATATGTAGTGTTCTGAGGAGGGGGGTAAATTTATTTCCTTCTGCATGAAAGGTAAACCTCTTTTTTTTCCCATCTTTGCCTTCTATTTCTCTCGTCAGCTATATATTTTAAATTGTATTGTGATTGGACTTCTAATTATCTAATTATGTATCTAATTATACCTTATAACTTTATTAAGAAAACTGTATTCATAATTTTTAAAAATCTCAAGGAAGAAATTCTCCAGCCCAGAATTCTGTATGTTCATAGGTTCACAGATTTCTGATGGGAATATAAAATGGTACAACCTTTCTGAAAAATCGGTCTGGCAGCTTCTTAAAGAAACTAAACATATAGCTAGCATACAAGTTAGGGCTTGTACTTCTGGGCCTTTATTCCATTGAAATGTAATCTTACGTTCACACAAAAACGTGTATACAAATGTTCATAGCAGATTTACTCATCATAGCGCAAACTGGAAGCAGCCTCGAAGTCCTCCACAAGTGAACGCTTAAACAAGCTCTGGTCCGCCCATGCCGTGTAATACTACACAGCAGTAAAAAGGCATGAAGTAGTTAAAAAAGCAACAACGTGGATGAATCTTCAGAAAATTACATTGAGTAAAAGAGCCAATCCCCACAGGTTACATACTATGATTATTCCACAGATATTACGTTTTGAAGTGACAAAATTACAAAGATGAAGACCAGATGAGCGGCTGCCAGGGGTTGATAGAGAGGGTGCGTGGGAGAACAGTGGGTGGGGCTGTGAAAGGGCAGCATGTGGGGATCTCCATGGTGATGGAACTGTTCTGTATCTTGATTACCTCGATGTCAATATCCTGGCTGTGATCTTTTACTATAGCTTCGTAATGTATTTCCATTTGGGGAAATTGTGTAAAGGGTCTATGAGAGATCTTTGAATTACTTGCTATGACTTCATGTGAATCTACAATTATCTGAAAATCAAACGTTTAGTTAAAATGTTAAAAGGACAAATATAAAAGTCAAAGGCAGGAAAAGCTGCATAACATATATGAGCTCTAGTTTTACCAATAAAAAGCGAAGATTAGAGACATATGCCTAAATACTTCAAATGGTTTCTTTTGAATTTATGGAAGTATTGTTTTTTTATCCTTCTTTACAACTGAATGCATTTTCTAAATTTTCTTAAATGAGCCTGTGCCATTAAAATCAGAAAACAAGAATGATGCTATGTATTGAGCATCAAATTTGTGCCAGGCACTACTCTAAGAACTTGATAAGCAATATCAGGATTAAATGGATTCATATTTGTAAAGGGCAAAGAATACAGTCTAGTACAGAATAAGCACTATATAAGTATTTTTAAATAAAATAATAAATCATATTGTTTAATTTTCATAAAACTCTATAAATAGGGAAAATTACTGGCATTATTTTATAACTCAGAAAACAAAGGCAAAAAAAGGTTAAATAACTTTCCTAAGCTTATACTGCTAGTATGTGCTGGGATGAGGATTCAAATGCAGTCAGTACTCTTTAAGTCTGTACCCTTTACTACTACAAATGTAATTGGTCCCAACTGTGCTCTCCATTTCATTCCTGGTAGTTGTACATCTCATCTGATCATTTGGTCCCATAGCTTTTTGGTTTGTTTGTCTTAATGTAATTTATTCTCTTGCAGGAGGAATGAGATTAAAGACATTTGCATTTTTTCTAACTAGTGTTAGGCATGTATGATGAAACCAGGAAAAAGTTAGTAGGCTTAAGTAGCAAAAAATAAATGTGCCTTTCTTTACAATCAGGCTGCTGCCTCCACAATCAAGCTGCTGCTCCATATTATAGTGGAGATTCTAATGAATTTGTACTGCCCATCATAGTCAAGGCTGTGATTTACAGTTTCATGTTGACATGAGTATCCTTGCCTTTGGAACTTTATCTCATCACATTTCCCAATTTACAAAATTTGATATCTCTAATAACTTGTCTATTCATCAGAATGAATTAACAGCCATCTATTTTTAAAAAGATTTTATTCATTTATTTTAGAGAGACAGAGGGAAATAGTGCACGAGTGAGGGGAGGGGGAGAGGGAGAGAATCTCAAGCAGACTCCCCACTGAGCGAGGAGCCTGACGGGGGGCTCGATCTCATGACCCTGAGATCATGACCTGAGCCAAAATCAAGAGTTGGGTGCTTAACTGACTGAGCCACCCAGGTGCCCATGAGCTATCTATTATTTTTTAAAGACTCCCAATAGTCACTGTTTAAATGTTATCAGCCTAACAATCTTTTAGTTACTACTCTTAATTGATGTAGACAGCTGAGGATATACCCCTATTAGAACATAGTCAATTAGAACGTATTTTACAATTGAGAAGAAATTAACGCTAGCATATTGAATTTTATTCCATATCCCTCGAAAACATCATAAAGAATCATCTTTACGACCATAACCAAAGATACTTTAACATTTCTGCATGGTGATATCAAGACAAACTAATGAGAAGTAATGTAAAAACTTTAAGTATAGACCCACCATTTCATTCAACAGGAAATGATAGCAATAGGCTTATAATAGCTATAGAAATAATTGCTAATATTCATGGAGGTACTATGTACCTGAGAGTCAAGCAGCATACAAGTTGAACAAGCACACGTCCTGAATATCAGAAAGACAGTGGTTCAAATCCCTATTGCATCACTGAAGAACAGTGGTAAATCATAGACATTACTTAATGTATTTTTTCTTTAATTTATTTTATAAGTATTCTATAATAGCTTAATTGAGGTATAATTGACATAAAATAACCTGCACATATTTAAAGTGTATAATTTTACAAGTTTTGGCATCTATATACATCTGTAAATCATCGACACAGTCAAGATAATGAATATATCTATCACTCCCCCAAATTTGCTTATGCACTTTTTATCCCATCCTTTGAACTTTCTTCCTTGCTTCTTCCCTAGCCCCAAACACTCATTTTCTTCCTGTCACCATAGATTAGTTTGTATTTTCTAGAGTTTTATATAAATTAAATAATACAGTGTGTATTATATTTTGTTGAGATTTTTTCATTAAACATAATTACTTTGAGATCTATCTGTGTTGTTTTACATATTAACAGATCATTCTGTTTTATGGCTGACTAATAGTCCATTAGGTGGATTTCTCACAATTTGTTTACTCATTCATTTGTTAGTGGGCATTTGAATTGTTTTCAGTTTTTGGCTATCACAAATAAAGCTGAGATGGATATTTATGTATACTTCCATTCCTTATAGGTATACCTAAGAGTGGAATGGCTGTGTCATATCATAGGTGTATGTTTCAGCTTTAAAGAAATTTCTAGTTTTTTCATAGTTTTTATGAGATGCCACATCCCCACCAGCACTGTGTAATTCCAATTGTTCTACATCCTTGTTAATGCACGGTATGGTTAGTTTTAAAAATTTTAGACAATCCAAAAAAAAAAAATTTTAGACAATCCAATAGATGTATAGTGTATCTCATTGTATCTTTTTCCAATTTTTTTATTGTGGTAAAATATATAAACATAAAATTTACTGTCTTATCCATCTTTATGTTCACAGTTCAGTGATATTATGTACATTCATAATGTGTTATCATCGCCAACATCCATCTTCCAAACTTTTTTCATCTAATAAAACTGCAATTCTATACACACTAAATAATAACTCCCCATTCCCTCTTCCCTGCAGCCCCTGATGACTACCATTTTATTTTCTGTCTCTAGGACTTTGACAACTCTAAGTACCTCATATAAGTAGAATCGTACAGTATTTGTCCTTTTGTGACTGACTTATTTCACTTAGCATAATGTCCTCAAGTTTAATTTATGTTGGGTTATATGTCAGTTTCCTTCTTTTTTTTTAGAGAGAGAGAGGGAGAGACGATGTGAGCAGGGGGAGGGGCAGAGGAGAAGAAGAGACTCTTAAGCAGGCTCCAAGTGGGGCTCCATCTCACAACCCTGAGATCATGACCTGAGCCAAAATCAAGAGTTGGATGCTTAATGACTGAACCACCCAGGGGCCCCAGTTTCCTTCTTTTTTAAAGCTGAATGATATTCTATTGTATGTACATCCACATTTTGTTTATTCATTTACCTGTTAACAGAAAATTGAGTTGCTTTTATGTTTTAGCTTGGGAACGATGCTGCTATGAACATGACTCTACAAATATTTCTTTAAGATCCTGTTTTCAGTTCTTTTGAGTGCCCACCCAGTTGCTGGATCATATGGTTTTATTTTTAATTTTTTGTGTAATCACTCTACTGTTTTCCCAAGTGGCTGTACCACTTTGAATTTCCACCAGTAGTGCACAGGAGTTCTAATTTCCCTATATCCCCTCTGACATTTATTATTTTTTTGTTTGTTTTTTGACAGTTGCCATCCTAATTGATATTAGGTGGTATCTCACTGTAGTTTTGGTTTATATTTCCCTAATGATTAGTAATGTCAAGCACCTTTTCATGTGCTTATTGGCCATTTGTATATCTTATTTGGGGAAATGTCTATTTAAGTCCTTTGTTCGTTTTTGAATTGTGTTGTTTGGGTTTTTTTGCACTTCCATAATGACCAAATGATGATGGATATCTTTTCAGGCATTTATTTGCTTTTTATACATCTTTGAAGAAGTGTTTATTTAAATTTTTGACCATTTTTAATTGGGTCACTTTTTTTTTAACTACTGAGTTTTGGGGGTTCTTTATATATTCTGAATACCAGTCCTCTATCAGATAAATGATTTTCAAATATCTTTTCCCAGACTTGGCTGATATTATTTTCTTGAGAGAATATTTTGAAGAGCAGAAATTCTTAATTAGAAAATTTTATTGTGCATAACTAACATCTTAATAAACAAAAGAAAAGGGGGTAAGTCGATTTAAAGGATCTGAAGAACAGAATATTGTGAAAATAATCATCCTTGACTCTTGTCCTATTCTAAATTCTGCTCCCATGTCCTTATTGAAATACTTGACTTTGCACCTTCTTCCTGATGTCAACCACATGGGCATTGTCTAATCCACACGCTCCTCCTTGTTAAGGATGGGATTTCTCTCTCTTCATTATTCTTAACAGGCCCTGAAAAGATTCTTCCTTAATCTCAGTCCCTGGCTATGTCTCTGCAACCAAATCATTCCGTTCTTGGTTACCTTTCTACACTACATGCAACTAACTCATCTTGCCTCTTGAAAACTTACTGATTCCTGGACCTTTCTGATGCTGATTCCAGACCTAGGTATGTTTTGGATTCTTCCTTCTCTCCTCCCTCCTTGTCCACCTTCCTTCCTTCCTTTTCCTTCCTCCCTTCCTTCTGTCCACTTTTCCTTTCTTCAATAATCATCTGAGTTTCTTTTTTTTTTTTTTTAAAGATTTTATTTACTTATTTGACATAGACACAGTGAGAGAGGGAACACAAGCAGGGGGAGCGGGAGAGGGCGAAGCAGGCTTCCCGCCCAGCAGGAAGCCTGATGCGGGGCTTGATCCCAGGACCCTGAGATCATGACCTGAGCCTAAGGCAGACGCTTAACAACTGAACCACCCAGGCGCCCCAGTCATCTGAGTTTCTATTATGGGCAAGAAATTGTGATAAGCACTAGGAAAACAAGAACAGAGTATCTGTATTCCTTGCCTTCAATAAAGAGAGGTGAGAGAGAGAGAAAAAATACACAACTGAGCTATAGGGGAATTATAGTCTGCTAAGGTGCTACATAGTAAAAGCACATTACATAACTCAGGATGGGCAGGGAAATTGTCCTGGAGGTAATAACCCTAATTTGTTACCTGCTGCGGGAATGAAGATTTTTGACACTATTTTCATCACTATGTGAAGCTACATGTGTCCGTAGGTCCCTCCTCCTGTAGGGATGGATCTCTGTCATTTTCTAGGCCATAAGCTCTACTAGCCCAACCTGCCCCATAGCTTTCTGAAGCACGAACCGCCCATAAGTTCGCCCACAGGACAAGAAGGACTTTCTGGGCCAGCATTTTTTTTTATTATATTATGTTAATCACCATACATTACATCATTAGTTTTTGATGTAGTGTTCCATGATTCATTGTTTGCGTATAACACCCAGTGCTCAATGCAGAACGTGCCCTCTTTATTACCCATTACCAGACTAACCCATCCCCCCACCCCTCTAGAACCCTCAGTTTGTTTCTCAGAGTCTATAGTCTCTCATGGTTCGTCTCCCCCTCCGGTTTCCCCCCCTTCATTCTTCCCCTCCTGCTATCTTCTTCTTTTTTTTTTTTTTAACATAAAATGTATTATTTGTTTCAGAGGTACAGGTCTGTGATTCAACTGTCTTACACAATTCACAGCACTCTCCATAGCACATACCCTCCCCAGTGTCTATCACCATGCTGGCTAGCACTTGACTTTATTCAGCACATAGTTCCTGGAATAGGGGTCTTAAATTAATTCCACTGTTTTTACTGTCCTACTTCAATTTTAATTCAGTACAAAAACATAGCTAGAGGTGAGAGAACACATTTAATTAAATATTGTATGCAGCTGATGAATGTATACAAAAGCATCACCCACGGCGTATAGATTTTTATAATGAGCCTCTTTCTTTGACTTCCAACCCCTTTTTGAACTTCTGCTCTGAGAGGCCAGATTGCTCTTCTCTTGTACATTCAATTTTACAATAGGTTTCTTGGAAGAGCTGAGTTGGTCCCGCTTGCTGTTAGCACAGCAGGGTCCATCCTCATGATGCTTCAAATCTCACAGTTATCCCGAACTGGCAGAACAATTCTTGACTATCTTAATGAGACTCAGCACCCCAGCCCTAATGTCAAAGGGAAGCTTTTTCTAAAGTGTTCAAGCAGCATCTAGTGAAGATCTCACTGTGTGCCATATTGTCAGTAAAAAGACAAATATTTCCTATAACCTAAGCAATGACCTTGAATTTACTAAAGGAATTAACTAAAACGCAGTAAACTGGGCTATGCTTTCACTGACTAGCAGGGACAAATAAAGGGTTGCAAGAAAGATGATTTCAGGATGCCATTTATTTCTTTAGGGGACAGATATTCTCTCTTTATTCCTACCTCCATGGATGCATTTTAATGTATTTACTCTGTGATTATAAATACTAAAACTTCTTATGAACACATCATCGTCCTAAAATACAGGTGACTTAATTTTAGGGAAACTGAACGTATTTCGTCATCATTTTCTTCCACCCTGTATGTGCATTTGTGGCTCATCAGGGTGCTGCAGGTGGAGGCTTTGCTACACTGTTTGAGGGTTTATCCTATCCCTGGCTTGCTACGGGAAGGTCGACCTGGCTGTAATCTTTACTGTGATGTTTTTGCCTTATAACTCAGACCTTATTCCAGTGCTCAAGCAGTACACTTTCAAATCCGTGTTTCAAAGTATAAGGGATGACATATTCAATGTGGGGAAACTTTGATGGGACTCTTGCGGCTGTCCTACAGAACGAAGTTTCTCGGAACTGGTCAAAGGGGGACTGGTGGAGAGCCATTTTAACGGAGTCTCTTTTTTTCTGGTGAGTTTTGGACAATGATGACTCTTGATTTTGGTTCAGGTCATGATCTCAGGGTCCTGGCATCGAGCCCCGTGTCAGGCTCCATGCTCAGCGAGGAGTCTGTTTAAGACTCTCTCTCTTTTTGGCTCAGTTGGTTAAGTGTGGGACTTTAGCTCAGGTCATGATCCCGGGGTCCTGGGATTGAGCCCCGTATCAGGTTCCCTGCTCAGCAGGGAGTCTGCTTCTCCCTCTCCCTCTGCTACTCCCCCTGCTTGTGGGCTCTCTCTCTGTGTCAAAGAAATAAAATCTTACAAAAATAAAAATAAAAAAGACTTTCCCTCTGCTCCTCTCCCCACTCCGCCCCTCAAATACACAGATAAATCTTAAAAAAATAAAGTTTATAAAAAGGCCTTAACTAGGTTCACTCAGGTATACCACACAGGTGTTCCCAACATCATATCACCATCTCAAGGCCGTGTCCTTGGACCAGCCTCTGGGAGCAGGAAAAGCCAGCAGAACCCACATTCCGAGGACAGGGTTGTGGGTGAGGAGCCTCCAGGTGCCCAGGTCCAGCTCACGGGTCAATTAGCAGTCGCATCTTTTCTATGACGTCCCCAACCCTAAGAAACCCAAAGCCATGCCCCTGGAAGAGCGATTAGAATTCATTTCGAGGGGCGCCTGGGTGGCTCAGTCGTTAAGCGTCTGCCTTCGGCTCAGGTCATGATCCCGGGGTCCTGGGATCGAGCCCCGCATCGGGCTCCCTGCTCGGCGGGAGGCCTGCTTCTCCCTCTCCCACTCCCCCTGCTTGTGTTCCCTCTCTCGCTGTGTCTCTCTCTGTCAAATAAATAAATAAAATCTTTAAAAAAAAAAAAAAAAAAAAAAAAAAAAAAAGAATTCATTTCGAGATCTCCCTAGTAGATCGCCGCTGATCTCACTGTGGCATGTGGGATGGTAGGCCACGCTGCCTTCAGGAATCATCCTTAGCCCACCCCACAGCTTTTTGCTTTGGCCATCTCTGGCAGAAGCATCTGATTACTCAGCGGTAGGTCCCACACCCTTGTCCTAGCAGCCAGGGAGCGGATGCAGGAAAATCTGCCCCTCTGGCAACTTCCACAGTGGGAAGAAGCCCTGGCTTCCACCTTTTTGGGGACTTAGCCTGAAGATAAAAGATGTTTAGAGAGAAGACACCCAACAAAACAAATAAAAGAGGGCGACAGAAACAAACAAGTGACAACTCTCGGCCAACCTTTCGTCATCGTGGTTTTTAATCACATTTTATTCACTCTATTTTTAAGAACAGTTAGAAAATGGAGTTTAATCACACTCTGTTTTTTAAGAACAGTTCAAGAATTGCCAGGACTGCACAGCTTCTAAATGCCAGAAGTGAGATTTTACCCCAGGGTGGCCCACTTCCAAAGTCTGCGCTTTTCCCTTTAGGCCACTTTTCCACTTTAGGCCAACTGTACTTGACTCTTCCTCTTCAGCCCTGAGACAGACTGGGATCAGTCAGTCATTCAACAAGAATTCAGTTCCTGAGTGCCGCCCGGCAGCTAGAACTAATGACAGGTGTTGGGGATAAAAATGATGAGCTTAGAAGAATCCCAGCACTTTACAGTCCCTGAAATCTGGAGCCAGATGAAGCAACAGGTGATTTCAATACAGAGTTGGGAATGCGAGAACCTCTCCTCAATGTAACGCTCCAGGCTTCCCCACTCAGAGGAGGAGGCAGAGTGGCTTACCTGCTAGGCAGGCCTGTGAAAAGGGAGTCTTTGGGGCTCTCCAGCTCAGCTTCCTATCACGGGAGGCCATGCTGTCCAGCCCTGAACTGTGTGGTAAGTGGGCACGCAGGGTGCAGGGTCCCTGGGGTGGGGGTGGGGTGTGTGTGGGGGGGAGGTGTGGGGAGTGGGCCTGCTGCCCACAGTTACCCAGCACCGTGTGTGAGGGATGGGGAAAGTTCAATGCTGGGTTGGAGGCTGATGTAAATCCAAATTTGTCACTTAGCTTTAGCCATTATCAAGTTGACATTTTGATTTCTGTCTGGCTGGCTCCAGTGACTATCTCTCAGTTGGCTTCAAACTTTGTAGGAGAATAAAGGAGAGTTAAAACATCATTTATCCAATCTAAACCTTAGTAAAAGTGACAGGAGTTAGGAAGTTACTTGAGTCTCTCTTTTCCCTTCCTCTTTGTCTTCCCTCTAATCTCTTCTAGAATTTTCTTTCATAACATCCTCCTCTTTTCCCCTCTTCACTTCATCTATTCCCCTTTTTCTGCACTGTCTCGCTTTTTTCCCTCCCTCTCTCTCTCCAATCTCTCTCCTCCCAGCCCAGTCTGTCCCCCATTTCCCCATTCTCCTTCCTTTCCCTTCTCTCTCCAACCCCCTCCACACTCACCCCAACTCTCTCCTTGTCTCTTTTATTCCACAGATGGGGCCTTAGTGTTTTTATGGAGATTTCCCTCTGCAGGTTGGGCACCCAGGTCTCACTGGTGGGGAATGATTGTCAGAATAATTAAACAGGAGAAAGATGCATGGAGTGAGTGCACTGGTCTGAGAGAGGACAGTGTCTCTTGCTGGAGACCATGACCTGGTCTTTTGCTGCTGGTGAAACCAGTGGGCCAAGAGATCATGTGGAGGTAATTTTCCCTTTCAGCCCTGACCTCCCTCAGTCTCCTGCTTTTGGGAGAAGAGAAACACGATCAGTAGAGGTCGAGGAGAGGTATACGAACCCAGATAATCAGGGTTGCAAAAAAACTGCAACAGGCCCTTAGTGTCCAAACATGAATGCACTATGAGAAGTATAGTCCTGGGGTGGGAATTTTAAGGCATGGCAGCTAGTCCAGAAATTTCTCTCTCACCTTTTCCCATGCTGGGCAGGAGTCTTGTCCCTTATCCAATCCAATACTTATGTTGTCTGATGGGAGTTTTAGGAATTAAAAAAAAAACCTTTTGGGGGTGCCTGGGTGGCTCAGTTGGTTAAGCATCTGCTTTTGGCTCAGGTCACGATTCCAGGGTCCTGGGATCAAGCCATGCATCGGGCTCCTTGCTCTGCAGGGAACCCACTTCTTCCTCTGCTTCTCCCTCTCCCTCTGCTCCTCCCCCTGCTTGTGCTCTCTCTCAAATAAAATCTTAAAAAAAAACTTTTTATTATTATTATTGACTATATATTTTTGTTCAGGTCTTTACATGTCTAGCCTAGTATCCAAAAAGTTGCTTTTTGTCAAAATTGGTTGTTTATATTATCTCAAGATATATTATTCTTTTAGCTTGAGATAATATTGAATTAGAGCCTTACCCTCTCTTCTGATCACTTCTGATAGAGGTAGTATGTCACTGTAATCTCTTCCAATAAATTCACTAATTTAGCTCTAGAAATTTATATGATTGTAGCCCCAATTCTTCTTCTTTTTAAGATTTATTTATTTGAGAGCACGCGCATGAGAGAGAGAGCGCGAGTGAGCACAGGAGCAAGCGAGGGAGGGAGCAAGCGAGCGAGGGATGGAGCAAGGGAGGGAGGGAGCCAGCGAGGGAGCAAGGGAGGTAGCGAGGGAGCAGGAGGGAGGGAGCAAGGATGGAGGGAGCGAGGGAGGGAGCGAGGGAGGGGGGAGCAAGGGAGGGAGGGAGACAGCAAAGGAGGGAGCGAGGGAGGGAGCGAGCGAGGGAGGGAGGAAGGGAGCGAGGAAGAGAGCGGGCAAGGGAGGGAGCGAGGGAGGGAGGGAGCGAGCGAGCAAGCGAGCGAGCGAGGGAGCGCAGGAACGAGGGAGCATGAATGGGAGGGGTAGAGGCTGAGGGAGAGGAAGAGAGAATCTCAAGCAGATTCTGCACTCAGTCCCAATGAGGGACTGGATCTCCTGACCCTGAGATCATGCCCTGAGCAGAAACCAAGAGTCAGATGCTTAACTGATGCCACCCAGGCGCCCTGTAGCCCCCGTTATTAACAGTACATACTTTGTCCTGGTTACAGCCTTCCTATTTTTAGAATTGAAAACTTCAGAGAGGAGCAGAGTATTTATTTATTACAAAGGTTTTTAGAATGCCGTCCTAAACTCATTTAAATTAAATAAAATTATTTCTTAATGTGGGAGGAAGAAAAGAAACAAGGGGGGAAGGGTGAGAGAGGTTTCCTCTCAGGAGGAGCTAAGAAGCCATTCAGGTGGATGTGTTTGCCATCAATTCTATGTGAACTATGCTTTCATGAGAGCTGTCATGTGGAAGATGTATTTTGGATGGTCTAATTGACCCCAGAAGGGAGGATCAGGGCCAATAAAGGAATATGACAGATTTATTTTAATTTAAGACAAAGCAGAGATTTCTACAGTCAATGCTCCCCAAATATGAGAGACTGCATGAGAAACTGGGAATATTTATAGAGCACTTGCCATGTACCAAGTACATACTTTACTAGATGCTTTAGCTCTTTGCGTACTTTGGTGGGTTGAATGATGGGACCCCAAAAAACAAGCCCTTGTCCTAATCCCCAGAACCTATGGGGATTCTTTTTTAAAAATTCTCTTGTAAAGATCTTAAGCTGAAGAGATCACCCTGATTTTTCAGACTGGGCCCTAAATCCAATGACAAGTGGGAGACACATAGTAGAGAAGGTTATGTAAAGATGGAGGCAGAGATTGGAGTGATGGGACCACAGGACAGGGAAGCTGAGGAAGCCTGACAGGCACCAGAAGCTGGAAGAGGCAAGAAAGGACATTGTTCTAGAGTCCCCAGAAGAGCACAGCCCTGCCGTCTCCTTGATTTCAGACCTCTGGCCTCTAGAACAGTGAAAGATGACATGTCTGTTCTTCTAAGCTACGATGTTTCTGGCGGCCACAGGAAACTCATGGCAGGTACTGAAACACGCGTTAGCCCCATTTTGCAGCGAAGGCACCAAGGGACACAGAGGTTAGTAACTTGTTGAAGGTCATGGTCGTGCAGCCCCGGTGGCAGGATCAGGACTGGGAACCAGGCAGTCTGGCCCAGAACTTACATTCATGGACACAACAGCACATTACTTTCCTGGTAATGAGTTCCCTCTCTCTCAGGCTATTCAAATGGAAATTGGAGCATTAAATAAGCAGAAATAACTGGATTAGGATTTCCAAATACCAGTCCATTTTATCAGAGACAAAAAAACAAAATTCAGATTCTGAAGTTCTGTAACCATCTACATTCAGTAGATTGAGAGTGTTGCCGGGAATCTGTATATTTTTAGAATAGACCTCTTTCCAGTTAATTCTTCCTGTATATTCGTCTTTGGGAACTGAGGGCCTTTTGCAGTTTTTTGCAAGCCTGAGCATCTGTGTTCCTATTAACCTCTCTCACCCTCTACTCATTGGGTGTCTCGTCTCCCAAAAGCAGGAGACTGGGCGAGGTCAGGGCTGGGAGGGAAAATTAGTGACATTTTCTTCCATTTTTCTTGTATCATCCATGTGGCTTAGGCTTGCAGAGTTGTTCTTTGACTTTATGTTTCTTTTTGAGCCAATATAAAGATCTAAATTACTAGCTGAATAAGTTCACTGTTTTACTACTTTGGTGTTTTACAGCAAAATAAAAGAATATAAAATTAGACATGTCCCAAGAGTAAGACTAGAAGAGGGGGAAGGTGCTTTCCTGGTCCACAGATAAGAAGCCTGATAATCACAGATGGAAATTCAATATAAACAAGAGTCTGGAAATGAGACAAGGCACTAGGATTTAACTGCTCTGGTGTCCAGGAGACATCAGAAAATGGTTTTTTTTGATTGTTTTTGAGAGTGGGTTTTCATGTCTATGTGTAGACTGCAACAGAATTGGACTCCTAGATGCAACAGTTGAACTTTTTTTTTTTTTTTTTAAGTAGGAGCCTGGGGCTTGAACTCAAGACCCTGAGATCAAGACCTGAGCTGAGTTTAGAGCCAGACGCTTAACTGACGGAGCTACCCAGGTGCCCCTTGAACATTTTAATTAGAATTATTATCCCTAAAGTAAAGGAATAACAAGCAGAAAGATGGTGACTTTTCCCATAGAAATAGAAAGGAGGGGCCAAATTGAAAGGGGTGATTTGTCTTTATCTTCTTAAGCACACTCTGCTAGATCACAGCTTCAGAGACTTCATCCAGCTTGACCAAGGTGTCACAGCTACCGGGCTTTGGAGCTGGGATTTGAATCTCTTTTAAAGATTTTATTTATTTATTTGACAGAGACACAGCGAGAGAGGGAACACAAGCAGGGGGAGTGGAGAGGGAGAAGCAGGCTTCCCGCTGAACAGGGAGCCCGATGCGGGGCTCGATCCCAGGACCCTGGGATCATGACCTGAGCCGAAGGCAGACGCTCAATGACTGAGCCACCCAGGCGCCCCTTGAATCTCTTTTAAAGACTACACCAGCGGTTCAGTGACCAAGCACACATCAGAATCTCCTGGAAGGCTTGTTAAAACAGATTACTGGGCACCACCCCCAGAGTTTCTGATTCCATAGGTCTGGAGCGGGACTCAGGAATTTGTGTATCTAACAAGTTCTCTGTGTAACTATACCATCTGGGGAGGATTTGAGAACTGCAGCAAAATGTTCCTCCTGTTAAGAGGGCTCCCAAAACATTTAGACCAGAAGTTGAAATCTGATGATACTGGACATGTTCATTTAACATGATAACAATTATTTAGTTGTCAATATTATAAATCCAGGGATTTCAGATAAAAATCTTCTTCTGGAAAAGATCAGAAGACCTGGCATGGCAAAAGTCCGCTAAAGCTTAGTGTTAGCATCCTGTGTTAGAACATGAACCCTCCTGCCATGTCAAGCAGTTACTTTACCTGCTTTGCCCTACACTAAATAATAATATAATTGGTGGCATTTATTGGGTTATTAAGCTCAGTTATCAAGCAAATATTGGTATTTGCCAGTGTCCGAGTGCTTTTCCTGTATTAACTATTGAGCCCTCACAACCCTCTAGGAGTATTTTACTCAGACTGTGGGAACAAATAGAACAAATAAACTATCACAGCTCACACAATAGAAGTCAATTTCCACAGCTCAAAAGCTATGCGACCTTGCAAATGATAACAACACTAGCTGGACACTGTTGGCAAGCACTTTGTATGTGTTAACTCATTTAACCTTTATAACAACACTCTGAGGCACTGTAACCACTTCCACTTTACAGAAATGGAAACTGAGGCAGAAAGCAAGCAAGCACCTTGATCAAGTGCATAGAGATGGTATTAGCAGAACAGGTACTTGAATCCAGGCCACCTGACTCCAGAGTCCGTACTCTTAGGTTCTGCTGTAGACATTTTTGTGACTCTGATCTAGACCAATGCCTCCTTTATACAGATGAGGAAATAGAGTATCTGAGATGTAAAATGACTTCCTCAAAATGGCAGAATGAGTTAGCGGTACATGTCACTCGTGTACTCACGAGTACCAACAAGGATGCTAGCAATGACCCTTGGTGGGAGTTTTGGTTCATTGTCATTTTAATACAAATGGCAAAGAGGTCAAATAAATGTTAACAAGATTCTATTTATTCTGTTATCTAAGGATGATCTCAGATGGCTACCCCAATTATTCTCAACCTGGCCGCCCAGTGGAAGGTCTCACTGAGAAATTTTTAAAAATATGCCCAGGTCCCGCCCCAGACCAATTAAAGAAGAATCAGAGCGATGTCTGTGATTTTTTTTTTTAGTATCCCAGGTGATTCTAATGTGCAGCCAGAATGGAGACATGCCGGATTATACTGTCAGGGTATGCAGATTGGGTGCAATGGCTGGTAATTAGACATTGATGCTCTCTTCTTCTGGAGGTTGTACAGGTTTCTGAAAAGACATCTGGTTCCATGTTCGAAGCCAACTGCATCCCTTTAACCAAATGCAATAATTGCTTGTTACTGATGTGTTTCCATGAATAATTGAAGAGGCTTACTTTGCTCCTGCTCCCATTAACTTCTGTGACTAAAGGAACCTGGGCTCCTCCTGTAAGAAGTAAACAGACTTAATCTGTGGAATGCTGCTGGCTTTTTTGGGTTGACTTCCGTGTTTATTACTCTTGCCCTTTGTCCCCATCTAATCTGACGTTTCTCTCTGCTGCTTACGTGTGACTGATGTGTGTAGCAACACTATAGAAAGTGTCATTTGAAAAGCTCTCCAGTCCCCAGGCCAGCTCTGATCCTCATGACAACCATGTGATTGGCCATTGTCAGTTCAGTGGGGGGAAAAATTAGGAAACTTTGAAAACACAAATTCAGCTACACGAGTAGTTTCAAGTTCTATTCCAAGTCCTATTCAGCCTCCCAGAGGTAAATATAATGAGAATTATCCAAGCAGTGCTTTGGCAGCAAAACAACATTAATTTATAAGCATTTATAGAGCACTTTCTTCCTCTTCTATAATATTCACCACACTTTAGTATAGTTGTCCTTTTACTTTTCTGTGAGAATTTAGGCCCCGTAAGTACAGGAAACAGGTCTGTCATCTTCATCGTTATGTGCTAGCACAAGGTAGGCCCTAAATAAACATTTTCTGAACTTATAAATAATTAAATGACTGACTATCTGAGCTGGGCATTAAAGACAAAGAAAATTAAGACATGACTTCCGTCACTGCAAAGCTTATAAGATTAGGAAGGAAATAGAAACATCCAAGAATTACAATTCATCATGGTAACGGCTATAATAGAGGGAGGTATAAAGAAGGAAAGGTCTCCTGTATGCTAGCAATCTATATAGATCACTTCTGCCCCCAAGATAGGAATGGCCACAAAAGGTAAAGTTTCTAGAATGTACTTCATTTTATGGATTTGAATCTGGGACAATGTAAGTAGTGTACACAATTCTGAAATAATATTAAATTAAAAAAAAGATCCCTAAAATTAAAAGAAAAAAAAAAAAAACCAAATGAACCTAACTGTGGGTCAAGTTGATGGCATAGCAACACAGAGGAGTCACTTAAAAATGATTTCAAAACCCAGCTATTTGCAAGTACATATTAACTCTCTGTGGTGTACTGATGCAGAATTGGTCCCCGCTTTGGTCAGTCCCGTACTGACTCTGGACTAGGTATGTGACTTCCCGTATTGGTCTGCTAGGGCTGCCATACCAGAATACCACAGACTGGGTGGCCTGAAAAACAGAAACTTATTGTGTCCCAAATCTGGGGGTTAGAAGTCTGAGATCAAGAAAGCGGAAGGGCTATGTTCTTTTTTTTTTTTTTTTTAAAGATTTTATCTATTTATTCATGAGAGACAGAGAGAGAGAGAGAGAGGCAGAGGGAGAAGCAGGCTCCCAAGGAGCAGGGAGCCCGATGCGGGACTCGATCCCAGGACGCCGAGATCATGACCTGAGCCGAAGGCAGACGCCCCAACCATCTGAGCCACCCAGGCGCCCAGGGCTATGTTCTTTTGACGGCGCTAAGAAAGGGTCTCTTCTAGCCCGGTCTTCTACTTTCTGGTAGTTCCTTGGCTTGTGGCAACATGATTCCAGTCTTTGCAAGGTGTTCTTCCTGTGTGTATGCGTGCCTGCCTATCTCAGAATTTCCCCTTTTTATAAGGACATAGTGGATTAGGTCCTATTTTTAAGGTCCTATTGGATTAGGTGCCCACTCCAATATGAATTCATCTTAATTTAACTGATTACATCTGCAACAAACTTAATTCCAGGTAAGTTCACTTTCTGAAGTATTGGAAGTTAGGACTTCAACCTATGAATTTTTGGGAAGACACCATGAAACTCATGACTTATACTTTATTCAGTGAGATAATAGCAAAAGTGACAAAGCAGAGGTTTGAAAAGTGCTTGTACTTTGGGGCTCGCTCTCTTTTACTACCACCATCTCCAAGACTAGCCTGCTGAATGATGAGAGAATCGTGGCCCATTTGCCCCCATGACAAACTCACAGCTGACCTACATAAGCAAAGACACCCAGGTGACTGGGGGCTGAACTCGGTGAGAAAGTCTAGTGGAGATGAGCAAAAGAACCACCTAGCTAAACCCTATTCAAATTGCATTGTGACTTAAATAAAAAGGAGTCTTCTTTGAGTTGAGTTGACACACAATGTTACATTAGCTTCAGGAGTACAATGTAGTGATTCCACAAGGTCATATATTATGCAGGGTTCACCACAAGTGCAACTCCATCACTATTAAGAGTATCACTGACTATATTCCTTATGTTGTGCCTTTAATTCCCGTGACTTGTTCATTCTGTAACGGGAAGCCTGGACCTCCCACTTCCCTGCACCCACTTTGTGTTGCTTTAAACTACAAAGTTTTGCTGTACAACAATGTGTAACTAGTTGTGTGTTAAGAATGTGAGGAGAGGTGAATCCGTTTCCAACTTTCAAATGTTCAAGCTTTTCTATGAAGAACTTGCTGTTACCGAAATTGCTGAATTTGGTCTGGTAAATTTAGACACTACTCAAGACTTGCCTCCTTCCTTTTCACTATGTGCCGTCTCCAAGGGCTTCCTGGAGTGAACAAAGGGATTTAAAAAAAAAAAAAAGTTTGTCGATAAATTGCTTTTCTGTATTGTTAAGAAAAAAGGGAAAAAAGAAAGCCTCCTTTCTCAACACTATTCTTTCTTTCTATAGATAACTATCATTTAAAGAATTGTCAATTGTTCATTTATTTATTAATTAGCAAACCCTTAATTAAGCAAATTTTTTCTTTTAGCGCCTATAGGCAATGAAGTGCTTATATAAAAGATTTTAGACATGCTAGCCATATCTTCAATATAGATATTTTTTTACTCTATATATTTTATAACACAGACTCATAATCTCAGAGTTGGAAAGGGCCCTAGATGTCACTTGTTCTAATTTCTTACCCATGTAGGAATATTATGTGTATCATTCCCAGCAGGCAATCTTTCCTCCTCTGCTTGCATGCTTCTCATGATGAAAGGCTCATTACCTCATGAGAAAGCAGATTTTGTTGTAGAATAACACCACTTATGAAAAATATTTCCTTGTCTTGACCTCAAATCTGCCTCCTCATAATATGTTCTGCCTGCCCAGTTTTCTCAAAGGCTCTATCCTTCTGCCCATTTTGCTGCTAGTCCTAGGAACAGCAGATCTGTCCTTTTCGTGTGACAGACCTTCAAATACTAGAAGGCACACCACTGCTGCCTTGGTCTTTCCTTAACTGTAATAATAAACATTTTAACCTGTATAGACATGATAATGTTATGATATATCTTCTCTAAGAAGAAAAGTTCTGATAAGTCTAGAGTTCACCACCATTCTTTTTCTTTTTTTTTAGATTTATTTATTTTACAGAGAGAAAGAGAGCGCACACATGTAGGGGTGGGGGGGGGAGCAGAGGGAGAGAGAGAATCTCAAGTGGACCTCCACTGAGCGTGGAGCCTGATGCAGGGCTTGACCTCACCACCCTGAGATCATGACCTGAGCTGAACCCAAGAGTCGGACGCTCAACCGACTGAGCCACCCAGGCATCCTGAGTTCAGCACCATTCTTAAACAATTTCTAGAACAAATGGAGAGAGTATTAAAAAGAAGGACTTGGGAAAAAGTAGAATTCACCACAGACAGAAATAAAATGAAATAATGTGGAACATGACCGTTGTGTATGCCCCTTCTGGGAAAATATTAGTGAGGTAGTCAAGAGAAGTGAACTTTAAATCCCATATAGTATCTGTAACAAGAATGGTGTCTCACAAATTATCAGGGTGTCTAAGGACTTTAAAAAAAGCAAAAAACAAAACTGTGCTCAAAGGTGAGCACATTTGAGAAGTCAGCTGTTGGAGATGATGTTGATGGGATGACTGTTATTTCCCATGCACTTTTCCTGGACAGTCAGAAACCCATTCCTCCGGCTGCGTCTGTCTAGAGAGGAGATTGAAAGGAAGATACTGACTGCATCTGTCAATGAAGAGCATATTAATCATTGTTTTCCTTGGTCTCTCATGTGACCTAAGTTGGGTCTAGCCAAGGAGTACATCGATCTTGGACCTTGCGGGTAAAAAATAGCCACTTTTTCAGAGAATCAACAAAGGTTAGTCCGTTTTTTTTCTCCTCTCCAGTGTGTAGCTCACCTTTGAAACCCGTTTAGTTAGGAAATAGACTAAAAAATCAGCATATTAAAGTTGTAAGTTCACAAATTCTTCAACCAGGCAGAAAGAGGTTCAAATCCTGGCTTCTCCACTTGCTGGTAACATAAGCTTGAGCGAGTTATTGAATCATTTTAAGTCTCAGTGCTGATAACAAAAGCCACAGCGTCTGGTGAGTCTGAATGTAGGTTTCATTCTTTGAACATGCACACACATCTTGAAGCAAGAGGCAAAGGCCCTGTACTTTTACAATGATTTATCATTTATGGTTGATTATTAAATTATAAAAAAATTCAATATTGAAAGTAAAGATGCTTCCTTAGGACATCAGAAATGTAGTTTATCTTTAACCAAGGCAGTGATGCTGTGTCCGGTGTATATTATGCTGGTAAAAAGTGGGCAGTACTGAAGAAAGCTTGTTAAAGATAATAGCTCAAAGCCAAGGCACTTTACTTTTGCCCAAAGAGCTCGTGATTGAGCATCACGTGACCAGAATTTGATTTCAGGTCTATGTAAGAGCTAGAAGTTTAGATGAATCTGGATTTCAGCCGCACCCACAGAATGAAAGGCTTCCTTTGAATATTATGGAATGGTTTTTTCAGTATGCTGGGAAAATTAAATCTTCTTGTTCCTTCAGTCTGTCTTTTGATTATTCCCGAAGCAAGTAGGCAGGCACATGTGTCTTCATGGTTTTGAGTATGTAAGCCTTGCCTCCTTGGTGACAATTCTGTTTTATATGATTTCTCTTTCCCACTGCATATAGAATCAGGATGAGGCCAAAAATTATAGGTGTTTTGTAAGCCAATGTAGTATCAAACCGATTATGCTAAGAGAGATTTAAGCGTGCATTAAATTCTTCACTGTTCAAACTCCTATCATTCAATGCATCACTTAATGGCACATCTTCATTGAAGATTTCCTCTGCTCTGCCCTCTGCTCTGCTCTCTGCTCCCCACCAAACACATCACACAGTACAACAGCCTCAGGACCAACTGCTCAATTTTCTGTGTGTCTATAAATGATTTAGCTTTAGTAAAGTATGGCTTGTCACTCAGTTATTTAAGTGCCTGTCACTTTTCCTAGATTTTGAGAGTTTTGGGGAAAAAATGCATATAAATCCTAGTACATAGCCTAGTACCTGAGACTTAGAAAACTATTAAATGAATGAGTAATGATAATGCTGAGGATGAGGATGATAGAAGCTAACTTTCTGAGTATTTTCTATCGATTAGGCATTTTTCTAAGCTCTCTACATTAATGAATGACTTTTATGGATACAGCCCCTCTATGACAAAGGTGCTATCATTTTTACCATTTTGTACACGAGAAAATTGAGGCACGGAGTATTTATTAAGTAACTTGCTAGGCAGTAAGCTTTAGAGTCCGGGAATAAACAGGACATTCTGTTATTAGTGATTAGTCATTAAAGACACTTCTATGTTGTCTCTCTTGAAAGAGTAAAAGAAAAATTAATGAAAGGATGGCACCCCCCATACACATATATATACTTGATTGTTAGCACGCTGATCCTGTTTCTGACCCAAAATCTCTATGCCTATGGGGTGTTGTTTCCTCAGTCTGGCTTTAGAGTGGTAGGCAGGATACTGACCTCTAAATATTGAGCTCACTTCTTAATCCCTGGAATCTGTGAATATGTTGCTTTTCATGGTAAAAAGGACTTTGCAGATCGGATTAAGGATCTTGATATGAGGAGATTATCCTGAATCATTGAGGTAGACCCAATGTAATCACAAGGATCCTTATAAGTAAAACCGAGAGGAAGAAGAGTCAGAGAATTGAAGATTGTAGACAGGCGGCTTTGAAAATGGAGTAAGGGACCATGAGCCAAAGAATGCAAGTGGCTTCTGGAAGCTGGGGGAAAAAAAATGAAATCTTCCCTAGACCTAGAAGGGAAAGCTTTTTTGACGCCTGAATTTAGCCCATTGAAACCTGGTTCAGATTTCTTCCAAAACTGTAAGAGAATAAATTTGTTTTGCTCTAGGTCATGAAAGTTTGTGGCTTGGGGAAATTTGTTATGGCAGCCACGGGAAGCTAATAGGTCAGGCGTAGTGGCCTCTGATGGTATATTTAGAGTCAGACTTGAAGGAGTTTGGTTGGAGAGATTCGTTGCTACTTGGCTAAGTAGAGAGTGTGGTCTTCCCTGTGGAAATAGCACATAGATACAGATTTTGATGGGAGAAGGGAAAATAATTAGTCTTGGATTTCTTCCTGGCCGGAGTTGGAAGGCAGCCTGCCCTGGGTGTTTTTAAGTCGCTGAGCCATTGCTTTGGTTTGGAAAGAAGCTCATTTGGAGAGTATGTTGCCACTTCCAAGGCAAACATTGTTGAAAATTGAGGGTGGATAGATGGACACAGAAATGATGCTCGGAGATTAGGAAACTGATCCAAGGGAGTTGGGTAGTGAACACTTCTACTATGCAGGGCCCGAGGGGAAATGGTGAGCTCAGATATCATTCATTCAGGTGGCATTGAGCAGGCCTGACTCAGCAGAGAGAACACTCTGACAAGAGTCTCAGCCGTAGTAACATCTGAATTTAAGGCAGTAATCTTTCATGCTGGGGCAACCTCACTGTGTGGAAGGAAGAGCAATAAATTATCTTCATGGTGTGTGTGTGTGTGTGTGTGTGTGTGTGTGTGTGTGAGAGAGAGAGAGAGAGAGAGAGAGAGAGAGAGAGAGAGATGGAAGCTTTCCCAGTCAGCGACAAAGAGAAAGTTTATTCTTTCTCTGCTGATTTTATACTGCTGATTAACAACACTTGGGGAAGAATTAATCCATGTTGGTTTCCACAGTTTATCAAGAATGTAAACTGTAGATGGATTAAGGGTTAAATACATAAAAAGAATTCATACAATCTTTTCCTCAACTGTGGAGCTTCTGAGTATTGATGTCCATGGGGATTTTCTAAGCTTAAAAGCTACAGAATAAGTGCAAAAGAAAAGACTAACATTTAACCAAATTTGAATTTAATAACCAAATTTAAAAGGCAGGTGACAAGTTAGAGAACAACAATGCGTCAAATATGACAGCACATTTCTATAGTAGAGAGCACTCATGCAAGGGAGAGAATAGAAGGCCCCTAATAGATACATATGCCAAAGACATGGACAATTCATAACAGAGGAAATTCAATTAAAAACAAGTGGAAAAATAACCTCACTAGTAATCAAAGTAATGCAAATGAAAATGAGATACCATTTTTGCTTATTAAATCAGTAAACATTTAAAAAAAAAAAACCCTTGTAATATCCATAAGAGCTTTCATATGCTGCTAATGGGGTGTAAAATTGAACCATTTTTGAAAATATAAAGTCTAAATTTGAAATTTTTTCAAAATAAGTAATTGTATTATAGAAAGGTCTGATGATACACAAAACTCTCCATCAGAGTATTATTTGTAATATTAGAACACTTAAAAACCTCTTGAATGTTCAAAAATGCAATAAATGTTTTTTTAGAGAATGGATAATGTCTAACCGATAGAATATTATTCAACAATTTAAATATTTATTCGCGAAGTATATGTTACCAATTAGTTACAAAATAAAGCATACAGAATTATATCTCTATAATGATTTTTAAATGTTTTTGGAAACCTCTGTATAGGAAACAAAACTAGAAAAATACATTAAAATGTTAACGTGGACAGACTTCTACAAATTCTTGCTTTTCTGTGTTTTCTTTTTCCTGGTCCCATTTTATTTAATAAGCATGCACAATTTTTGTAATAGAAAATATTAAATAATCTCTGCCTGGCTCTATTTAAAAAGAAGACCTCATGTAAACTTGGATAGGAAATGGGAAAGAAGATGTGATTCCATTGAGAAAAGACAGGCTGAAAAAACGGGGAATCACAGCTTATGTCTAACAGGAACATGGAAGCAATACAAATAAGTTTCAAGCAAATGTTCAGTGGGTAGCAGAGCAGGCTTTTGTTTTATGGGTAGAATACTGTTTCCTTTGGTAGGGAAAATGACAGTGTTTCTTAGACACACACCAGCCGAACCTGCTGCCACCTCTCCTCTCTTTCTGCTTATTCCAATTATGTGCAAAACACCCAGAAGGGAATAACTAGCCTCTTGATTGCTTGTCTTGCAAATTCAAACCTATAAATTGATAGCAAATGCCACCTTATCAAGTAGAACCCGAGAATGCTTAATTAAGTCTCTGCAAGACTCCTAGCAAACTGGAAAATGTACAGAGGCATAGTATTTACAAGCACCTTGATTTCCATTCACTTGTGGCATTTTATGAATTATGAAATGAATTTCATTTTAAGTTACTGCATTTGCTCTAATAATTGGAGAGGAGTTTTGCAGTGAGACAGTAGATGTGGAGGGCTGGGTGATTTCAACAACCACCTGTTGCCTGATCCTGAAAGTAATCCAATGTGTCAGAACAAAGCCACTTCCATTCATATTTTGTACAGGGCTGCCAGGGCTGGAACTGGCTCCTTTTTCCAAATATGAGGCATATGCATAGTTGGGAGTCGGTTTTCTTCCTCCTAAGGTAGGGCCAGAATGAGAGGGCTCCACTGGGAAAAGATCTGGAAGCTCTTCTAAGCTGGAGTTGTGGTGCTGTTTATCAGTCAAACCAGCCGCCCCCATTTCCCCGCCCCCATTTCCCTGCCCCCCCCCGGATTGCACCAGGTGTCAACCGTTTCACAGAGCAACTGCCTCTAAAGGCCATAAACCACCCACTCTACCCCTGCCTAATCACCCGTCCCACAGAGCTCATCACTGGCTTTTGAAAGCCACAGTCCCTTTTACTGCATCCTTGGCTGGTGAAGAATTGCCTGGCAGCATGGGCTATGATAACGGGCACACCATATTCAATGAGATTGTCACCATCTGTTCTACCTTCCCATTACCAACGCACATGGAAATCAAAAGGCAGAGACCTCGGAAATCCTAGGTAATATTTTCTGTTCGTTATGTCTTTTGCCTGATGTGGGTTTTAAAAATTTCATTTGAAACATGTGGTAGGATGAAGCACACTTTCTTTCTGAGATGCAATTAGAATATTGTGATCTGGTACCAGGAGCAAATTAGTCCATTTGAGATACACGTGGGCATGGTACCCTGACCTCCAGTGTGTACTGGAGATTCCTGCTCAGCTTGCAAAACTCACGTAATGTTAGGCATGAGGGGATGAAGTAGTAACTCCCTGAGCTGATATTGCCAAGGCAACAGGAAATGGAGTTGTGCGAGTAGGTATTTTGGCATCGATGTTTCTGCGTTTCTGCCCAATAGGCGATGGATTTTCGGCAAGACTTAAAGCAAGAAGTGGCTCTTCCCACTGAAGTGACGTGTGTGTGTGTGTGCAAGGGAGTATTGAAGAAGAATGAGACGTAGGTCAGGGATGGGAAATTAATGCGGATCCTAAAAGATAATTAAGGTGCCGAGGACAGAATGAATTAAAACTAAAACAGTCCAGTTGAACCAACAGTGCTCTAGCAACACCCAGCCATGCTGGAGAGTAAGGGGAAATGACCCAAAGCAAGGAGCAGACATCATAAGAGCAGCTAGGTCCTGAGTATCCACACGATGGATACAAAATGTTTTTAAAATAGGTCAGATATATATCCTTAGCTCTTTGTGTTATGAATCCACTTTTCTAGGGAAAACTGGAGATGAGAGTAGAAACACCTCGAACATGGTTTAAAGTTGGTTGTCTAGCACTCTGCACCATCAATATGCTTCTCGGCGTGGTGTCTTCATCCTCAGTAAATGGTTCTCTGTTCTTTCCAAAGTCCTATGCGAAGGAAGCCCTCTGGTTATTTCTAAAATCTGCATACTTGACTTAGATTGGGTAAAACCAGAAAGTTGTAGGCCCATGTTCAGTGTGAGTTTTGTTGAACACCTTTCTTTCTTCATGTACAAAAATGGATTATGCATTTCCCACCTACTCATCCTGTCCCCTAAGAATTGGCATCAATTGAATTGTTAGTACTCACTCCTGAGTTGGCCGGGTTTGTGGTATGTCGAGCTGCCCAAGAGTAGCATAATGGTAAGATGGTTTTCAGCGTGCGTATGCTTGCTAGCTTTAACCTGCTGATGCCAGTAAGATAGACCCACCTGCCTGTAATTAAAAAAAAAAAAATTCTCATGGAGAAATGGAGTGCATGGATATTTTTGATAAAGTTAAAAATTGGGAGCCTAACCATAGGCTCCTACTTATTACCAAGTAACTATCAGCAGATTGTGTATACCTGAAATTGTTTCCCTCAGCATACTAATAGGATGGGTCTTGGTGCCTCATATTAAAAATACTATTTGCTATTGTGTGTCAACCATACTTCAGTAACAAAATAAAATAAAAAATGCCAATTGCTGGCTATTCCGCCCTTTCTTTTTGCTAATAGTAATAGTTTGTTTCACATTTTATCTGGATGAAAAATCATTCACAGCCATTAAGTTTGGGACATGTACTTATTTTTTTAGTTACTCATACATTTTTTTTTTTAAGATTTTATTCATTTATTTGAGACAGAGAGAATGAGAGACAGAGAGCATGAGAGGGAGGAGGGTCAGAGGGAGAAGCAGACTCCCTGCCGAGCAGGGAGCCCGATGCGGGACTCGATCCCGGGACTCCAGGATCATGACCTGAGCCAAAGGCAGTTGCTTAACCAACTGAGCCACCCAGGCGCCCAGTTACTCATGTATTTTTAAAAACAGCTTTATTAAGGTCTAACTGAGATATAATAAACTGTACATACTTAAAGTGTGCAATTTTATAAATTTTGACATGTGTATACTCTTGTGAAACTGTCACCACCATCAAGAGAATAAACACAATCCTCATTCCCGAGAGTTTTCTTGTTCTCTTTTCTAACTCCTCCCCCTAGACCTTCCCCACTCATCTTACCCAACAATCACTGATCTGCTTTTTGTCACTATAGATTAGTTTACATTTTCTAGAGTTTTATGTAAATAGAGTCATATAGTATGCACTTTTTTTTAATCTGACTTTTTTCATTCAACCTAATTATTTTAGGATCCATTCATGCTGTTGTATGTCTCAATAGTTTGATCCTTTTTATTGCTGAGTAGTAATGGTAATAGTACTCTCTCAGCTTGTTTATCCATTCACCTGTGGATGGATGGCTGTGTGTTATTTCCAGTTTAGGGCTACGTAAATAATGCTGCTTTGAGCATTCATCAACAGGATGCACATTTTAATTTCCTATAATTTTTATATTTCACAGCAGGAACTCAAACTAAATCAGCACTTTTCTGGCATCTGGAATGGACATATATAGCTTTTCTGGAATTTATGAAACTGCCTAACAGGTGTCAGGTAAGCAGAAATTTGGCTTGTTTATTTGCTAGCTCTTTTTCCCTAATGATTTTTTTTACATGAAAACAAACACATTGCTGTTTAACCAATACACAAAAATATATTAGAACAGCCACTAAATATAGTCTCTGATTCAACCCTGTAAAAGCGACACAGCTCAAATAAACTGTTTTTCAGTAAATGATACCAATTCTTCAATTTTAAGATGCACGTTTTGCTGTATTTTAACCTTTTGAAGACGTGGATGGCTCTTTCAATTGATTTATACATTTAATGTATAGTTTCTCTCCACCCTCCTTAAATGTCTACCAACTGATGAATGGGTCAACATAAATGGTATAGCTGTATGATGGAATATTATTCACCAATAAAAAGGGATGAAATACTGATCTGGGCTACAACAGACATGAACCTTGAAAAGATTATACTAAGTGAAAGAAGCCAATCACAAAGGTCACATATTGTATGATTCCATTTGCATGAACTATCCAGAATACTTAAATCCATAGAGACGACCGATTAGTGGTTTTCAGGGGCTGAGGGGAGGAGCAAGAGAGTGACTGGTTAACGGGTACATGGGTTCCTTTTGGGGGCAGTGAAAAAGTTCTGGAACTGGATGGTAGCAATGGTTGTGTAAGAACATTGTGCACTGAATGCTCAATAAATGCTTATTGAATGAAAAAAGAAGAAGAATATTGTGCAGGTACTTGATGCCACTGAATTCATACTTCAAGTGGTGAAAACAATTGTATGCCATGTGTATTTTATCACAATAAAAAAAGGAAAAACGATTTTAAAAGATATGTTAGAGGTTTGGCATATAATTGATGAGAAATGGAAACCAAGGACATGGTATGACTTAGCATCACATGAGTGGCAGGCTGGTGTTATTTGTGCACACGCGCATTGTGTACTCTGCCTAGGTCTTGAATGCATTGCAGTTAAGTTCATGTCTTTCACAAAGAAAAAGGGGGCTGCATTATAGTTGTTTCAATGTTTTGATTGAAAAATACATACATGAGGGGCGCCTGGGTGGCTCAGTCAGTTAGGCATCTGCCTTTGGCTCAAGTCGTGATCCGAGGGTCCTGGGATCGAGCCCCATGTCAGGCTCTCTGCTCGGCGGGAAGCCTGCTTCTCCCTCTCCCACTTCCCCTGCTTGTGTTCCCTCTCTCGCTGTGTCTCTCTCTCTCTGTCAAAAAAATAAATAAATCTTAAAAAAAAATGCATACAGACTTATCCCAGTGTAGTGCAAAGAGGAGAGTTTTGGGGGGCTGGTCAAACTAGTTTAAAACCCAGGATAACCTGTTTCCAGCTCTGTGAAATGGTAGCCTCTCTGATCTAACATTTAACCTTGCAAATATGACAAGAGGCTAATATGACTTATTTCACCAGAGTGAATGAATTACATGTATAAAGTGTATAGCCTAATGCCTGGGACATAGAGTGGCTGCTTAACATGTGTAATGTTCTGTCTGCCACCCACTCTCCTGAAATACATAGTCTTTAATTACACACGACGATATAAAATATAAGTCTTTCTCTTGCTTGGAGGAACTTAACACACAACTTATGGTGGGGACATCCTGCTTGATTTCCAGAGTCGCTACTATCAGATACATTGTGTGCTAGCTAGTCTCCACCAGTCTACAACAATTGTGTCTTGTAGGGGAGAAACTCTGAAGACCTAATACAAATAAATGAAAAGGAAAGGTACTTTGATTCAAATATCTAGGGTAAGATAGAGACTCCTAAAGAAACTTAATTAAAATCTAAATCAAAATGGAAATTTGACAGGGGAATAAGATCTGGATGTCCCACCTTATAACAAATAAATATTCAGTTTCAGCCGGGAATTAACTATGTAGCTTAGTAATAAAGAATACAAGTGCAGAATCATTTGAAGATCTACTCTTCTCTATCCTGAGTAGAGCACTCAAACCAATCCAATTCCATTTATTCGCTGTAGTTGATATATCCCCAGGTGAAAGAGGGGCTTTACGTTTTCGTTAGAGGATTTGCAATAGGAAACCATTAGTTCCGTCTCCCCACACAGTGAGCGCACAGGGAATATATTTCAGACTTTATATGAACAAAATTCATTTATTCTGTTTTTCTCTGTAGAAATTAGGTTGTGCTTTTTTCCAGAGGAAAATTTAGGACACATTCATTTCTCTCAGGGTACTGGAAGACGGTGGCCATGATCAAACCAGTCCCCAGTAGCGTAGGCTTTTGCTTTAAAACAAAGTCTGAACTCAGGAACGCAGATTTGTGTGCAAAGGAGAGGGGCTCTGTTCACGGTTTCCCATCTTGGGTTCATGCTCTGAAGTGTCAGGCTTTTGGGGTCTGTGGTGGTGGCCACAAGATGCTCTTTCTGCAGGAGCATTAACCTGGCTTCCAATCTCTGATCCCTGCCCAGGCGCTAAAACTACAGCGTATGCCTTTTAATCCATGGGAGAAGCAAAATAACATCCTCATTCACAAGACCCTGGGGCTTTAAATATTGTGAACCCTAGATCCCTATGCCCCATTTTGAGCCATGGTGCGGAGGGCCACAGCTATCATTAACTGTGGCCAGTTAGAGAGCACTTAATAAGCATGGAGAAAATCACCTCACTTAAATTATCTTATTTAATCTTAGCAAATCTGCCTTGTGGATGTTATTATTCCCCTTCACTGTTTAAAATTTCTACCTGAATCTGACCTGCTCTCCTGGATTCTATCACCTTGCTCTACTAGTTTTGTTTTGTTTTTTTTTTTCTATAACAATGATCTCTTTTCCAATATAATATGTACTTTACTTCCAATGCAGGAAAGGTTTTATACTGATAGACCAGTATTTCTAGTAGCACAGATGATTACTATAGTTCTTCTTTGGGTCAGCTTCCAAGCCAGTTCTGGTGCCCATCAGGGCATGAAATGGAAGGCAGGAACTCATTTGAGTAAATCTAGAAGACTCTACCTAACCAGAGTTCATAGTCTGATGATTCAGTGATCTTTTCCTTATGAATAGTGAGATTTAAGCTGTGTTCCTTGGGCTGGAAATCAGAATAAAGTATATGGAAATTCCGGTGGAAAGATTTCTGGGTTAGTAGGGGAATTTCTCTGAAGTGGACTGGTAAAGGAATTAAGAGGTTCATGAAGCTACTCCTTTGAGACAGATGGTAGAGAATTAAATGGCACCAACCATGTGCAAAGAATCTGGAATATTAGTGATTTGGCAGTCTTGACATTTAAGGAAGAGAGAGTGATGTGTATCATGGGAGTAGCCACTCTTCCAGTTCCTTCTCCTACCATGCCCATTCCCTGTGCTCGTGGCAAGCCTCACAGAGATTTTCCCCAGTGAGGCCACAGGAGACTTCTCTACATAATGTTCCTCACGGCCACTGGTCATTCTGTGGAAGTTCCTGTGCAAGTTGTATGTATTCCTAAACCAGAATGAACTTACTGACAGTGCCTTCTGTATTCTGGTAAGAATCATGTATGTTAGGAATATGATGATGTATTATAGAGTCTTTGTATCTTTAAAAAAT
Organism: Leptonychotes weddellii; assembly: GCF_054177405.1. NCBI lineage: Eukaryota > Metazoa > Chordata > Mammalia > Carnivora > Phocidae > Leptonychotes > Leptonychotes weddellii. The sequence continues at coordinate 32,182,011 of NC_138379.1, read as the reverse complement.
TCTATATTCCATTCCTCATAAGTCCTTGAATGTGAGGTCTAGTTTCTGAGGTGCTTGATGCTCTGGTCTCCTGGATACTTATTTGTGTGGGCACCTAAGACTTGCCTAAAGGGATGTTCTTTATCTGCCCTGGGATCTGAGGCAGACATCACCAAGGGCCCCTCTTCTATGAGCTCTTTACTTCACTGAGTCTCAAATCTAATGTCTTGGCATAAAACCTACAGTGTATCTATAACTATGACCTATTCAAAGAGGGTTGAACTGATCCATGGGCTTTGGAAATAGATGGTCTGAACATGAATCCTGTCTCCTTAACTTAGTAACAGTGGGACCTTGGAAAAGTAATTTGTTTTCTCTTGTGCCTCTATTCCTTTACCTGTAAAATGAGAGTACTACTAGATTTATCTCACCATATTTGGGGAAGGTATTAAATAAATTAAAATATGTAACGGACTTAGATCAGTGCCTGAAACATAGTAATCGTCCATCTAAACTTAGATTGCTTAGCTATGTAACATAGTTTACGCTCGTGGTAATAGGGCACTGACTCTTCAGTAAAAATGCCTGGAGTCATCCAAGCTTCATTCCTGTTAATGTTGTAAACTTGGACATGTTATTGCTTAAAGCCTCAGTTTGCTTAGCTGTTAAATGGAAACAATACTGCATGCATTTAAGTTATTGCAGAGGATTTGATTACATAGTTGATGTAAAATGACCACTGAAACTTCAGGCACAAGACAATCCGTTGATAAATTCATTTTTGATGATTGTTATGAACATAGAGTTTGTGATGATAATGTGATGGTAATTATTGATATAAAGACACTGAATAAATAGAATCTGAATTGTCCAAGGATTTGGGAAATTAATGAAACATGGCTCATACACTTTGAGAGAATCTTGGATGGGTGTGCTGTGGGATTCTCATTTTATACTGCACGCTACGTGGCTCCAAAAATCTCCTGAGAATCTTCTACATTTTTTTAAAGTTACCTGAGAAAGCTGAGAGCGCCACGGGAACCCAGTAAAAGAGAGCCACTCCTTAAGTTAAATCCTCTGTATCCAGAATTATAGGAAAATAGAAGAAAGACCTCAGCTACCAAAAAATTTATAGCAAGGAAAGAAAGGAACTATGCTTAATACCAAAGATAATGCCCGAGATAGCCCTAAAGAGTTCTTGTGTTGCTTGAGTCTCTGACCTAAGCACTTTTCACTCTTTTCCTCAACTGTTCTGAATTTAACCTTTCCAGATTTTAACAGCACGATTATATATTGAAAATTACATTTGATTATGTTCTCTCCATCTTGCTGGACCTGCAGTCTTTTCAGATATTAATCTCTTATCTATAACCTCATTTGGAAATTATTCCCCTGTATTTTGGGAATGGAAATTTTAAAAAATGAACAACATTTTCAACCTTGACAAAAAGCTTATCCAACAGATACTACCATTCCTACAAATAACCTAGTTCCCTTATCTTTTCAGATAACGTATCTTGCTGGGTTAGTGTTTTTATTTTCTCATTATTGAAAGTGACTTATGAGGCCCTCATGAAGATAGCACAGATGCGTAATAAAGAGATAATTTTCTATTTTAATTTCATAACACAATTTTCTTCTTTTCACCCCCCACACACACACTCACACACACTTATTAGGACCTTTAGAGAATATCTGTGAAGTAATAGCCATACCATGATTGTTGGAATAATAAATATAAAGAAATCACTCTACCAAAGAGTAGTCATCTTGGAAAAAATAAAAAAAGAAATCCTGTTAAATTATAGTACTAGTATTGATTGTACCCTTTGTTGAAAGATCCAACAGGGCTGAGATTTGTCCTATTATGTGACCTTGGATGATGATTTGACCTCTCTGTGACTCTGGGTGTAGAAAGGTGATAGAAAACTTGGCTCCTTTATTTAAAGGTATGTTACAGATTTAAGGAGTTAATTTATTTAATATATTTGAACACCAGATGAATAGAAAACTGTTACTAGTATAATCTCATTATATCTACCTGATAATTTGCTGAGGAAAAACTTAATGATACTAGTTTAAAATGTTAGCAAGGGATATATAGGTTTATATGTAGATAAAAATGTCTGAAAATGAATAATATTTACTCCAATTACAAGGTTGTTGAATTGCTTTGAGGAAAGACCTCACTTTGTCTGAGACAACAGATTGACAATATGTTGCACTCATGGCAAACCCTATTAGATTCCACTCACCTTCTGCAGCCCTGACCTTTTAGCTGAAGTCATGTTTTTCTTAACTATAACCCAGCTGCGGTTGAGTTAGTCTCAGCTGGTTAGAGCACCATCTGTTCTGTGGATTTACTTTCATGTTTGGGTTAGATCAATCTTGGCAAGTTACGCCACAGTACTGCTTGTTCTTCTAAATTGTGCTTTTCTAAAACTCATGAAGAGTGCCCTAATTCAGATGATTGTGTTTTATTTGTCCTCATACCCTCCTCTGCGGTTCTCTTCCAGGGTCTTATTTGAACTTCATATTTTATTTAACATTATGTGACTCTGGAAAAATCACCTGAGATTCTTCTCCATTTTTTTTTTTTTTGAAGTTACCCCAGGATGCTGCTAGGTCCAAGGTAGCTCAGAAAAAGATGAGTACTTTAAGCTAAATGCTTTGTACCCATACCTGTGAGAAAATAAAAGAAAGGTCTTGGTTTGTAAAAAGTCTAAGAGCGCTGACTTGCTCTTCCTACCACCACACTGAGGCTGCAGTAATGCCCCTAAATCATAATTCTGTAGATGAGATCTTAGGGCGCATTAGAACAAGCCACCCCTATGAACTTCCAAGTAACTCCTATACCAGATTAGTTAGTACTGTTCTCGTCCCACTTTTTAAACCCCAATGTCTTCTCAGATCCCTTATTTTTGACTGTTATGCAAGCTAAGATTTCTATACACTTTGGAAACAATAATTTGCCAGTGAGCCCTCCTAGTTAGTGTCAGCATTTTATGGAGTATTGCCAATTCCTGGCCTGTCCTGGTGAGCAGCAAGCCAGGCCCAGTGCAATCTTGAATTAGAGCAAGGATGACATTTCTTTTTTAAATGACAGGACTAATTGGTTAAAATTAATTAATCTGCAGCCAACTGTAATCTGAGAATAAAGTAAAATGATTTTAGTTGTATCTCTATATATGTCAATATCCAATAGCAAATGTTTGATTTTATTTAAAAAGCATGTACGACTTATTTTGAGCAAACATTGAACTGTGAACTAATTAAGATGCAAAGATAAGTAAGAGATGGTCTTCACTTTCCAGGTGCTTTCAATCAAGTGACTGGGCTAGTTATGAGCAGGAGTCATTCAAATGCAAGTTGTACAAAGGATATATGAATAGAGCATTTATTGAGCACTTACTTTGTGCTAAGCTGTATACTGAGCATTTAAAGCTGTTATTCAATTTAAGTCATAGAGCAATCTTAAGATGTAGATGAAATTATCTCACTTTCACAGATGGGAAAACTTAATGTTAAAAGTTCAGTAACTTGCCTAAGGCCACAAAGCTCTGGAAATTTAAGGAATGTGGATGCAAATTCCTCTGGCTCTGAGACTCATTTCATCCAATTTACTTCTTAGTGTCTGATCTTGTTTGTTTGATGCCTAACAAGATTTGAAACATTGATTTATGAGGCCCTCATCTACTGAGCTCTTCGTAGCAAAGTAGGGGGGGAATCTGTTTTAGAGGATGGAGCAATAATAGGTTGAGAGGGAAGGACCTCCATGGAACCTCTCCATTACCCTGAAGGGTGAATACGGAGAATGAAGGTCACCTTTGAAATCATTTAGCATGTTGATATTTTAAATTCCCATTCCTACATATTACATAAGCAAATCCTAGTCTTTGAGGTATCCCTGTCTTAAAATATTTCTGTATGACTGTGAAGTGGGTAAAGATAACATCTAGATGCTCATTAGCCAGGACCGAAGAGAGATCCATAAATGAAGTGCCAGGGTAGAACTTAGGGATGACTTTAGATCAGCAGTTTTTGTCCTTCCTATTTATCATCACCTTTCCAAGTACTGCCTCATTAACCCCCCAGCATATTTCTGGGGTCCTCTTCCAACAAGCCACTTCTTAGGCCAAGCACTACTCAACATGCTTTGCGTATATTTTATCCTTGTAAAATCCTATTGAGGTAGATAATATGTCATCCCCTTTTCCCGATGAGGAAATTAAAGTGCATGTTTGTTAAGAAACAACACTCAAAGTTTGAATCAGAATGTGGGCTGATCAGAGATATGGATCAAGCAACGTGATTCCAGAAAAAAAAGAACTGAATCTCAATGGAGAGGCAAGAATGGGCTCCACCGCCTGTTACCCTATGCAGTCACCCTATGCTTGTCCTCCTGGGGAAGATTCTCAGCATCTTCCATTTACATAACTAAGACAGCTCACTTGAAAGCAAAGAAGCGGGCATCCTATTTTCTTAACCCATTTTTTTGGTATTTTTTGTTTGCTTTTTTATCTTATTTAAATTCAATTAAGATCCAGTGTATCATTAGTTTCAGATGTAGAGTTCAGTTATTCATCAGTTGCATATTATATCACATGCTCATTATATCACGTGCCCTTTTAATGCCATTTTGTTAATGTTCACTCTTTAGTTTAACTTACTTAGAAAGGAGAATATTCAAACACAATTAGAATAAACTTGGCTGCATCTTGAGCTTGAACAGTACAGGATTTATATCACTGCCTCTGTCAGTTGTTTTATGGTATTAGAACTATGAATCTGACATTTCCTCCTAAAATGCAATAGTTTTTTTTTTATCATAATGACTATCTTCTGCACTCTTAATTAAGAAAAAAAAAAGAATCTTTATCTCAAGGATTGGGGTTGCAGATATTCTTGCTTAAGGATAGTTATAACCCATTTTGATTAGTAGTATAGATAAGAGAAAGGTAGATAATGTATATGTCCCTCCACTGGCATTTTTGATGTTTGGTTGTTGGACTGGGAGCCTACACAGGAAGGCATAGTCATTCTTGTGATTGTTGTGGTAATTCTGAAATGGTTGGAGTCACAAAACTCCAGAAATAAACAGATGCTCTGAGGAACATATTTCAAAAGTTCTTCTACCTGCTGTATACTGCAGGATGTGGCTGGTTAATTCTCTGCACTTACCTTCTTTGATCTATCATTTTTAACTTAGTTGCTCACTCCTTCCTTCTTGATGTAAGTTCTTCATTTGAATTCAAGGTAAAACAGTCCCTAATTATCCTCTTATAAAACTGGCAACTAGTCTTTATTCTTCTTTGCTTATTTTTCCTCATCCCCCTAGTTATAAGACACTGAATGACTTAGTGTTTAGACTTAGGACCTCTTCTTGGTTTACACTCATCTCCTTGGTGACCTAAATCAATGGCAACGCTGATGGCCCCCAGGGTCTAATCTCTAAGACAGGCTTGTCCTCTGAATTGCAGATTCATAAATCCAATTGCCAATTCAAAATCACCACTTTGATATCTGATAGGCAAAGCAGACCTAACAAATCCCAATCAAACTCCAGCTCTTCCCTGTAAAATCTGCTCTTTCATCATCTTCTCCCTTCCTGGATGGAAACTCCATTTGTCTGATTGCTCAATGTCAAGGATCTTACAGTCATTTTTTTTAAAAAGATTTTATTTATTTATTTGAGAGAGAGAGCACATGAGAGGGGGAGGGTCAGAGGGAGAAGCAGACTCCCTGCTGAGCAGGGAGCCCGATGCGGGACTTGATCCCGGGACTCTAGGATCATGACCTGAGCCGAAGGCAGTCGCTTAACCAACTGAGCCACCCAGGCGCCCCTACAGTCATTTTTCTTTATCTTACCTCTCATATCTGATATATGGCCAGGTCCTTTTGGTTCTGCCTATAGAATATATCCAAAATCTGACAGCTCTTTTTCCTTCCATCGTTCCCACTCTGATTCAAGTAACCATTTTCTCTTACCTGGATTATGTCAATCGCCTTCTAACTAATTGTCCTTCTTCCATTCTTTGCTTATTTCCTTCTCGCCTCTCTCCAGCAGCCAGAGTAATTGGTGTTATAATATTAAATTCTGATCTTGACATTACCCCTCTACTCACAAATCTCCCATGGTTTTGCATATAAGTCATAAAATCTAAAGCTCTAAGAATGGTCTCTGAGATCCTGCACAATCTGGCCCCCACCCCCATTACCTTTCTAACTTTATTTTATATATTCTGTCTCATTCGCTCTGCTCCAGACACACTGGCCTCTTTGAAGTTCCCGTAACATTTTTGCAACCCAGAGCCTTTTCATGTGCTGTATATTCTCCTTGAATGCCCTCCCCCTCCTGGAGATATCCACCTCCAGCTCTTTCCTTAGATATCATCTTTTCAGTGATGTTTTCTCTTATGGAATATTTCCTCTCTGGTACTCCTCTATGCTTTTTCAGAGCACTACTCATAATCTGATAGATTTGTAATCTGACATCTACCTTATTTTATTTATTTATTGTCTCCTTACTCTCATGAAGAGATAAGCTATCTGAAGGAAAAGGTTTTTATCTCTTATGTATTGGTGAACTCTTATGACCTAGAACGTTGTGGATATAATAGATTTTCAATATATATTTGCTGAATAAATGAATGAATGAATGAATGAAAGAATAAATGAACGATGTGATGGCAGTGCAGCTATTGGAAAAGTCTGTGGCACTGGGATCTCCTCTTAAACAAACTTGAGGATATCCTGCCAGACATCAGGTTAATTAAAGAATTGGTGAACTATAATGATCTTATTTTCTTTATATTATCAGGGTCATTAGCCCTGATAATGGGAGAAGAATTCTGACATAGGTAATGCCTTCTTCTATATGTTACAGCCTTATCCCTTACTAGGTCAAATATAGGAAGAGTTGTAGCTATCCCCTTGAACAACAAAATTATACATGACAATCGGTTCTTCCCAACATAGCCATTTTGTACATTACAAAATATAAATCTGATTGTATCCCCAGCAAGTTAAACCTTTGGTGGTTTCTCGTTACTTTTATGATAAAGACTGAGTATGTAACAAGAGACACTAGATGTTATACTCTGGCTTCCTCCAGACCCTTACTTTCTCAGTTTCTTTTCACATGATCTGACCTTTGCTTTGTTGCTCTAGTCATGATTTCCTATTGCTGGGAAGCAAAATGTTCTCTCCTATATGTGCTTCTCTCAGATTGGAGTGCCTAACTGAGCACTCCCTTCACCTGAACAATTCCTATTTATTTCCCAGAATTTAGTGGCTCAGTCATCACTTCCTCATGTAAAAATTCTCTCACTTCTTGTCCAAATCCCCCTACTCTTACAAACATACCTTCTCTTAGATCCAAGTGGCAATTTGGGGGTAATAATTTGGCTATTAGATTTCTCCTTTGCTAGACTTTCAGCTTCATGGAAACCAAGACTCTGTTTGTTCTCACTATGTCCCCACCATGAGCAGCACAGTGCCTCATAGGTAGTGGTCAGGGATGTGTTGAAGGAGTGAAGGAAATAACAGTCACATGCCTTCACATCCTGTGATTACATGCAGAACTCAGGTCCTCCAGAGACTAAGGTTGATTAGCCAAGCTGATTGTGCATTTTAATAATTGTTGGTGTTGGCATGTCGTGTTCTTTCTGAACTCAACATTTTCCTTATTACTCCTTCTGTTTTAGTTTTTTTTATTGGGGAAGCTGTATGATCTTGAACAAGTAGCTTATCTTCTGTGAGTCTACTTCTTAATATATACTAAAAATTCATCTTATGAGTTTGTAATGAATTTAATGAATGTAAATGAGATAATGAGTATGGTTTAAAATAATAACAATAATAAGCCAATAAGATTAGCTCCCATATTTGGGAGCTTTCTATGTACTCAATGCTGTACTAGGTAATTTATATGAATTATCATATTTCATCCTTCTAAAAAATCTATTAACCAATTTAATAATAGCTATAATTTATTGAATACTTCCTATGTGCCAGGGCTTGCCTAAATTACTTCCTCTGGCTCTTTCATCTTTGAGAAGTAGATATTAATATTCTGACTTTGCTAGTGAGGGACCTGAGGTTTGGATATGTTTGAAAACTTTTTAAGGTCACACTAGCTTATCAGTTTCATGATGGTTGCTGAAAGTAGCCTGTGCATTTCTAAGTTTCTTTGTAGAAAAGAAAAGAAAGAAACTAAACAATAAGCAATGTTCAAGATTATGCACCTCAAATACTGGTAATACGAAGTTCAAAGTGACCCTGGAGACCATTTAATCTAATGTCAGCCCTAATTTTACAAACCTTGGAAATGAGATTAATTGGTTTGAACAACTACAACACAGGTTCTCTGAAGGTAGAAGACATTTCCTTTTTATTCTTAGTACCACACATATTGCTGTACATGATGTAGGTGCTTAATAATATTTATGGCATTAAATTTTTCAAGTTATCAATCAAGACAGAGCCAATATTAAACCAAATCTCCTGAGCTCTAATACAGGGTTCATTTTATTGAATATAATACCAGAAGTGATTAAGCTCTGTTCAGTGCTTTCTTTTCTTTTCTTTTTTTTTGAGAGAGATTGTGCGTGGGGTGGGGGTGAAGGGGGGAGACTCCTAAGCAGTCTCCATACCACTGCAAGCCCAACATGGGGCTCGATCCCATGACCCTGAGATCATGACCTGAGCTGAAATCAAGAGTCAGACACTTAACTGACTGAGCCACCCAGGCGCCCCTCTGTGCTTTCTTTATTAAATAGCATCATTATTATTAATAACAGTGGGATTAGAACATTTCACAGGTGATATTACCACTACCACCGTATCTGTAAGAGACTATGTGGATCCTCCTGTGGACTTTATTGCCAGTTGCCTTTTTGTATCATTGGTTTCCTGACAGATGCATCATAGCATCAGGGGTCCAGGTTTCCTTTTTAGGTCTTAAAGGCAGCAAAGAGGACAGACATAGTTATAAATCAATTCAGGGTATGGTTCAGTTTTCTTGATGGCAGCAGGTTGCTGGCATTCATGGAATCCCAGAAGAGAAATGCTACAGCAGTTAGCAAAATAAATGAACATGGGTAGGTGTGTGGTGATGGTGGTGGTAAATCCCTACCATGTAATTAGTTGCATAGAGATTGAAATGTTTGCACAGAGGGAAACATGCAAACAAGATGGCTATGGAAACATTAAAGGGATTGAGTTTGTTCAAACATGTAAAACAAGCTGCCTAATTAACAATCTTCAAGAGATGACTTTGCTTTATGACCTCAGACAGCAATGTCCAATGTTTCTCAGTTCTGTCAATGAATATGAAATATAAAGTACAGCAGAAGAGACTAAGATATGACAGGTGGAACTCCTATTATTGAAAAAGTTTCCTCCTTGGACTTGAACAAGAGCAGCTGTTAAGTATCTTCCTCCAGACAACTTTAAAGAAAGATACCCTTACATGTCTGGGTTGATCAAAGCACTATCCTGTTGAAAAAAAGATCTCAACTCACTCCACCTCAATAACTGGTAGCATCCCTTTTAGATCTAAGATTATACCATTCTAGGCCTTTTATTTATTTACATCCTTGATGACATTTACAGTATATCAGCTTAATCAAAGCAATCCTTTATTTATTGAAAGACCACTTTACTCAAGAAATTTGAGAAAGAATATCAGAACTATTGAGTTTGGTTTCATATAAATCCAGACCTGGTTTTATGTTAAAAATTGGATGACTTGAATATCACATGATAGACAATGGCATTGGATATCTGGATTCAGGGTCTGTTTTATGCATTGATGACTAGGTGGTCCTTGTAATTCTTAGGTTACTGAAAAATTCCACCAGCCTAAGATATTTACCCACTACTATGCTATGGTCCCTGAAATTTCTTTTTTTTTTAAAAGATTTTATTTATTTTTTTGACAGAGAGAGACATAGCGAGAGCAAGAACACAAGCAGGGGGAGTGGGAGAGGGAGAAGCAGGCTTCCTGCAGAGCAGGGAGCCCAATGCGGGGCTCGATCCCAGGACCCTGGGATCATGACCTGAGCCGAAGGCAGATGCTCAATGACTGAGCCACCCAGGCGCCCCGGTCCCTGAAATTTCTACCATTAGTCAACCATTCATTTCAATTAAGAAATTACTCTTCTCATGCATGTGTTAAGACTGTAAATTCTTCTGGGATAGTTAATCTATTAGACAATTTTCAAACATAGCAGTCCATGCAGTGAAAGAGTGGGCACTGGGTGTTATACGAAAACAATGAATCGTGGATCACTACATCAAAAACTAAAGATGTATTAACATAACATAATAAAATTAAATTAAATTAAAAAAAGAAAGTTAAGAAAAAAAGAGTGGATACTGTACATCTCAATTTAATGGGAGACAAAGCAGGCAGGCAGGTGAATAGTATGTAGAGCTGAAAGGAATAGATGGAAAGGAGGTGAGCCCAGTGAAGCCAAAAGTAGAATGAAAGCATCAGGATGGGATGCTAGAGCTATCTCATAACAACTCGTAAGAGCAGACTTAAATTTTCAGGAGTTTTGAAAGTCAATTTTTAAGCACAGCCATTATTAAAAATTAACAAATATATATAATATAAACAAATCCACATTAAAAACAAAGTCCATAAATACTCAAAATGTATCACCTCTTAATTATTTTACTATTTTCTATGCTCTTTTGATTATTTACAAGGAAATACTATGTAATGATGAGCTAAAGAGCATTTCTTCCCAAGTCTATGTTTAGTGACGTCATGTTGATAGCTTGAAATTCGCCATGGCAGGAGTTCTTACACCATGGAAATCGGTAAATGCTACAAATCAGGGGCCTCTTCTCTTTTTTTCCACGGAGTCCACTGTTAAGCATTTACCAGCACACCATGACTGTGGAGGTTCATGAAAGTTATTAGCTCCCCACAGGAGTAATAAAGTGTGGTTGGTAACCGTGGAAAAAGACAAAGCACCCAGGCCAAAGCAGTTAATTCCAAAATGTTCTAAATCCTCTAACACCTGTTATCTGTGGATGATAAGTAACAAACAGTTCATAATTTTTGCTGTCCGCCAAGTCCTTGCTACATTGTTAACAACTTGTCTTCCACAAAAGTATTGTCTCATCAGCTAAACAGAAACATCTGGAAACATCCAAAGCATTTTTCCTTCTACATGTTTTCCTCTTATTTTTAGTAATTCTTTCAAATGGGTTTGCTAGGGCTCTCGCAGATGTACCTATCTGAGAATAGGTTTTACTTAGGGTAGAATACTTCTTCAAGTGTTAAGCACAAAAATATGGGGAGTCAGCAATGGGGAAAAACTGAGAACTTTCCCCCTAAGGTCAGGAACGCAGCAGGGATGTCCACTATCACCACTGCTATTCAACATAGTATTAGAAGTCCTAGCCACAGCAATCAGACAACAAAAAGAAATAAAAGGCATCCAAATCAGCAAAGAAGAAGTCAAACTCTCACTCTTTGCAGATGATATGATACTTTTTGGGGAAAACCCAAAAGACTCCACCCCAAAACTGCTAGAACTCATACAGGAATTCAGTAAAGTGGCAGGATATAAAATCAATGCACAGAAATCAGTGGCATTCCTATACACCAACAACAAAACAGAAGAAAGAGAAATTAAGGAGTTGATCCCATTTACAATTGCACCCAAAACCATAAGATACCTAGGAATAAATCTATCTAAAGAGGCAAAGGGTCTGTACTCAGGA
>NC_138379.1:32123524-32169790 GCF_054177405.1 Leptonychotes weddellii | reverse complement strand
AGCCTGGTGATGGGTATTAAAGAGGGCACGTTCTGCATGGAGCACTGGGTGTTATGCACAAACAATGAATCATGGAACACTATATCTAAAAGTAATGATGTAATGTATGGTGATTAACATAACAATAAAAAAATTAAAAAAAAAAAAGAAAGCATAGAGCAGTGCTCTGCAAACTGTCCTCCACACCAAATGTGGTCCTCCACCACTTTTTGTATGGCTACCAAACTAAGAATGTTTTTTTTTTATATATATATATATGTATTTAAGCGGTTTAAACAATTAAAAGAAAAAAATTTAATGTAATGTGAAAATGATATGAAACCCAAATTTTAATGTAATGTGGAAATGATATGAAATGCAAATAATCTATAAATAAAGTTTTATTGACAAAAAAAAATATGGGGAGTCAGAACGTTTCAGTGGTAATCATGGCTGGGTTGGAATTTTGGCTTGTCGTTAACCAGATGTGTGACCTCAGATGGGTCACTCAACTCCCTAATACTCAGCTTCCTCCATCTTAAACTAGAGCTGGTACATCTTACCTGGCAGTGTGAGCATGAAGATTTCATGAGACATTGTATGTAAAAGTAAAAGCATAAACGTGTCCGGCCTGGAAAAGTGTTTATGAAATGTCAGTCCTTCTCATTACCCTCGTCTTATCTTTTCCACTAAGATACAGAAGATTTTCAGGGCTAGGACTATTCCAAGGGCAGGAAAACCATGAAATGCCCCAAACCAGCCTACTGGAAAGGAGTGTGTGGATTTCAAAGTCCTGTTTGCACACTCGCCAACTAAAAGTTATCTTTGATTTCACAAAGCCCCAAAGACAACCTGAAGAAAGATTTTGAGAGGAGCAGATTTCTAGGGGTACACTTCTTATAGTTGAAAGGGACTTTTGAATGTGATCTGGTCTTTCTACAATAGCTTGGGGCCTTGGACAGGGAGAAAGGAAGGAAAATTGAGTTCAAGTTTCTATGATCTATTCATCCAGAATTAACAGCTTTTACATATTTTGAACATTTATCTTAAAAGAGGTTCTTTCACGTGAGACAAGCACCGTGATTTCTTTAACTGCCAAAAGGTTTAAATTAGCAGGGTTGGGTCTATCCCGAGAGTCACTGATAAAACAGAAGACTCATTTTCATTAAGCCCGGAATCTGGGTGCATCTCTACACTGAGCTGTATGTTGCCTTCTTAACATAATAACAGAGAGGAAAGGAGATCACATTGAAATATCTGTTTCCTACAAGTTCCCATAAGCCTTTGGGGTTCAGAAACTCAAATGTTCTCCTAAGTTATTAAAATCAGCTTTTATTTTGAACAGTGGGTGACTTGAAATGCCCTGTAATTAATGGTGTCAATAGAATGAAACAATAAAAAGAAAGGAAGTGTGAGGTGGTGGCGGGGGGGGGGGGGGAGGGAAAAATTGAAAGGTAAAAAAGAAAAAGAAAAGAAAACATACAGGGAGGAAAGTAAGTAATCAGTCCTTTACACTTTTTTATTGATAAGCCGACTCTGCCTTTTCTGAAGTGTACTTATATTTGTATTATAACTCCAAAGTTATAATCTCCTTTCTAAGAATTCAGAACATTACTGTTATAACTCAAATTTATATACAGTTTTTCTACAAAAAATTTTCCACGGTGGGCAGCCAGGGTGTACTAGTGATGACCAACCTTCATCTCTGTGTATTTGTCTCTCTCTTGGCTCTAGCCACTTATGTTCAGATACATTTGCTGAACACTTCTCCCTGAATAGCACAAAGGACCTTAAACTGGCACATCGAACAATGAATTTACCATTTATTTTCAAACTTCTTGGCCTTTGTTCAACCCAGTTTATCTTTGTAGACTGGAGTGTGTGTGTGTGTGTGTGTGTGTGTGTGTGACAGAGATAGAGAGAGACAGAAAGAAAGAGAAAGAGGAAGGTTGGGGTGACCAACAGACAGAGAGACAGACAGACAGAGAGAAACAGACAGAGAGATAGAAAGAGACATAGAGAAATGCCCCAACGTTTCCTCAGCCATCCAAGTCAGAACTCTGTAAGTCACAGCAGACTGTATCCTCTCTCTTTAGCCCTCTTAGTAACAAGTCACTAAGATCTGTCTGTCTTACTCCCTAAACACTCAGTCCACCCTCTGGCACACACACAACTTCTGGCTCCCCATTGTCCTAATCTAGGCAGTCAACATGCTTGCCTGTTGTACTGGCATAATTATTTTTCCTGAAACAAGTCTCTTCTCCTTAAAAGCTTTCCCATTCTGTCCCCAAGAGATCCTGTTAGAATGCAAATCTGATTATGCCTCTCTTCTGCTTAAAATCTGCCCGTCAGAACAGATTCCAAACTTCTAATCATGTACAGAAAGCCCCCTTCTAACCTGGCCTTCTGTTTCCACTCCAGACTTCTTCACTCTGTCCCAAGATACCTTGTTGAATAAATAGAGCAGTGAATGTTCTAGCTCGGATACATCACATGTTTTTTAGTTTCCAAATTCTTCTGTGTTCTCTTATACCTCTAAGAGTTTGAAAGTGCTATTTTCTCTGCTTGAAAGCACTTTTATTTCCCTTCTTTACATGCTTTACTCTCTTCTCTTCTATAGGCAGCTGAAGCATTGTTTTTTTCCCCCCCATGTTTTCCATGTTTTTTCCATTTCTAAACTGTCATTAGAATTTTCTAGACTAGGAATACTTTTGATGTTGATACAGCCACTAGTAATCTCTGTTTCTTGGGTAGAGACACAGAGCAAAATGCAACAAGAGATAGGGAAAAACAAAACAAAACAAAACAGAAGGACGTGGACGTTAATGTTCCTTAAACTAGTAACAGCTAAAGTTTTCAGATGCAACCATCATTGTCTAGAAAGACTCAACAGAAGGCAGAATGGCAGGTATAAAGATCTGAAGTGGGAAGGAGCAAGGAACCGAACAAAACTGGAAGGCTAGTTTGACAAGGAACTAAAAGGCTTAGTTTGGCTGAAATCTGCTAATTCTCTCACTAACTTCTAAGTATATTTATCAGATGACAGAACTTAGGAAAAATCATATCCTGATGCTGAAATGCTTGTTAAAAAATCAGCTTTCAGCTTCTCCCCAAATAATGTCTTTTCCCCCCTTACAACTCTAAAATATTTCAAAACATTCTCAATTTAAATACATAAGATTTTTGCCAATTCTAATTTTCAAGGCTGCTGTACACAGATATGGCACATGCATGCAGGTTGGCACGCTCTCACGACAAATGTTGCACAGTTTTGGATCCTGGCTCTTGTGAACCCTGCTGGAAGGGGGTGGGGGTAGGGTGTAGTTGGTGAATTAAAACTGATCCTCTCATGATAGGAGTATCGCTTGTAAGAGCCAAAAATTCATTCCAACTAGCTTAAGCAAAAAAGGAAATTTATTGGATACAGTGACATTTCATAGAATGTAATAGCAGAAAGTGGACAGTCTGGATTCAGAATGAAGTGAATCAAGGAAATAATAGGTTAAACCTGGAGTGACTCTTTCCATCTCTCTCTCTCTCTGGCCATGTGGTCTCTCAGCTTTGCACTTGTGAACCCTGTGTCATTCTCCCTTTTGTCTCTGTACAGTAGGTTGCTTTACTTCTCATTGTCCAAAAGGCCCATCTATGTGATCTACCAGTCCCAACACACATTGCAGACTAACCTTTTATATCCCAATTCTAAATCCTGAGGGGAGAAAATTTGATTGGCCCTTTTTGGGTCAGATTAAACTTGCCAGATTTAGCCAATAAATGTGTGCCATGCCACATTTGGGACATGTTTATACCAGAAAATTTTATGTTACCTGAAATTCAAATGTAACTGAGTGTCCTGTGCTTTACCTGGCAATCCTCTGTCAGGTATTCTCTATTGGTCCAATCAGCTGTTGCAGACATGGGGACAAGGCAAATGGAGCAAAGGATGGGCTTGCCCTTCTGCTAGTTAATTGAGTGATAGAAAACTCTTAGGAAGGGAGACTTAATATGTACATGAAACAATCTATTGCATCTAGGATAGAGTAAATGAGAGAGAGAACTTTGGTTTTATGGAGGGGGCGGGATTCAGATAATAGGTAAAATATTTGCCTGTTGACTAAGAGAGAACAAAATAGCTTCAACTAGTACATTTTTAAGATATATATTGTTAATAATTTATGAGATGTACTGAAATGAAATTTCATCAATGTGCTTGATTTAGATTTCATCCCATAAACATTATCTGAGTGCCTTTGTACTAGAATCTTAAATCTATTTTTTTCTTTTAAATTTGGATACACATCCTGAGAGCTGACCTCATCATTATAGTTCTGCAGTTGGGGACATCAAAGCTCAGAGAGGCTAATTATCTACCTAAGATAACCCAACTAGAAAGCAACAGAAGCAGAATTTGAAGTCAGGGCTGCCAGAAGCCAGAGCTTCCCACTGTACTGCGCTGCTTCTGAATATTGTTGCTTTATACCCCACATCAGCATTATTCCAGGCTGCCACTAAAGATTGTTATAACTCCTTTGTTGGGATCTTACATCAGCAGCCGCATTTTATATGATGAAAGGCCTAGGGACAACTTCCATATGGAGCACAAGTAAGTGTTTGGCTTCTGCCCAAGATTTTCCCTACAATTGCTTTCCAATATCCCTGTCTGTTTTCTAATCCTAAATGAGCGTAGTACTGGTTGAGATCCTTATGTACTGTCCATAACAACAACTGATGCATAAATTTTGCATATTCACGAGTGGAATTATAGCAATGCATAAATGCCCTGCATTAGTGCCTCATAATCAACATCTACTTCCTCTCTTTTTGTTGTTGTATAAAATAAAGAAAGGGGGCTGGTAAGCTCAGTTACTAATCAAAGATAATTATACCATGGTCATCCAAACATTTTTCTGGGCCTCTGTGAGGTGAGCAGGATTGAACATTTAATGTACTATTTTAAGACAGGCCTTATGTAAAGGGTAACAAGAGCGATGGTAGAATCTTTTTGTGAAAACAAAGAATCAGAGAGAATTTTTCCGGAAAGAACAGACAAATTTAATTCAGTGGTCAGCAAAATGTTTTTTCCATTATTAAGTACCAAATAATAATATTGAAATGAATGAATGGATTGTTCTGAATAAAAGCAGATTGCAATAAAATTGAAATATTTGAATGGGATGAGGGCAAGATTGTGATCCTTCCCAGGAAGGTTTCCCTTGAAACCTATCTTTTATACCTGAAGGTCACTTGTTTTCAGTACATACTGGACACTCAAATAGCATTGTCAATAGACGAAGGATAAACTAAATCATAGCTCTTAATTGCGGCATGAAATGAAGTTTGTGTTGATCCTAAGACTAGTCATAACTTTTCAACAACAATTTTTAACATCTTTCTATATGATAGGCACTGTTCTAGGCATTGATGGGACAATGGCAAGCAAAGACAACTACAGTTCTTATCCATACAAACCTTAGGTTTAGTGTGAGAAGACAGTCCTTAACAGAAAAAATCAAACAAAATACATGCAAAATATGAAACTGGGATATGAACAATAAATGAAAGTTACATGATGCAATGAGAGCACAAATTGGGCCTGATGAATTCCACCTCATCAGGAATTTGGGGGACAGCCTCCCTGAGAATTGATAGTTGAAGCAGATACCATTTTAAGAGGGTTGAGATATATGATGTTGCTGAAAATTTTAGAGATACAAAACACAGATATTTTTCAAACATTTGTCTCTTAAAAGGAAGAGAGAAATAAAGTGGAAGAAAAAGGAAATAGGGTTAGGTTTTATTTTGTTTAGTTTTGATAGAATTGATGTGATTGATTTTAAAATACCCATAGGAAGAACACATTAAGAGGGATAAACTAAAATGAGAGAAAATTGATACTGCAAATATCTAGAAAATGTGGGAGAAGACAGCCTCCCAAGAAGGGTGGGAAGGAGGAGGAAGTATATAGATTTATTTTAATAGGAAAAGCTAAGAAAGTAATAGGCTTAGAAGTAGTTAAATTTAAGGTTGTGATAGCAAGAAATTGAGGGAACTCTTATCTGATGACTTTGATTTTCCCCATAGAGTAGGTAAAAACATCCACTGAGGATGAGTGACAAGTTGGGAAGGGTAGAGGTTTGAGAAGAGAGAATTTTAAAAAGTCATTGTGGTAAGAAAAAACTAGGCAGACCAGCAAAATATAGTGGTATTACAACAGAGTGTTGAAGTTTTATTTGCTGATTATGATCAAGAGAATGTAGCAGTTCCTTATATCATACACAAAAATAAACTCAAAATGGATGAAAGACCTAAATGTGAGACAGGAGTCCATCATAATCCTAGAGGAAAACACAGGCGGCAACTT
Source organism: Leptonychotes weddellii (assembly GCF_054177405.1). Taxonomy (NCBI): domain Eukaryota; kingdom Metazoa; phylum Chordata; class Mammalia; order Carnivora; family Phocidae; genus Leptonychotes; species Leptonychotes weddellii. The sequence goes on along the minus strand of NC_138379.1, from coordinate 32,163,453 downwards.
CCTTGACCTCGGCTGTAGCAACTTCTTGCTAGACACGTCTCCAAAGACAAGGGAAACAAAAGCAGAAATGAACTTTTGGGATTTTGTCAGGATAAAAAACTTTTCGCACAGCAAAGGAAACAGTCAACAAAACTAAGAGGCAACCTATGGAATGGGAGAAGATATTTATTTGCAAATGACTTATCAGATAAAGGGCTGGTATCCAAAATCTATAAAGAATTTATCAAACTCAACAACCAAAAACAAATAATCCAGTCAAGAAATGGGCAGAAGACATGAACAGACATTTGTCTAAAGAAGACATCCAAATGGCCAACAGACACATGAAAAATGCTCCACATCACTCGGCATCAGGGAAATACAAATCAAAACCTCAATGAGATACCACCTCACACCTGTCAAAATGGCTAAAATTAACAAGACAAGAAAAACAAATGTTGGCGAGGATGTGGAGAAAGGGGAACGCTCTTACACTGTTGGTGAGAATGCAAGCTGGTGCAGCCACTCTGGAAAACAGTATGGAGGTTTCTCAAAAAGTTAAAAATAGAACTAACCTATGACCCAGCAATTGCACTACTAAGTATTTATCCAAAGGATACAAAGTGATTCAAAGTGACACATGTATCCCAATGTTTATAGCAGCAATGTCCACAATAGCCAAACTATGGAAAGAACCCAGATGTCCATCGACAGATGGATAAAGAAGATGTGGCATATATATACAATGGAATTTTACTCAGCCAACAAAAAGAATGAAATCTTGCCATTTGCAGCAATGTGGATGGAACTAGAGGGTATTATGCTAAGTGAAATAAGCCAGTCAGAGAAAGACAAATACCATACAATTTTACTCATATGTGGGATTTAAGAAACAAAACAGATGAACATAGGGGAAGGGAAGGAAAAATAAGATGAAAACAGAGAGGGAGACAAACTATAAAACACTCTTAATCATAGGAAACAAACTGAGGGTTGCTGGAGGGGAGAGGGCTGGGGGAATGGGGTAACTGGGTGATGGGCGTTAAGGAGGGCACATGATGTAATGAGCACTGGGTGTTATATGCAACTGATGAATCACTAAATTCTATCCCTGAAACAAATAATACAGTACATGTTCCCTAAATTGAATTTAATTAAAAAAAAAAAAGAAAATGTAGCAGTAATAAAGCACAACATTAAGCAACTTTCTCCAATATCACTTAAACACTTTAATTCAGACACAAAAAAAGTGGATAGTTGGGGGCGGGGTGGGGTGGGGTGGGAAATTGCAGAGATATGAGAGCTTTTAAGTAACTGGCAAGGATCTTACTAGAAAGCTAGCTATGGACTCTAAGCTGGTTTAATCATTGACTATTTTATCTTGGTATAAAATTGTAAGATTAATAACAATTCCTTTTATGCTGCCCAAAATTGTAGTAGAAAATCTTGATGTTGCTTTTGTTAGCATAAGTTTGATTGATTGACAATTCAAAGTCAAAATTTCTACTTTGTCCTTTTATAAGGATATTTCCATGATCTTATATTCCAGTTATTTTATTTTATTTTTTTAAAGATTTTATTTATTTATTTGACTGATAGAGACATGGCGAGAGAGGGAACACAAGCAGGGGGAGTGGGAGAAGGAGAAGCAGGTTTCCTGCTGAGCAGGGAGCTCAGTGTGGGGCTCAATCCCAGGACCCTGAGATCATGACCTGAGCCAAAGGCAGAAGCTTAATGACTGAGCCACCCAGGCATGCTCCAGTTATTTTAGTTTAAACTTTGTTGCTATGAGTCCCCAGGACCAACATCATCCTGTCCTCTGACTCCTGCTTCCAAGTGAATAGTCTCTGATTTTACTTTGTGCCAGTCTGCAACCATAGCTTACTACCTCCTTGGTTTTTTACAGAAGAATCCTCTGTCCTCTGATACTTTAATGCCGGTGTAGGCTTTACTGAGTTTCCTTTCAGGAGATGAGGTAGGACAACCTCACAACATACACCACAGTTAGGAACTTCATTATCTCCTTGGTCATTTCTTTCTCCCTCAGGGTCTCCACTTCATCACCACCGCTATGACTTCTTGCATTCTTGCAATCTTCTCTCATTGCTTCACGCAGATCTAAGCACTTCCTTCCCACTTGTTCTTCCTCTTAAATGCAAAAGAAATCTCTCTGCCAGTCTCAAACGGAGAGCCTCTGACTTCTTTAGAGTATAGGTATCAACAAGTCCATATTCGGACCCTGGAGGCTCAGCTTCTACACAGAAGCAGGCACAGCTATCAAGGGGCATGTAAATATGTTTACTTACTAGGTCTAGTATTAGGAAGCCAATTGTTGCCCCCCACACACCCCTAAGCCACAATCTCCTATTTTAGTGTTATCGATAATAAAGGTAATGGTATTTTTCTACATCTATTTTCCCTTCAGACTTTATTTCCATTTTAGTCAATTCTAAAATCTTTTGGAATTTACTCTTTACTTGACTAACCCAAAGTTTTCTACAGCCCTTTCCTCAGCTCCACCCCACCTGAGATGATTGAGGAAAAAAGATAGAGATTTGAGCTATCAGAAGAGTATTTTGTAGACTCACAGGACCCCAAAGGAATAAGAACAATTTCTGACTTCTTAAAGTCAAAAACCTAAAGACAATAAAGCCACATATTAAAAATTTGGACAGAAAATTGTTTTTCAACCTAGAATTTGAAATCCAGCCAAAATATCCATCAAGTGTGAGGGTAGAAAAAGTCATCTTTTTTTTTTTTTAAGTCATCTTTGTAGCAGGAGATTAAAGTAGTTAAGGAGTTTATTTCTGAGTGACTATCTTATCTGACAGATTTGACTCTTGAAATATTACATTGAAAGTTTTTTTTTAATAGAATTATTGGAAGGAGTGAAGGTATTTGGCAAGAAGTATAAGAAAATTAAAAATTACTAACTCCAGGAAATAATCGAAAGGTGTTCAGGAAAGGAAAATTGGTTTATCAGTAAAAAATAATTATAGTTATAACAATTAAAAGACTGAATATTGACTTAACAGTTACAATACAATTATATTGAATGAATGAGGGAGGGAGTGAAAGGTATAAGAAAGGTAAAATATTTTTACCTTATGTCATACTACTGTGCTATTCAGTATGTTAGATAATTCGAGAGATGAGGGTGTGTGTGTGCATGTGTTCACAATTTAAAAAGTAAATAAGAGAAGAGGCAATCCAAATAAATAATTGGAAGGAGCATTTCCAAAGGCAAGAATAAGAGAGTGAAGGGAACAGCTATATTTGTTATAAGCTTTTGTGTATTATTTAAGTTCTTAAACCATCTGCATGTATTACTTTCAGAATAATAAAAGTTGATTTAAAATGTATAAAAATAAAAGTCTATAAAATTTATCTTATAAATGTGATTTATTAATATATATTCATGAAATAAATCTACTAACTATATTGTGAAAACAAAATAAATCTTACCTTGCAGTTATATATTGGTATGCATTTGTGTACAGTTTGGTGATGAGAAGCAAATAAGCATAAAATAAAAATTGGAGCCTTGGGCTTCAATCTATGAGTGAAAATTAAATATACATATAAATAAAAATATAAGGAAAACCAAAATTGAACTAAAATACTAGGCAACCATAAAATGAAAGCTGGAAGATTGGAAGTAAAGCCTTGGGTGCTATATCTTCTAGGCAGGGGGAAAAAGAATTGATGAACTTCACATTCTTTAGATAGAACATGGTGTGTGTGTATATACATATATTTTTTCATATATTCATTCATATATATATATCAAGTAGCAAATTATTAGACTTATGTATATTTTAAGGGCCATCCATATATAAGGCACTGTTATTTTTGCTGAAAACAAAATGAACAAAAATCCTTGGCCTCATGGACATTATCATCTAGACAACTAATTTCAAGTACACATGAAAAATTTACAAAATTTACTACACATTAGAGCCTAATGGTTAGCTTAGAAAGAAGTCTCAAGAAATACCAAAAAATCAACATCATATTAAGCAGGTGCTGTGACAAAAATGCTGTTTAAGTAAAATTAATTTGAAAAGAGAGAAACCTTTCATCAGGTTGAAATTGAAAAAAAAGTCACCCTTCTAACACAATGGAAATTATTAAAAATTTAGATAAAAACAATGAATACATTGTGTACAAAAACTTTGGGATGTAACAAAAGCAGTACTTATAAATTTATATACTAGAAAACAAGAAAATTTCTAAGCTTTAAAATTTAAAAACTACACATTAAATTCCAAGAAGTAAAAGGAAGGAAATAATAAATGCAAAAGTAGAATTCATCAAAACTGAAAACAAAGAAATTTTGTAGAAGATGATACAATCAAATATTATATTCTTTCTTTGGAAAAATAATTGTGCAATTGCCAAAATTGACCAAAATATAACTAGTTAAGATATAAATCAACAATATTAGGAATGAAAAGAAGGCTATATTTTCATATGCAGTTGAGGTTTTTTTAATCTTTCAAAATATGTTGTGTACAACTTAATGCAAAAAATTAACATTGTGATATAGTGATTATCTCTTAGAAAAATATAAATTACCAAAACTTACTTAAGATGAGTGAAAACAGGGAAGCAGTTCGAGCTGTGAGTATAGGAAAATCCTGAACTTACTGCCTCCCACGGAAACAACAAATTTACAGCTACATATGGAATAATTTCCTCTGAAAATGCCCTGAATACTATATAAACAGAACTTCCATGATAAAGGATAAAAGGGCCACATCAAGAGGGGTGGGAGAGGCAGAGACACGCTCTCACCAAAAACCCCATTCTAGGGGGCGCCTGGGTGGCTGAGTCAGTAAGTGTCTGCCTTCAGCTCTCATGATCCCAGGGTCCTGGGATCGAGCCCCGCATCGGGCTCCCTGCTCCACGGGGAAGCCTGCTTCTCCCTCTCTCACTCCCCCTGCTTGTGTTCCCTCTCTCACTGTGTCTCTCTCTGTCAAATAAATAAATAGAATCTAAAAAAAAAACCCCAAAACCAAAACAAACCCATTCTAGGTGTGGCAACATACAATCAAGAGGGATCTCAAAAATATAGAAGTTGTCCAAGGAGCAAAGGACTAGTCCCCACCATCAGGTACCCCAACCCTTAGGTCCTGCACTGGAGAGATGAGCCCCCAACACCTTTGGCTTTGAAAACCAATGGGAGCATGTCCAGGAGAACCAGAGAACTGTAGGGAACAGAGAACCCTCTTTTAAAAGGCTTGTGTGCAGACACTTGCCCCAGGACCCACAGCAAAAGCAGCAGCTTGAAAAGCTCCTAGACCATATGTGAAAGAGACCCATTTACTAATCTTAAAGCAACTGCTTGGGAGGCAAGAATTTTTGGGGATTCTCTCCAGGAAAGAAAGTGCTAGTGGATGCTATTTTGCTCTCGTTCTACCTTGCTATAGCTGGTGCTGGTGGGCACTCTGTTGGCAGTCTCCCTCTAACCCGCTAGCACGGCCAGGCACACCCAGCTCCCCTGCAGCCACAGCTCTGCCAGTGGGTGGTTAAACACAGTCCGCACAGGGGATGCCCCTTGAGCATCTGGCTCTGGTGGCCAGGGAGGGGATTGCACTTCTGGGTCTCCTCCTACACAAGGCCACTCCTTCAAGACTGGGAGAGGTAGCTCTTTTGCCTAATGCATAGAAACTAACATAGATAATCAAAATGAAACTATAATATGTTCTAAATGAGAGAATAAGGCAAAACCTCATAAAAAGACCTTAATAAAATGGAGATAGGTAATCTACCTGATAAAGAGTTCAGAATAATGGTCATAAAGATGCTTACTGAAGTTGGAAAAAAAAAGGATGAATGCACTGAGAACTTCAACAGAGAGACAGACATATATGAGAGTACAAAACAGAAGTTACAGAGATTAAGAATACAATAACTGAACTGAAAAATATTCTGAGGAGTTCAATAGCAGACTGCAGTGGAACTCACCCACATAGAACATCAAAAAGAAAAAAGAATTTTAAAAGGATACGGATACCTTAAGGGACCTATGGAACAACATTTAGTGGGATAACATTTGCAGAGAGAAAAGAGCATAGAACTTATTTGCAGAAATGGTGGCTGGAAACTTCCCTAATCTGGGGAAGAGAACAGACATACAGGCCCAGGAAGTCCAGAGAATTCCAATAAGATGAACCCAAGGAGAGCCACATCAAGACAATATAATTAAATGTCAAAAGTTAAAGAAAAGGAGATAAGCTTAAAGGAGGAAAGAGAAAAACTGTTAAATACAAGAGAAACACTATAAGCTGATTTTTCAGCAACAACTTTGCAGGCCAGAATGGAGTGGTGTGACATATTCAAAGTGCTGAAAGGAAAAAACCTAGCTGGGTAGAGTATCCTTGGTTGGAAGTTTCTTCAACATCCAGCTAATGTGAAGGTCAAAAGACAAAAGTAGTAAAATTTACTAAAACTACAATAATTAGCTAAGGGATACGTAACAAGATGTAAAATGTGCATCAAAAACTTAAAATAAGAGGGGGAGTAAAAATGTAGTTTGGGAATGCATTCAAATTTACATTGCTATCGACTTAAAATAGACTGTTATATACATATGACCTCACAGTAATCACAAAGAAAAAGTTATAGCAAATACATAAAGAAAATGAGAAAGTAATCTAAACATACCACCAAAGAATGGTATCAAAACTGAAGGAAAGAAAGAGAAGAAAAATGGAACAGAGAAGATTTACCAAAATAGCCAGGAAACAAGTAACAAAATGGCAGTAGTACATACCTATCAATGATTACTGTCAATGGAAATGCACTAAATTCTCTAAACAAAAAGACATACACTGGTTGAATGGATTAAAAAACATGACTCCTGGGGTGCCTGGGTGGCTCAGTCTGTTAAGCAGCCAACTCTTGATCTCAGCTCAGGTCTTGATCTTGGGGTCGTGAGTTCAAGCCCCATACTGGGCTCTGTGCTGGGCGTGGAGCCTACTTAAACACAAGCAAAAAAACATGACTCCTCTGTATGCTGCTTTCAAGAGGCTCACTTCAGAAGTAAAACACACAGAGTGAAACCAAAGACCTTCTAGAAGGAAACATAGGCTGTAAGCTCCTTGATCAGTCTTAGCAATGTTTTTGTATGTTTGTTTTTGGATCAGACTCCAAAGGCAAGGGCAACAAAAGTAGAAACAAATACAGGGCGCTGCATCAGGCTAAAAGCTTCTGCACAGCCAAGGAAATCAGCAACAAAATGAAAAAAGCAGCCTACTGAATGGAAGACAATATTTGCAAATCATATATCCAGTATAAGGTTAAAATCCAAAATATATAAAGAACTCATACAACTCAATAACAATGACATCAATAAAACAAACAATCTGATTAAAACATGAATAAAGGATCTGAATAGACATTTTTCCAAAGACAACATACAGATGGCCACCTGGCACATGACGAAATGCTCAACATCACTCATCATCAGAGAAATGTATATCAAACCACAATGAGATATCACCTCACATTTGTCAGAATGGGCTATTATCGAAAAGACAAGAAATAACAAGTGTTAGGATTTGGAGAAGAGGAACCCCTTGTACACCGTTGGTGGGAATGTAAATTGGTGTAGCCACTATGGAAAACAGTATGGAGTTTTCTCAAAAAATTAAAAATAGAACTACCATGTGATCTAGCAATTCCACTTCTGGTACCTATCCAACTTAAATGAAAACCATAATTCAAAAACACATATACTTTTTAAAAAAGATTTATTTATTTTAGAGTGGGGATGGGCAGAGGGAGAGAGAGAATCTCAAACAGACTCTGCACTGAGCGCAGAGCCCCACACGGGGCTCGATCTCACTACCCTGAGATCATAACCTGAGCCAAAACCAAGAGTCAGACGTTTAACTGACTGAGCTATACAGGTGCCCCCAAAACATATATATACTTTTATGTTCATTGCAGCATTATTTATAATAGCCAAGATATGGGAACAAACTAAGTGTCCATCAATAGATGATTTGATGAAGAAAATGTGATAGATATATATAATGGAATTCTACTTAGCCATAAAAAGAATGAAATCTTGCCATCTGTAATAACATGGATGGACCTTTAGAGTATTATGTTAAGTGAAATAAGTTGGACAAAGACGAATACCACATGATTTAACTTATAAGTGTAACCTAAAACACAAAACCAAACCAAACCCAGGTTCCTACCTACAAAGAACAAACTGGAGGTTATCAGAGCAGAAGGGCATTGAGGTGGTAAAATGGGTGAAGAGGATCAAGAACAAACTTCCAGTTACAAAAAAGTCATGGGAATGTAATGTGCAGCATGGGGAATATAGTCAATAATATTGTGTTAACATTTTATGGTAACAGATGGTAACTAGACTTGTTGTGATCAGTTTGCAATGAATACAAATGTTGAATCACTATGTTGTATACATGAAACTAACAGAATGTCAATTATACTTAAAAAGAAAAAGGAAAGATCAATGAAAAGTGAGATATATCAATATTAACACTAGACTGGTTAACCTTTACCTAGCTCTACATTAAAAGTTCTCAATCTGTTTTTATCCAGTCTTCATTTGAATCTGACTTCATGTTTAGGAAAGTTGTTATTTATATCTAAAAACCTCAATCAAATATTTGCTCACCAGGGAGATTTCCATAATTGCAGGAGACAGAGTTATTTTCCCAACAAATACAGGCATTTTGACTTTAAGCAAATCACTTAACCTTGTTAAATTTACTCACTTTCAGTAGCTAATTCCATAAGATTATTGTACAGATTATCTGAGATTAACACAAGTAAAGCATTTAGCCCTGATTCATACTAAAAATACATCAATTCATAACCATTATTATTGCATCTAATAGGGGATTAATTTGTAACTACTAATATTCTCTCCTCTGTGCTCCCAGTGCACAGCCTCTTTTACATTTAACACAAATAATACACTTGATCACTTTCCATATCTACCTTTCCCACTATATTGAGCTCCTCAAAGGCAAGGCAGAGACTCATTTTTAATTTCTCTGATTCTAGCAAGGGCAGTCAGTATTTCTTAGTTACTAAAGGAATAAAACAAGTAATAATAAATCGATTATTCCATCCATGTACCCATCAGTTTGTCTATATACTACGTGGAAAATCCTGCATTATTTGGCTTTACTTTGCAGTTTAATAAAAACACGGGTACATTAATATTTTTGAGGTATTAAGTGAAAACTTATTTGATGAAAATATAATTTTTGCAAAAACAGTCTTGGGATGAGACTGGAAACACTCTTTTACATTGAAGCTAAATTTTATTAATCTGATGATCCATGGTAGAGTATATATATATATTATATATATATATTTGTGTAGTTTTAAATTAACACGTATAAGTACATATATAACTTTATATAATACATGCAAATATATATTTGCTTTGTATAAACAATTCTAAATATAAACTATGTAATATATAAATATAAAAAATAAAGTTTTACGTATATAAAGATATATAAAAATAAGTATATTTAGGGGCGCCTGGGTGGCTCAGTTGGTTGAGCGACTGCCTTCGGCTCAGGTCATGATCCTGGAGTCCCGGGATCGAGTCCCGCATCGGGCTCCCTGCTCAGCGGGGGTCTGCTTCTCCCTCTGACCCTCTTCCCTCTCTTGCTCTCTGTCTCTCATTCTCTCTCTCTCAAATAAATAAATGAAATCTTAAAAAAAATGTTTAAAAAAAATAAGTATATTTATATAATGTATATATAAAACTATGTAATATATATAAATATATATGTATTTAGGAAAAATATATATACAAATTTCTTAGCATTTATACCCTGCTTCCATGAGAAGATTTGGAGTGTTTAACAATAAAATATAGACATAGACTGGTGCTATTAAAAAGAATTATGTAATGATGAGGTCAGAATTCTAGTTGTATCAAAAATATAGACTAAGTTGAGTTTTACTAAACATTTACCTTTGGGGGGCGCCTGGGTGGCTCCGTCGTTAAGCATCTGCCTTCGGCTCAGGTCATGGTCCCAGAGTCCTGGGATCGAGCCCCGCATCGGGCTCCCTGCTCAGCGAGGAGTTTGCTTCTCCCTCTCACTCCCCCTGCTTGTGTTCCTGCTCTTGCTATCTCTCTCTGTCAAATAAAAAAAAAAAATTTTTACCTTTGGGCCACCTGAAGCTAAAGTTCAGCCCCCATTTTGCTCATCTTCTCTCACCTTGACTTCCTCAAAGTTTTCTCCCAAAAGAGCTTTCTCAAGAGAATCATTTGTGGCAGAATGCCCATCTCAGGTTCTGCTAACCTAATACATCTATCTCGTTTGAACTAGCCTGCAGGCAATCTGATTTGATTGAGTCTAGTCTGACCCCCACAGAATTCTTAAAATTCATGTTTAAATGCCTCTTTTTCTTGAATGAGGTATCCCTAATGGTAATCATTAAGTTCATTTTGTATTTGGGACACCTAGGAGGCGCAGTTGTTAAGTGTCTGCCTTCAGCTCAGGTCACGATCCCAGGGTCCTGGGGTCACCCCACCTCAAGCCCCTCATCGAGCCCTGCATCGAGGCCCGCATTGGTCTCCCTGCTGGGTGGGAAGCCTGCCTCTCCCTCTCCAGCTCCCCTTGCTTGTGTTCCCTCTCTCGCTCTCTCTCCCTCTGTCAAATAAATAAATAAATAAAATCTTTAAAAAAAAAGTTCATTTTATATTTCCTTTTCCTTATTTATTTATTTGAGAGAGAGAGAATGAGAGACAGAGAGCATGAGAGGGAGGAGGGTCAGAGGGAGAAGCAGACTCCCTGCCGAGCAGGGAGCCCGACGTGGGACTCGATCCCGGGACTCCAGGATCATGACCTGAGCCGAAGGCAGTCGCTTAACCAACTGAGCCACCCAGGCGCCCCCCACAGAGGCTTTTTATTGCCATTTTCCATCCTTTTCCTAGAATGCCTATCATTCAGGGGCATCATAATTAGATTCCACTGAAAATGAGGAGAATAAAAAAAGGACTTTCAGAAATTGGAGTAGCATCCTCTACGTAGGACTGTTTATATTATTTTCCTGTGGGCACTGCTTTTTCAGTATTACCTACATAATTTTTTGCTATGACATCAGACTCTGTTGCATTTGGGCTCCTATATAAGCCAAAGGGATGGTGAAGCAATCTATTATTCTTAACATTTCAGACCGATAATGTATTTATTGAATAAAATCCAAAAACTTGGAGCAAAGATGTGCTTTGTTGTTCACAAATTGAAACGGGGTATAAGTGGTTTCTGCAGAAATCAAGGTGAAGCCCAGAGAAGAAGCCTCTAATAGTCGCAATGTCCCTGCAGTCTGATTTTAAAGTCTTTCATCTGTACTTTGGAGCCACTGTCTCACCCAGGAGGTGGGAAAACGGATACATCTATCCTTGGTAGATACTCAGCACCTTTTTCGTCCCACTCTCCTTGTTCATTTTGCATCTTTTTTAGTTTTGGAACATGTCTATCCCACCCACTAACTTCTTAGCTCCTTGGAGGGCAGAAGTCAAGCCTATTTCACATGTATGCACATTTTTGAGGCTTTGGTTTATTAGCTGTGTAAGAGATTCATCATGTTCTAATTAAAAATGTGCAATGTGCATACAAATGCTCAGTTATGGTACATTTACAACTATTCAGGTCTTTAAACATGAAGTTCAACATAGCAAATCTGCACTCTTTGTCTTGGGCTCTGTATTAATTTTTTTTGCTGCATAACAATTTACCACTAGCTTAGTGGCTTAAAACAACACAAAATTATTATCTTACAGTTTTTGTTGCTCAGGAATGTGGCACAATGTCACTTTTCAATGGATATTTCATGAGGACATCCATTTTAGCAATGAATCCAGTTTACGATACCCATCTCTCACCGATCTGAGCTCCTGAACGTATTAACCCAGGCATTTACTTTGATCCATGCTTCTTGGTCAGAAAGGCAAACCAAATTTCAACCCAATTAATAATTTAGAAAATAGAAAAGAGAATAATAATTTCCATTTTTGAGTAATTACTCTTTTTCAGGTCCTGTGCTGAGCATTTTATATATACTATACCTTTTCTCAAGATAAGGAAACTGAGGAAGAAGTTTTCATCATTTGCCTAAGTCACAGAGCTAGAAACAATTAGAGTCTGAATTGAAATCTGAGGACCTCAGAAACCAACCTTCTGCTCTAGTGCTATTTTTAATCTCTTAGGATTTTTCCATCTTACTAAATATCAAGGAACCTATTCCATCCTTTTCCACTGTCATTCCTCAGATTCCCAGAAATGCAATCAGATCAACTTCTGGTTGTAGTATTCATTTTTTATATATGTAAAGTAATAAAGATTATTATTGCCTCACTATTGTCATCATGATCACCAGAAGTATAAGCTCTACTCTGTGTCTGATATAGTGTTGGTTTTTACATAAATTTTACATAGATTACTTAAATCATATAAGTGTCATAAAGATTTTCAAGATAAATATTAATGTGGTTCATTTTATTGATGACAAAACTAAGACTCAGGTTAACTTGCTGAAAGTCCTGTCATTAGTAACTATTAAAGCTGGAATTTGAACTTCCTACTTCTTTCAAGTATGTCCTGCCATCTTCCTAAAAATAACATACAGTAGTGGTCTGGAGGGCTGGGACCATATTTTACCCTTCTTTTGCATTTTTCCCAGTGCTTAGCATAGTGGTCTGTAAATCTTTGGTGACCAAGAAATATCTGTTTATTAAAGCTTAGATCCTGAAACTTCATAGAAATTAATCTTGATGAGAAAAAAACTAGACAACACTACAGAATATTCATATCACTTATTTCCATAAAGTGTGTTTTGAAAAGAGTTGGAGAATTCATCTCAGCAAAGTTTATAAACATTATGTTGGCAATACCAACTGTTGCTGTTGTCTTTGAGGAGAGATGATAAAAACTTGCATCTGGAACACTTGAAAATTTTGACATATTTTGACAATTGTCTTCAATTAAGGAATGATTTTCATTAATAAAATCATAAGTGCATCTTCCTACAATACTACACTAATGAACAGGAAGGAATGATCATCCTAAACTGGAAAACTTTGACGTAAGTACACTAGAAAAACTCAGCCAGCCACAGGACATACTTCACCTAGTTGCTCTAATGTTTTGTAAAGAATCGACTTGGAAGTCCTCCTGCTTAGCTAAGTAGGCATATTTGGGTGCAGTGAGCTGTTTCAAGCAAGCCATTTCAATTATGCAAGAGTATAAACTACTTTAGAATTACATTGTAAACAGCATTTTCCATCTTGTATTACAATTATACATTGAATGCAGAATCAAATCAGAATATAGAAATCCCAGAGACTGCTGGCAGAAATAAAAAAGGGACCTGATTCTCTAAACAAGGGCACAATTTCCTAGCAGCTGGCTTGGCTTCCCTAGAAGCCACTCAGTTAAGTTCTTGCTACACAGGCAAGTTCCACAGAACAACCCATTCATGAAAAAACCCTGGCACTGAGTAAGTCCATTAGTTATAGCTTTTTTCCTCCCCCTTAGAATTAACTCTTAATGCAGAGTAGTAGAGCATGGGAGGCAACAGTGATGATGTGACCAAAAGCGTGGGTATTAGAACCAATCATTCTGGGTGCAAGTCAGAGGTCTGGCACCTAAAGGAGCTCAGGCAGATGTTACTTAACATCTGTAGGCTTAGCCTCCTCCTCTATACAATAGGGATAATATCCCTAGCTACTTCTTAGGATTATTTTAAGTATGAAAAGATATAAGTGATGAAAAGATCTTATCTCAGTGCTTGAAGGCATAATTCCTCAACAAATATTAATGGCTCTTAGAGCTAACTTCCAGAATAGTGGGATGAGGAGTTCCACGGAGCTCCTGAGAGAAACAATGACTAGTGAAAAATATTTTTTATTAAAATCCCTTTCTAAATCTCTTTTAAAAATTGAAATGAAAACACTAATTCAAAAATATATATGCACCCATGTTCACTGCAGCATTATTTACAATAGCCGAGGTATGGAAACAAGATATGGAAACCATCAATGGATGAATGGATAAAGAAAATGTGGCGTGTACATCAATGGAATACTACTCAGCCATAAAAAAAGAACGAGTTGGGAGGATGGGTTAGCCTGGTGGTGGGTATTGAGGAGGGCACATTTTGCATGGAGCACTGGGTGTTATGCACAAACAATGAATCATGGAACACTTCATCTAAAACTAATGATGTAATGTATGGGGATTAACATAAGAATAAAAAAAAAAGGAAAAAAAAAAAAGAACAAGATCTTGCCATTTGTGACAACATGGATGGATCTTGAGGGCATTATGCTAAGTGAAATAAGTCAGAGAAAGACAAATACCCTATGATCTCACTTACATGTGGAATCTGAAAAAACCCCAAAAACCCAAACTCATAGAAACAGAGAATAGATTGGTGGTCACCAGAGGCAGGGGGTAAGGGATGGGCAAAATGGGTGAAGGGAGTCAAGAGGTATTAGCTTCCACTTGTAAAATAAATAAGTAATGGACATGTAACATACAGTCTGATGACTATAGTTATAATACTGTATTGCATATTTGAAACTTGCTAAGAGAGTAGGTCTTAAAAGTCCTCACTTTGAACATACCTATTATAGTTTCTCTGGACCTGTAGAAAAGAGATATAATGCCTCAACCCCTCAGATTTATCCTATCTACTTGTGGATAACAGTAAGAGTTTCAGAGTTTCATGAGTTCAAATAACTTACCACTTACCACTCTGATTCTGGAAAGTAAATGGAGATGTAGGGCCCACTCCTTTGTTATTTTAAGGGGGTGCTGGCTATGTGGATATCTGTGGAAGATTGGACATTAATGACTACTACCCTAGCAGCATCATGGGGTCATACCATGGCTGAGCTTACGATCAGAAGAGGACCAAGGTGAAGAATTTATCTATATAGCTTATTCAGAGAAGCAGTGACCAAAAGATAGTAGACAACCAGCATCCCACAGGAGCATTGTGTAACAGAGAGAACAATAGTAATGGTAGCAACTGCTAAGGACTAAGAACTGCCTCCTCTTTGGTTTTTCCAGAATAGTGAGCTCCAGGGGTCTTACGAAAATGCATAGGTAAGGAGAACCCTAAAACTGTCTTTACTGAGTAAAGAAATGTGATGTTTCTGTGTCTGGAGTTCACCAAACAAATCCCTACTCTGATAATTAAGAGATCTTCACAAGTGGTTTCCTTCTGTATCCTATTGCTTGCACTGAAGATCTCTAGTGTCTGGTCTTGACCAGGGATTGTGTCAAATCCCCCTCTGTTCCAACGCCCACATAAGAACATGAGGTTGCAATGCTCAGATCATTCTCTCCCATTCTTATGCTTCTCTCTTTCCTCCCTCCCCATTTCCTACCCACTAAGTCTCTATCTACCTTTCTTTTCTAGAATTATGGTATTTATTTTAATAATTACAAATATACCTAAGATTTTCAGTCCTGCAGTATGAATGAAAACTCATAGACATTCTCTCCCCATTTCAGAAGATTCAGATAAAGGGCCACATCATGATGTATAGGATCTCACTGCCTAATGGGTTGCCAAAGCAGTCGGACTACATAATCCAGAACTGTAAAGATTTAGCTTCCCATTAGGGTAAACATTATTTTTCAAAGGTTTCCAGGTTAGATAAAATTTTGGAAATATTTGTCTACATACAATTCTGTATCTGTATATATATGTACACACCAACAGACAATACTAATAAAAAGTGTACACATTTCACAGGTACAGAACTGAGTGGATTACTGAGGCAATTATCAGGTTAATTTAATGGAAAAAAAATTCTGCTGCAAGTCTAATGCTTCATGGGAAATTGTTCCCATGGACCTGTGGAAAGGAAACTCACATGAAACATGCATTTTGAAGTCACCTAGTAACCTCAATTTTTAGTATGAGGCATAGAGAAGGGCAGAGATTTTTCTCAAAGCCATATAAAAATTAATGGCAAAAAAAGTTTTTTCCAGTGATCCTTTTGATAATAAATATATATGTGGATCTGGGGTGGGGGGATCATCTTAACTGGGACAGGCTGCACATCCCTTAGAGGTGCTTATAGTATATGTATAGCATTTCAGTATTAAAAAAACCAAAACACTAGCTTGCCCTGGTATGAGCATTTGCAATAATTACAGTATAATATTCCCCAGAAGCCCCCAGATGCAGAGAGTACAGATGTAGCAATGATTTAGTGTTGCCATCTACAGGCAAGCTGCAGCATAAACATGAAAGAGTCTGGAAATTGATTGCTTTGGTGAGAAAGTGATTCAAATCTTCAACTATGAAGTCTAGGCAGCTAGGGAGGAAAACTCAACCAGGTGGGAGCTTGCAGCCAAGAAAAGATGGGATGATTAACCATTAGAGGATGAAGGAAATGGAGGACTACATATAGTGGAACAATAAGTCCGTTGGAGAGACCTAGAAGGATAGAAGTTTGCAGTTAAACTTTGACATATAAAATTGTAAGATTTTGTAGGTAGAAGATGGCCCAAGGATGACATGTTTTAGGATTTCTCTGGTCGAAATGGGATGGGATCAATGGTCAGTAGAGTGAGTTAGAGAAGAAACAGAGAGCTGGGTGTTAAATAGGTTATCCACCTAGAATTTTAAAGGCTCCAAGGAAGATAGAAATACTTGAGTAGGAAAAAAAATATGTCAGGCAGCAAAGTATGTCAACAGAAGACAGCAATAAGGAGGGGTAAAGAGTAGTAGAACACGGCAGCATACAACTTGAAGGAAGAGGGAATTTTACAAGACAGGAGGAACATTGTTCTGGAGCCATGCTGAAGCAGAAGGTATGTGGACTGAGGAAGGATGAGCCTTTCTCTTGAAATGGGGGCAAAGGGAAACAAAACTTGCAGAGAGGGAGCCAGATTTTGTTAGAGCAAAAGAGAAAGTGTATCTTATATCAAAAGATTAAAATAAGGGTATTTGCGTTGTAGAGGGTTCCAGAAGGCATAATAGAAATGGATGGGGAAAAGAGAAGGAGTGGGGGGGAGGACAGTCAAAGAAGAGAAAGCACCTAGAAGCATTGGGAAGGGAGTCTATAGGAGTATAGATGATGAGTAGAAGACAGTGTTGCATTTTAAGTATAGACTTTGCAGTTAATCCACCTTGGTTTGGATCGTAGTTCCACTGAGTCACTAGCTGTGTGTCCCTTATCTAAGCTCTCTAAGCCTTATCTCTCAAATGGGAAAAATTGAACGAGATAATGCACACACATTTTTAATCTAATGCCTTAGGCAAAGTAAGTGCTCAATTAAATTATGAATATAGGTACATTATAACTTCAGGAGACTAAGGTTGTCAGATGTGTGAAATACAGCAGAATTGGGTAGCTTGAAGGCTCATGCTTTCAAATAGATCCTTTGTAGAGTCATATAGGTGCAAGCTATGACTCACTGGAGACAAGGAAGAAGCCAGATGAAATTTTGCTTGGTGAAATAGGCACTTTGCTTATTTTTTTTTTTAAGATTTTATTTATTTATTCATGAGAGACAGAGAGAGAGAGAGAGAGGCAGAGGGAGAAGCAGGCTCCCAAGGAGCAGGAAGCCCAATGTGGGACTCGATCCCAGGACCCTGAGATCATGACCTGAGCCGAAGGCAGACGCTTAACCATCTGAGCCACCCAGGCACCCATAGGCACTTTGCTTATTATGTGAACAGTGTAGTTGTAATTTCAGTGCAGGATGAGATGTGCTATATTAGAGAGTCTATAGGGAGGTATAGGTGCAAAAACGAGTGACTAGTTCTACCCGTGTGGAAACCCAGGGAGGGCTATGCCTAGGGCTTACTACTGAAACTGAGTCAGAGTTATGAAGGTGGAGTAGGAAAAGAGAGGGAACAGTATGTGCAAAGACATTCAGTCATGAAGGGCACAGGGTGCTGTGCTGAGAACAGCGAGAAAGTCAGTGGGATGAACCCTGGGTGATGGAGGGAAAGGAGTAGGGAATGAAGCTGGGAAGTGGGCTGATTCTAAAGAGCAAGTAACAAGGAGCCAAAGAACAGTTGAATGAGTAGTTTTGGATCAGTAAGAGAAATAAACTATGTAGGAAAGTCTTCCTACACTAAGTTCTCCACAGGAAAGATGTTCCTGAAGAAAGAAACAAGGAATTCTGGGCAAACAAAAGCAATGGACAAAATAGATACAATCCACTTTGAAGATTATATCCATAAGCATTCAAGGAAGACTAGCTCCAGAGACAAGCATAACTTTCAGATCAGGGCCTGAATTCCATCAGTGTGTCATTCCTCATTCTGATTCTTCTTTAATCATCAACTCTTCCCTAAATTAAATCACACTAACGTTTCAATGAAATATTAAAAATTTACCAGGTCCAATCCCTTATTTCAAGATAAGGAGACTGAAGGTTAGCAAAGGTTAAGCCCCTGGACCAAGGATGCAATGCTGGTTAGTGGCAGGGTTACAACTTGAATTGCAACGCATTCTGAACCAGTGCAGGGAGCTTTCCAAAGACCACCCTGACGTCAGGACAGCCCTTTCCTCCTGAGATCTGTGATGCGGTCTATATGTGTACAAGGGCTAGGGTAGAGAAAGAGAATAAAGGAGAGCAACTGAAAAGCCACGAAGAGGAGTATAGAAATGGCAGAGGAGGGAGACCATTGAATTGTATTTATTGTCATAAGTAGAGCATGCCTGTATGTGCTGTGACAATGACTTCTTGGTAAAGTTATCTTAGACTTTTCAGTTCAAGCCATTATATAACTGAGACTTTCATGAGAATTTCCCTTTTTTTAAAAAAAAGATTTTTATATGAAAATATTTAACATGGGTCAATAAATTCTCCCACAAGAAATTATAAAAAAAATTATGACCTCTGGGAGTGAAAATGTAGAGTTGATGTATAATTTCAGAGATCCAGGATTTGCAAAAACATCATAAAGAAATAGAAAAACTCAAAGAACTTGACCCAAGGGATTAACTTCTCCATAGAGAAATGTATCAATTAGGAAGCTTATCTGCAAGGAAGTATAGAAAGGAAGAATTGGAGTGGTAAACATTGGTAGTACCTATCCTCCCTGATCTACTGTGAAGACGTGTCCTGATATAGCCCCTGATATTCCAGTCCCTGTGGCAAACTGATCTCTATTGTGGAGATGGTTTCATTAAGACATCAGAGAGTATGTCTGGTGATAACTGAACACAAAATCGTACAACTCACTCACTGACCTGACCATTTTCCATGCTCAGCAAGCAAACTCAGTGAACAATTTTGCTTCCCATGAAGATTTTCTTAGTGCGAGAATGAACTGGTCATACTGATGCAAATGTGCTCAGCTTTATGACAGATAAATTTCTCATTGTAAATCAATATGATAGCCTTTGCTTTTTACGTCATTCATCCAGAGCTTGATTTGTGGGAATTCATTCCAAAAAGACAGATATGTTCTCAATATGCTAACAAAATTGTATCTCTGAGCTGGCAAGGCTGAAGGCCAGCCTGTGGACCATGGTGAATTCTCCAAGCCAAGGACATCTTGTGAACCCCTTGGCAGCCAGTCAGTTTTTTCCTTGAGGCCCTTGATACGTCTGTGTCCTGAGCTTCAAACCCATACTATCTCCTACCCAGAAACATAATTAAAGCAATCAAAAGATTTTGTTCACCTTCCCAAGCAAGGATAAAATTCCCTTAGTAGGGTTATTTTTTCTCTCAAGCCCAGGAAAATGCTAACTAACGATCATATCAATTATCAAAGAAGCACTACAGAAAAACAAATGAATTTTTTCTTTTCCTTAAGACTTCAGTTACATTTTACTAAGGTATCAAACCAGCTTTTTTTCCTTTCACCGTGGTGCCATTATGTAGAAAAGGAGTCTAGAGACAATAATCTATATTTCCAATGGTATGCACTAATGATTATAGTAAATTGCCATAAAATTATTGCTCTGTTTTAGTCAACACTGTATCTAAAAGGTATCTTCTGTGTTTCAAAGCAGATAAAATAAGCTCATTTATGCAATACCTATCTTAACACTCAGTAAAATTTTCCTAGTGCATTAATTATGACTCCAGATAGACCGATGATTATTTCATATATTCTAATTAGGAATCACTTTATTCAGTCAGCCATACACATCAGTAAACAAGTAGAATGAATCCCCCAGGGAGGTGGTAAAAAGACAATGATTTCCTTTGCACTACAGCTTAGAGAATTTACCCCACAATCAAGGAGTAATTAGAGAAGAGAATGAGTTAGAAAACATACTTGCAGGTGTGAACATTTGGCAAGGCTGTTTCTTTGCAAGGATGAAATGAAAATGGACATCTTCATTACTAATCATATATGGGGAAATACATTAGCTATCATGGTCTCCTTTCAGAAGTAAGCAAAAAATACAATCAAATTAGTTGCTTTTGTGGGAGAACAAGTTAGAATGTAATCATCTCATTTAAATGCTAGGTTCCCAGAAGGGAGAAAGATGAAACCAACTCAGCACATTTCTAATGATTTACCCCTTTATTATAGAGATTTATCCCCTCAAGATCAAACTAAGTGATATTAATTTTTGATGCTACCGTTTGTAATAGGAGCCCTCATTCCAACTTTTGGTCCATGATCCAGTGATTAAAATAAGGAGCAGAGGTGGTAGTGGAAAGAGGGAGAGTCATTAAACTGGCTGATTTAACTACTATCTGTATTTGGACTTCCCATTTATCATCCTATTTTTAGCTGTCAAAGACATTTTCAAAAATTACTGTGTAGAGGGAAGAGGTATGGCTTTAAAATACATGCGTTTGTTGGGCGCCTGGGTGGCTCAGTTGGTTAAGCGACTGCCTTCGGCTCAGGTCATGATCCTGGAGTCCCTGGATGGAGTCCCACATCGGGCTCCCTGCTCGGCAGGGAGTCTGCTTCTCCCTCTGACCCTCCCCCCTCTCATGTGCTTGCTCTCTCTCATTCTCTCTCTCTCAAATAAATAAAATCTTAAAAAAAAAAAAATACATGCGTTTGTTATACATATAATTTCAAGTCGATGTCACAAATGCAAGCTGCATTCTTCATCTTTTGAGTTAATTTGCTCACTTGCCAACTATTGTTACCCAGCCCCAGTAAATACAATCTCATAACTAACAATGATCCACATTACTTAAGGTGAAATACTCAGAGGTCCTTTAGTTCACATTTGGGGCTTGGAAGTAGAACATTTTAATTATACGGAAAGCAGTCAAACAGCAAATCAAACATTAAAAGACCAATAGCATTCTTTATAAAATTACAATTCAGCTTCTGGGCTTTCATAATAATTTGTTCCCCTGACCATGGAAAGCCTTTAGAAAAAGTCAGCAAGTCATTCTATTAGCCTTAATGGAGGAAAAAAGTCTTGAACCCATGAACAACTGTGTGAAATAAGGGAGAAAGGTCCCAGCTTATTAAAATTAGTGTCAATCAGTTTAGACAGGTAATCAATAATTGTCCACTTACATTGTTCAGCCAGCCGTAATACTCAGAAATAAGCCTCATATCTATTTTAGGTTCACTGACACTTTACTAGGAATAAATTGTGGGTAGGGAAGCTGGGTCGTTTCAGAAAACCTTGGAAAAAAAATTGTCAGAAGAATTGTAAGCCTCATGCTTTTGGCTGGGGTTTCTCCTATTCTAACCCGAATGATCATGAGAAGTTAGGGGGAAAAAAAATTGGAAGAATAATGCTCAGGGGCATAAACTTTGACAATGTCTTTTGAATGCTTAAAGACTTGTTGAAATATATTTGCTAATGAGTTATGGATTTAGAATACCATAATAAAATATGTTCCCAAAACAGGATTTACTTCAAAAAGATCATGATTCTATTTCTAAAAAGGTGCATATTTACACATAGGCCAATTATTTAATTTTCAATTCAATAAACTCATGAATATAAAATATATGGTAGCTCATGGAGGATGTATTGAATGGTTATGACAAATGATGATCTCCATATGGTGGTTAGACTACTGCTTTCTTCACTTGCTTCCCAGTTTCAAGTCCTAATTTTCAAATGCATGTTCCTTAAAAACCATTAGAGGAAATCACCTGGAGACTGAGATTCTCGTTTACTCTTGGAAAGTCTACAGACATATGAGATTGAAAAATAAATAAATAAATAAGAAAAAGAAAGAAAAAGAAAAAATATATATACATGTATATATTTATTGTACATTGAATATCAGTGATAAGGAAATACTAGAATAGATGTTGGAAAGGACAGTGGAGGATCTAGCCCAAAACCTTTATTTTATAAAAGAGAATCAGGGAACACCACATCAAAAACTAATGATGTAATGTATGGTGATTAACATAACATAATTAAAAAAAAAAATACAGATTTTTTTTTTTTCCCCAAGAGCATCAGTTACTTAAAGGCAAAGCACAAATTTGAAGGCATGTTTTGGGGCTTCCGATTCAGTGTTCATCCCACTGAATCCAGGAACCATATTTTTTTCTGTCCCTATAGTAGATATTTCCATTTTCCCTTAAACATTTTTTGATATACAAATAAATTAATGAAATAAGGAAGCATTTAAGCCTGGAATTAAGTTATCTCAAGCTTTAGGTCACTTTGAAACAATCGTTCATGTTGGGTGTGTGGATTTCTCCCTTCAGATTACTTAGGTCCTAATAACAAATACATCTCACTGAGACAAAAGGCTGTCCATATTCAGTGAAATTCCATTAAAGTTACACTTTAAGAATTCCCTTAGGAAGTTTTCAGCTTTCCATCATCCAACAACCTGACTAAAAAAGGAATAATTGACCACCCCTCTGAAAGGTGAAAATCTATCAGAATGTGATCTCTGATTAATTCCTTTTTAATTTAGTTAATACTTACACAGCACATGCAGAAGTCTCCTCAGATATAGAACAAAATAGTCATAAACATAAACTTTATCATAAATCCAAGGTCTTTTAAAATTAAAGACATAAGATATGTTAAATACCAAGAGGTGGGTGCAATGAATGTCAAAGCATTCACATCTTGATTGAAAATGTGACCATGCTGATTATCCTACTTGAGTTAGAATCTGGGCTGAGCACTTACTAGCTGTGTGATTCTGCTTCAGTTTTCTGATCTGCGTAATGAAACCAATAATTGTACCTCCCACTGTTAGGGCTTCTGTGAGAATTAAATGTGTTAAGAAATAAATTCTATAAATAGCACACAGTAAGCACTCGATAAATACATGCTGCAATGACTATTGTTATTTTTGGCTTCCTTTCTTCTCTGCACTGTCCCATTTCTCATCACTGATCTTAGCAGCATAAGACTGAGGCATTGGCCAAAATTAGTCTTCAGATTTCAAAAAGAAAGTAAGGAATTGCAAGAAAATGTGTAAAATATAGCAAGGCACTTGACTTGGTTGAAAGTAATGTGTGTTTGTCATTTTCAAGTCACATTTGTGCTCTTAAATTACATACTATGGTGAATCATGGACAAATTAAAAATATTATGGAAGACACAATTCTGAACTGAAATATAAAATTCCTTGGCTAAAACATTCATTCCAAGGTTAAAACCATAGGTTTGCTTTGGATTTAAATAGAAAAACAACAGTTTGTGAGGCATCTTGCATTAAAGAGCCTCTAGTTTAAATCTGGTAACAATTTAATGCTCAAGCTGCACTCTTGTACAGACTCAGAAACAATTTATAAACATGTACTGTATCATTATCCTCGTTTTGCAGAGGTTCCAAAACATAGGTGGAGATTAGTGTTTTCAGGCAAATAACCAAGCATTTCTTGGCCTGCTGCTGGGTACTGATGAGTATCCTAGGAACTAAGGTATATCTTCACATGTCTCATTTACTGCCATTTTCTTTAAAAAATGCTGATTGAAGTAGAAAACGAGTGAGTCATACAAATTTAATTTAACAAACATTTGTAAACCTAGAGCTATCATAGTTGCATTGGGGGACATCAATGAGATCGAAATAGGATGCTTTTCCTCAAAGAGAGTATAATTTTGCTGGAGAGATAATCATAATGATGATGGCTATGTATTTTGAGTGCTTACTAGGTGTCAAGCATTATAGTAAGTTCTTGATACACATTGTCTCAAATTTATTTTGTAACCACCCTATAGCTAATCTACCCGATTTGTAGTTAAAAAAAATGAAGGATTAGAGAGGTTGAGACACTTTCTCAAGGTTACATGATGGAAGTTAGGGGAGGCTACTAATATATCTACCTCACCACAGGTGAGCCTTCATGGGTATCCCCCGTTGGTAGGGCTCTGAACTTCCCAGTCCAGTAGCCCTGACCTTCTGGTGACTAGACACAATATTCCTTCAAGAGCTTCACATTTACAACCTCACCTCCTCCTCTTCTTTCTCTACTTCCTTAAAGATTTTTGCATATAGATCAATATCTTAGTTCTTAATGGTTTCAATAACTTACTCTCCTCCAAAGAACTCATCCTCCATTCTGCTCAGTAATCCATTCACTGACCTGAAGCACTAACTTCTTGCTTTCATAATGGCAATTTCAAGTATCACACTCCCCAACTGCCACCTCCTATCCTTCTTGCCTATTGCCTCATTTTTTTCAATCCCATATAAATGCATCCCTTCGCCCAATCTTTTCTTCCTCTCAGAACCCCTTATGTTCTCATTTCCCTTCTTATCCAGTTCAAATTTCACTGTCCAACATAAGTACCTTGCTCCCTCTCCTTCTTATGTAGTTTCTTGGCAAAATCTAACCTTAGATAAATTCAGTTCTCCATCTACATTGTCCCAGTGCTCAGGACATCTGAATTGGATGAAAGAAAAACATAAAAATACTGACTTTATTTTATTTTTTCCCAATTTTATTGAGATATAATTGACATATAACTCTGTATTAGTTTAAGGTATACTGCCTAATGACTTGATATATGTGTATATTACAAAATGATTACCACAATAAATTTAGTTAACATCCGTCAGCTCTCATAGTTACACATTTTTTTGTAATGAGAACTTTTAAAATCTCTCTTAGCAACTTTCAAACTTTTGAACATACAATACAGTATTGTTAACTATAGTTATAATGCTGTACATTACATCCCTAGACCTTATTTATCTTATAGCTAGAAGTTTGTACCTTATGATGATCTTCACTCATTTTCTCCACCCCCTCCCTCCCCTGTCCCCAAATCTGGAAACCATCAGTTTTTTCTCTGTTTCTTTGAATTCAGTTTCTTTAGATTCCACATATAAGTGAGATCATACAGTATTTGTCTTTCTCTGTCTGGCTTATTTCACTTAGAATAATGCCCTCGAGTTTCATCCATATTATTGTAAATGGCAGGATTTCCTTCGTTCTAAATTTATGGATGGATAATATTATATGGTGTGTGTATGTATATAATACATACATACATATATATCCACACATGTCTTTATCCATTCATTTGTCAATGGACACTTAGGTTGTTTCCATGTCTTAACTTCCAAGTAAACAATGCTGCAGTGAATATGGGGGGTGCAGATATCTCTTTGAGATAGTGATCTCATTTCCTTAGAATGTTCACCCAGAAATAGAATTGCTGGATCATATGGTAACTCTATTTTTAATTTTTTGAGGAACTTCTATATTGTTTTCCATAGTGGCTGTCCCATTCATATTCCCACCAACAGTGTGTAAGGGTTCCCTTTTCTCCGCATCCTCCACATCCTCAAAGCTTGTTGTCATTTGTCTTTTTAATGATAGTGATTCTAGCAGGTGTGAGGTGATATCTCATTATGCTTTTGAGTTGTATTTCCTTGGTGATTAGTGATATTAAGCATCTTTTCATGTACCTGTTGGCCATTTGTGTATCTTCTTTGGAAAAATGTCTATTCAGTTACTCTGCCCATTTTTAAATTGGATTGTTTGATTTTTTGCTATTGAGTTGTATGAGTTCTTTACATAGTTTGGATATTAACCTCTTATCAGGTATATGATTTGCAAATATTTTTCTCATTCCATAGGTTGTCTTTTCATTTTGTTGATGGTTTTCTTTGCAGTGCAAAAGCTTACTAGTTTCATGTAGTCACACTAGTTTATTTTACTTTTGATGTCTTTGCTTTTGGTGTTAAATCCAAAAAATCATTGCTAAGACCAATGTTAAGAAGTTTAACACCTATGTTTTCTTCTAGGAGTTTTATGGTTTCAAGTCTTATGTTCAAGTCTTTATTTTTGTGTCATGTGTAAGATAGGGCACCAGTTTCATCATTCTTTTCCATGTGTCGCTCCAGTTTTCCCAACATCATTTATTGAAGAGACTATCCTTTACCCATTGCATATCCTCAGCTCATCTGTCATAAATTAATTGGCCATATATGCATGGGTTTATATCTGGGCTATTTTGTTCCATTAATCAACATAACTGTTTTTACTCCTACACTGTACTGTTTTAATTACTATAGCTTTGTAATATAGTTTGAAATCAGGAAGTGTGATGCTCCCAGTTTTGTTCTTTCAAGATTTTTTTGGCTGTTCAGATTTTTAAGGCTCCATACAAATTTTAGGATCGTTTTTTCTGGCTTTATTTTAAATGCATAATCATTCCTTTTACGAGTAGCTTTGGTGCTACAGAAGAACCGAACTAAATTTCCCTAGCTCAATAGTTTTCAAAATTTTCTGTTTCAAGACCCTCTTCTCCTAAAATTTATATATTCAAGAACTTTTCTTTATGTGGGTTATATCTACCAATATTTGTCATATTAGAAATTAAAGCAGAGAAAGTTTAAAGCATTTATTAATATACTTAAAAATAAAGTAAGTCCATTACATATTAACAAATATTTTATGAATAATAACTCTACCTTGCAAGAACAAAGTTGATGAAAAGAGTATCATTTTATATTTTGCAAATCTCTGCAGTGTCTGGCCTAATAGAACACAGCTAGATTCTCATGTCTGCATCTGCACTGAATCTCCTGCGATATCATATGTCATGCTGTCTTTGAAAACTCCAGTGTATACTGATGACAGAATGAGAGTGAAAAAGCAAAAAAAAGAAAAAAGAAAAAGTATCATATTGAAAATAGTTTTGATCTCCCAGGCTCACTTAAAGGCTCTTGGGGGCCTGTAGGAGCCCCCAGTGACAACTTTAAACTGCTTCTCTAGTCATTCATTTCCTCACTCAGCTAGATAAATAAATACTTTCCCACTGTATTCTTTTCTCCTCAAACCTTCAATACCTACTCTCCTCTCTTTGCTCATAATTGACATAAATATAACATAATTCCTTGAAAAGTAGAAGCAATCAGAAGAGAATTTTCATACATTCCTACCACTTGCTACTAGTCTACCTTCATCCATACCTGTATACTGTACCCAACCCCTGTACCCTACCTTGACTCTGAAGGAGGTCCTTCCTCTTTTCTTCCCAGTATTTCTCCTTTTGCTTCCTCAAGAATATTGCTTCAGCTTCTGCATCACTTTTTACATCTTTATTGCATCATTTCCAGCAATGTCCTAATTTGCTTCAAAAGACTGCAACATAAATCTTCCCCTTAGTCCTACTTCCCTGTCCAGTTATAGCACCATTTTTCTCTTCTCTTTGACAGCAGAACTTTTGACACAGCCGCCTACCTACCCTATTTCAAGTTCCTCTGCTTCCATTCTCTCTCGAATGCATTGTTTTCTGACTTTTCTCCTACCATTCCCTATAAAATAGCTCTTGTGAAGATCTCAACATGGCTTCCATGTTGCTAAATCCTTGGACATTTCTTTGTTTCCACCTTATTCAACTAAGCTGCATTTGACACATTTGATCACAGACTCATTCTTAAAAAAACTTTCTTCATTTAGCTTCTACATCACTATTCTTTCCTAGATTTTCTCTTGCCTTACTAGAGACCCTTCTTAGTCTCCTTGTTGATTCCTTCTCATCTTCCTAACCACTCGTCATGGAAATGATTCAGAACCCATTCCTTGGATGTCTTCTCTCTCTATGCTCTCTCCTTATGTAATCTTGTTCAGCTCAACATTTTTAAAGTCATCCAAATTTACATCTACTCCAAAATTTACATCTTCACTTGGACCTCTCCACTCCGCTCCAAACAGTTACGGTCCACATAATATCTCCATTTAGATATCTAATATGCCTTTCAAACCTTACGACTGAACTCCCAGTTCACTATTCCTGTCTATCCAAACTTATTTTTCCATAATCTTCCTTAACTTTGTAAATGGCAATTAATCCTTCAAGTTGTTCTGGCCAAATAAAATCTTGGAGACCTCCAAACATAAGTCAGTTTTTCCCACTTCTCAAATTGCTTCATTGACTTATCTCACTCATGAAAAACCAATGTCCTTCCATTAGCCTACAGAATCCTATACAACCTGGTCCTGTGCTGACTTTTTGGCCTTATCTTCTGCCATTCTTTCTCTGATCCACCAACTCCAGCCACAATGGACTTCTTTCTGGTTCTTGAATGCCATGCTATACGCTGAGGGGTCTGTAGGTATTTCATGTGTAATAGGAAGTCATTGCAAATTTTTTGCTCTATACCATTACTTCAAATAGATCAGTCCTTGTTCTTTTGGAGTCTGATCAACCCTGGGAAACTGAGGCAGCATCTAAAGTTTGACATAGTGGCTCTGATGATCTAAAACTTTGAATTCTTTTTAAAGAACATTTTTATACTTCACTGGATTTCAATGCCAGTTAGAGTCTCTGAGCTAAGGGGTGTCTGAGTGTCTCAGTTTGTTAAGCATCTGATGCTTGATCTCAGCTCAGGCTTAGATCTTGATCTCATGGCTGTGAGTTCATGCTGTGCATTAGGCTTCATGTCCAGTGTGGAGCCTACAAAAAAAAAAAAAAAAGAGCTGAGTATTGGGTGTTACAGTGACACTGAGAGAATTTGATTGCAAGGAGTAAAAATACATGTGTTTGATGAATGGTACAGAGAATGAAAGCTGTGGAAATTTATAAAAAAAAAAAAGAGGTCAGAAAATTTTTATGGGGAAGGTAGCTCTTTAGCTGTATTTTGAATAGTAAGTAGTGTGTGTGTAAGTTAAAATCATCATAGGGATAGTAACAAGAGGCTGAATTTTTGAAAAGGGCAAGGAGGCAAGATTTAAGAGCAGGGCATCATGAAGGATTAAACTGACTGAAAAAATGAGTTTACATTAGAAGGTAAAGTGCATGAGATGTTTGTCCTCAGCTCCTCTAAATTTAATGAACTTAATCCTTCTACAATCTGAAGGGTCTATAAATTCAAATCCACATAGTTTCCATGATAATATTATAGTGATTTGTGTGTATTTACAGCTTCTTGGCCTGATTCTAGTTTTTAGAGTAGAATATATTTATTTTCAAAATATGCAAACATTGGGTTTCAATAGTCTTTTTTTCTTTTTATCTTTAAGTGGAATAGTATTCACAGCCACATTGAGTTTAAAGATCAGGAAAGTCTTCAGGTAGTACTTTTCCTACAATGTGTCTGATTTGATTTTGAAGCAGAAATCAGATCATATCTGATTACCACTTGACTTGTGGGCAGCACCATTGTTAAGATAAAAAGCCATCAGAGAAATATGTACAAAGTTTCAGTCTCTCCCATAATGCTCTCAAAAATGCACTTTCCAATTCATTGTTCCAGACTATAAATAAATAAATAAGCAAGCATTCATGCTCAGAAACATGTCAATGACTCAGTATCAGTATCCTTCTCCACCATCCCTCAATTTTTTGTTCTATGTCAAGTCCTGTTTCCATAATCAATCTTTGGCTGTTTGTGATTGGGCTCTCAAGATACTGCAAGTAAGTACAAACCAAAGAGAAAATGGATTGTTCAAGCACAAGCTTTATTTATGCTCTGACACCAGTTCCCTTGCCTTCATCTTCTTCCATGCATTGACTGATCTCCCAGTATCTACCAAAAATATAAAAATCTTACTATTACGCAGCTTTTTGACAGCACAATGAAAATTGGTTTCCGGAAGGGAATTTGGCCCATTCTTTGCTAAATTCTTCCATTTTAAGCCCCATTTGCTTAACAAAGAGAAAATTTTCACTTCAGAGCCATTTAGAATGTGTAGATTTGCTTTTTTCTTTTTTCTTAAGCATGAAAACAGAAGTTCAAATTTGGAGACAATAGTTTTCTTCCTTTTTAAAAATTCTTTTGAGATAAAAACTCCACATTCTGGACAAGGACAATATCAATTAACAGAGAAAGTTTAGAAAATTATGCCCTACAGATGATAGTTTTAATTACTTAACTACATAATTTCCAAGCTCCTACTACCAGTCACGGTTGTGCTCCTTTTTAACTGTACCAAACACCTACAAAATGAACATTTAAAGATAATTGGCTATTTTAGTATACTACTTTGTATTTGAAAGAATATGTAGGGATACCCAAAATTCAATAACCCAGAACATTTACCAGCCACTTTATGCCAACATTTTGAAGAAAATAAGTTTGCTTTTTCTTTTTTTTCTTTTTTGGTTAATTTTTTTCTCTTTCACTATCCATGGTCACATGCTCAGTCCTAGGACTTTCTACTGAAGGATACCTGATAGAGAAAGTCAGGAGGCATGACTATTCTTCCCATCTGTGCTAATATAACAAGAGTGGACTCAGCTGAAGAAGAAATTAGCTTAGGGGTCTACTGTCACTCCCCTCCACTACCCAGAGCATTGTTACAGTAACTGATTGCATAAGAATTTTGAAAGAAACCTGTCTTGCTTGGAAGGTTTCTAGTAATGAGAACGCTGGACTCTTTATGACTGTTGGTATTATTTTGGCTGTAGAGAAAGAGGTGATTTGGTGTATAGCTATCTGAGAGAGATAAGAAGCCAGTAGGGTCCTGACACACACATGTGACAGCACAACTGAAAATAAACAGTAGAGCATATGGCAGCTTTGTAGCAAGAAAGTAGTCCTTGTAACGAAAGCACCAGTAGAATTGGCAGCACTGACAAAGGGGTCTGCAAGGGGTCCGTGGGATCATCCTTCGATGATGGCCAGAGTAGAAAAATATTTCTTGTTTTTGCTAGCTCAGCACCATTCCCCCTTCTCCTGGTAACTGCACCTTGAATTTCCTTTGTAACCACCGCACTATCCACTCATGGTGGGACTTCCCTTATCCTGCAGGAGTAGGGACTTAACCCAGGCCTGACAAAACAGAGCCCTTAAAAATGTTGTTTACAAATTTTTTTAAAAATTGAGACATAATATGCATTCCACAAAATTCATTCTTTGAAGGTCTACAGGTCATTGACCTTCAGCACATTTACATAGTTGTGCAACCATCACCAATACTGAATTTCAAAACAATTTTATCACCCCCACAAAACCTTGTACCTATTAGCCATTGTTCTCCTTCCCATCCACCATGAGTCCTTAACAACTACCAATCTGCTTTCTGTCTCCATGGATTTTCCTGTGTGGATGTTTTATACAAATGGAATCATATCATATATATAATATTTTATGTCTGCCTTCTTTCACTTAGCATAATGTTTTCAAGGTTTATCCATGTGCTAGTATCAGTATCTCATTCCTTTTATGGCTGAATAATATTCCACTCTATGGTTATACTACATTTTGTTCATCCATTTATCAGCTGATGGGCATTCCACTTTTTAGCTATTATGACTGATGCTGTTATTGATGGAGTTTTTGGAATGTTTTTGGTGAGGTTTGGTGGGGTCCGGAGCCAACGGCCAAGAAAGAACTCTTGAGATGTCTTTGGTACAAAATGGTGGTTTTAGTAAAGCACAGGGACGGGACCCGTGGGCAGAAAGTGGGGCTGCTGCTTGCTGCTCCCTGTTGCCCCAGGATCATGAGAAGCAAGTGATCTTGGGGTTGGGAGAAGTAAAGATAAGGGAAGTTCCAAAAAGACTTTCATACGTTAAAGAAGACTCAAGATCCTGGAGGAATGTTATAATCTGTCTTTCTCAAGTATTTGTCAGTGGGCTGCAGGTTATAAGGAGATTTAATTTAATCTACATTTTCTTCTGTCTTTGTTTCCCACATCACTATGAATATTCATGTGAAAGTTTTTATTGGAAGATATGATATAAATTATGTTGCCTAGATGCTTTGAGTGGAATCACGGACTCACACAACAATGCTATATTTACGTGTAATAGGGAAAATAATAGCAATTTTCTGGGCAGAACTTGAAAAGCTTCTATTGTATTCTTTTCCTTCCACTGGTTCCAGACTCTGGTTTTCCACATGATTGTGGAGTGTCAGTTTTCTAGGTTGGTGTGGAGCCCAGAAGGGAAGGATGGGAATAGGAGAGGTTAAAATACTACAAATCTTATTCTTATCACTATTGAGATCTTTTCTTGAGTAAGTGCTCCCAGGTGGCTGAAAACTTTTAGTTAATATCCAGAATTCTGAAAACATTGATTGTGATGGTTTCTGTCAGTGTTCTCATTGGTTTTAAGAATGATAAGATTTTTAGAAGTCCTTACTCTGCTATTTATAGCTGATATCACTAAGCCCCTAGGTTTTTTTTTTTTTACTGTTTTTATTTTATTCTTTAAATTTTATTTTATTATGTTAATCACCATACATTACATCATTAGTTTTTGATGTAGTGTTCCATGATTCATTGTTTGTGTATAACACCCAGTGTTCCATTCAATACGTGCCCTCTTTAATACCCATCACCAGGCTAACCCATCCCCTAGTTTTTGCAGTGATTGATTCCTTCAAGGCACGTAACTTGATCTGGTCCTAAGAAAAATGACTTGACTTTTGCACCTGCTGAGGGTCTGAGGTCTCAGTATGGTAGTTACTTGAGGTGCACTGCCCATATCTCCAGGTCCTTCTGACTTCAAGCTTCCAGTGTGGATATTTGCATTTGGTTCCTGCCTAAAAGCCTTCTCTAAAGCCATTTTAGTCTGTTCCAACTTCACATATATCAGCCTGGATGTGCTTCACATAACCAATATTAGTTGGTGTACTAGTATCCACTCTTCCTGGTCCTTCATGTAGTACAAATTTGACCTGCCTGTTTTACGTTGGTGCCTGGAGTCTCCCTTCAGGGTTGAACTTCAGTTGCCCATGCTGGTAGTTGATTTATAATGCACTCCTTATTTGTTCCTTTACCTCCCCTGTCCTGCTTCCCCCAGTTCTTACTGATGTAGCCTGTACTTCTCAGATAAATTACTTGGTCTTGAAACTTTTTCTCAAGGTCTGGAGAGAACCCAACTTAGAGACAGTGTATGCCTGGAGCCCACTGGAAGCAACTGGATGGCAGGGCTGAGTTCTGGTGACAATGTTTAAACTCCCCTATTAAGTCCTGATTCTTTCTGTGGACATTTATTTATGTGAGCCAAAATATTCCCTTTTTGGTTTCAAATGAATATTTGAGTTAGGTTTCTATTTTTTTTGCCTCTGAAAGAATTCTGCACATTATTATATGGACTGTGTCCTTAAGGGAAAAAACCCACAATAATAGAGTTAAGTAAAAAAGGTAAGTTTATTAAACCAATCAATAGTACCCTGACAGAACCTTAGAAGTCTCTCACAGGGAGAGACCAAAGATGTTTATAAGGTTTCGGACTTAAGCTCCAGTCATTTAAATCAGGTCTTTCAAGGTATGTGTTTGTGATTGGGACAAAAACATGACACAATTGCTTAAGATTGATGACACAGCACAATGAGCACTTTGAAGCAAGCCTTGATAAGTAAACTGCTTGTTTAACAATCAAGCTATTTGCGCAATTGAGCAATCTATTGTCCTCTGAGAACTATTTGCCCAGATGAGCAAACTGTTTGTTCAGATAAATTGATATGCAGGAATATCCTGAAGCAAACAGTGAAGTTATTTATCAGTTTAAAATCTTCCTGTAGGGGCGCCTGGGTGGCTCAGTCGCTAAGCATCTGCCTTCGGCTCAGGTCGTGATCCCAGGATCCTGGGATCGAGCCCTGCATCGGGCTCCCTGCTCCGCGGGAAGCCTGCTTCTCCCTCTCCCACTCGCCCTGCTTGTGTTCCCTCTCTCGCTGTGTCTCTCGCTGTCAAATAAATAAAAAAAATCTTAAAAAAAATAAAATAAAATCTTCCTGTAATCAATAGTTAAGTCTTATTGACACAGGTGTTCTCAGTCTCAATCCTGGCATTTAAGCAACGTGATACAGGTGGTATGAGTTCTCGTAAAGGGTAGGAATTGTCTCTCTGAAGAAAGGGTCAGTGACACTGAAGGCATTCTAGGCAAGGGAGAAAAAAGCAACACAAAGGTAATAAAGAATGGACAAAATATTAATAGTGCTGGAGCTACATAAATAGGAAATTAGCTATGAAAGGGTATTTAGATGAGATGTACAGAAACAGGAGCCAGAATTTTGTCCTTTTAGAAATGAGGAGCCTTGGGACACCTGGGTGGCTCGGTCAGTTAGCGTCTGCCTTCCGCTCAGGTCATGATCCCAGGGTCCTGGGATCGAGTCCCACATCAGGCTCCTTGCTCAGAGGGAGCCTGCTTCTGCTCACTCTCTCTCTCTCTCTCTCTTACAAATAAATAAATAAATAATCTTTAAAAAAATGAGGAGCCTCTGAAAGTTATAATTGTGTTTGGATTTTTTATTTGTTTTGTTTTGCTAGGAAATCTTGCATTTTAAGTGGTCACACAATAAAATATACCACCAACTGAGGAATTTGTAATTTCAAACTTCTTTTGAACATTGAAATCTTTTTCATATTTTATTTATTTATTTATTTTAAAGATTTTTATTTCTTTATTTGACAGAGAGAGACACAGTGAGAGAGGGAACACAAGCAGGGGGAGTGAGAGAGGGAGAAGCAGGCTTCCCCGTGGAGCAGGGAGCCCGATGCGGGGCTCGATCCCAGGACCCTGAGATCATGACCCAAGCTGAAGGCAGATGCTTAACGACTGAGCCACCCAGGCGCACCCTTTTTCATATTTTAATACTAAACCCTATGCTTTGAAGGTTGATTGGAAAATGAGAGCTAAATCATTATCTGTGAAGAATGATAGCAGGTGAATGAGACTGTGAGCATGAACATCTTGGCTTCCATCTCTGCATATTGTGGGGCCGGAGAAAGGGCATTATTTATTCATTATGTAGCTGAGGAAGGGACAGTCCAAAGTTTCGCTTAACATTTGTCAAATAACACTGCTTACAATTTATGGCAAAAGCTCTTATAGTCACCAATATCCTTTTCTTCAGATTCTGAGAAAACCCAGCAAGAATGCAAAAGCAGCTCATATTCTTAGACTAATAACAAGCTTCACATTTAGACCAATCTGGATTCTTATCCTGACTCAGACACTTAATGGAAAGATGACTTTGAGCAAGTTAGCATCCTTGTCCCTCCGTTACCTTAGGCAAATTGTAGGAAAAGATAAACTACCTCATGAATGTGATGTGAAAATCAAATGAAGGGCAAAAAATCGAAACTGACAGTTTGGCATGAAGTTGGAAAGCATTAAAGATCGGCTTTGTTTTTGCCTTTTTCCTTGAGTAGGCTTCTATGAAGCTATGCACAAGGAGAGGGAAATAAAAGTCCAGGCCAGTTTGTAAAGGAGGTACTAGTTGACTTCCAAGCCTTCTAAGTTCTGGCTTCCCACACTCATGTATGTGTTTCAACTGTAAACCTGCTCTCAGACTCTTCATACGAGCATCCAAAGGGAAGTTCAGAATTTAGGATTTTTTCTCCCAGGGAGATCTGCCCCTTAATCAAAGTCTTTACCTGAAAGGGAGTGACTGCACTTTGACATTTGAGCATCAGGAAGAGGAAGCCCTCTAGGAAGTCACTCCATGGTTGTAACCCTTGCATTATGGGTAAGTGTGAGGAATTTGGGGGCTAAATTGGAGGGGATAGGCAGGGAACTAGAAATGAGGAGATAGAGGCTCTGCTACTTCCTATGGACATTTAAGCATGTGTTGCAACTTCTTGAAATCTCACTTTCTTCGTCCATGAATGGGAGACTTTGCAAGTTCACCTGAGGATTACATGAGACAAGGCTGAATGAAGTACTTCTAAAATTCTAAAAAGATATACAAATATGAATTTCAATAATTCTTCATATTACTACCCTCTAGATACTCAAAGAGATGCTAAATAAAAGCCATTAAAATATGAGGCGGCAGCAGTCAGGCCGGTAGGTGATCTCAGGCACAGTTAACTACAGAGTCCTTCCTGCCTTGGGCAGCATGAAACTAACTGGAGACTAGTAATAGTGGCACGGAAAATCCTCCTGGAGCTTTCTAAGTGCTCAGTGCGAAAGACTGCTGCAATGGGATGCACCGAGCAAGAAAGAAGTCCTTTTAATATTTTTTTCACATCGTCTTTACAATGTGAAAAGGCAAACTTGAAAACTTGCTCTCAATCTTGGTTTCCTAGGAAAGATATTGTATTCTATCATTAAGCAAGTCTTTACTGAGCACCTGTTTGCCAAGATGTTAGTTGTCCTTTATGGAATGACATCTATATGCCAGAGATCATAGAATGCTGTTATCATCTTCACATAATTGTTGAAGATAAAGTAATTTCATGAAGATAGAGCTTTGGTAGCTTTTGGCAGAAGGGAGGTTCAAGTCTGGGTCTGCACCATTCTAGAGTCTGTGCACTCAAACACAATGCTCTACTGACACTCATTTGTCTTTGAAAGTCTTTACTCTTCAGCTGATTTAATTAAATTCCATAAAGTTCTCTAACACAAGCACAGAGAGGAATTTACTTCACTTCAATTTTTAAAATAAACTTGCTTCACCCAGCATTTTATGGACCAGAATGCGAATGAAAGTGAGATAAAAAGATAATTGAAAATTCCCATTTGGAAAGTTCAAAGGCATTTTTATTTTACATTAAATCAGGAACAATAGAAATTTAAACACTCTGCTTTACATTCAAAACTATTAGAGCTGGATGTCAGATGTTCAGAAAGTTTTCCTTGTGCTTTAGGACAGAGAATCCCTATCTGGTATTTCTTGCAGTCAGGCTTATTCCATTGAAGTTTATAAAATATATCTATCACTTAGAGTTGAAAAAAAAATGTCACTTCTGCGATTCCAAGTTTACATGGAATGGAATGCACGAGAATGCCAGAGAGTTATTGGCTGTGTGATATAGGGAAAAAGACATAAAAATAAGCAAAGGGGGACAGAAAGTGGGTCTCTCTGTTCAAAACTCTCTTATCAATCATACTGAGACACTCAGATGTTGAAATGGAAAACCCATGAACTAAAAATATTCAAGCCCAG
Source organism: Leptonychotes weddellii (assembly GCF_054177405.1). Taxonomy (NCBI): domain Eukaryota; kingdom Metazoa; phylum Chordata; class Mammalia; order Carnivora; family Phocidae; genus Leptonychotes; species Leptonychotes weddellii. The sequence goes on along the minus strand of NC_138379.1, from coordinate 32,126,266 downwards.
AAACCACTAACAACGTCATCAAGAAACTTTATTGTGTGTGTAGTTAACACATAGAAAGAAAACCTGCAACTCACTTAAAAATATGGATAACTGTAGATCTTAAACTTGGTTCCTTAAAATTCTTCAAAATGAGTATTGTGAAGGAAAAGATTTTGTTTCTTGGACAAAGAAAGTTTTGGAGGCCTACAAATGTTTCCTGTTGATGTAAACATATCACATTGGCAGGTAGCATACCTCTATCTGGCCTTCCATTTATTTGACAACATTTTTTGTCACAGCAGAGCATCTCAGATGGTGCAGAAGTGTTTGTATCCCAGCAGCAGGCAAAAGTGGTAAGCGCATGTATTCTGTGGTGTAGCTGAGAGATAGCTGCCTCAAGAAGTATGTCCTGGGAAATTCTAAGGATGATGAAGACAGACTCCACTCTGCATGGATCCACAGCAGGTCAGCACTAGAATGAATGTGGCTGGCTGCCATTCCTAAGAGATCCTTTGCATTTGAAGCTGAGCTTTTTAATATTACTGCAGTTGAAGGAGTTTATGTATCATATCCATAGCAGGAGAGGCACATAAGTCAGTAAGTCTAATTGGGATGGCTGACTTTCACTAGCTCGTGACTAAAACACCAGGAACCATTTTTAATCTATAAAATTAGCTAGGTTGTAGGATTTTCAGGCAACGAAGGTGATGCAACCATTCTAAAGAATTATCTGGCAATACATATCAAAAGGCTTAAAATGTCCATATGCTTTCTCCAGGCAATTTTAATCCTATGAATTAATTTTAAGGAGGTTGCATTCAAAGTTTTGTTTAAAGAATGGTTGTTCATGGCAACATCAGTTATAAGAATAAAAATTAGAGCCAACCCAGTTCCTATATAAAGAATTGCTAAGTAAGTTACCATATGTCAATAAAAGGAAATACTATTCAGTTATTTTAATGATCACTGTACATTATAATTATTAGACATTGAGGGTCGGAGACCATTTTTAAAATTAGATGAATACCATGGGCCCTCTCCCAGTCTAAAATGTACATGAATCGACCTAAATTTATACTCAGAGTTTGGCATAATGCCAGAAAGTTCATAGATCCCCCACAGTGTATGCTGGGGGATACTAAGTTAAAAATTCAACATGAATGACCACTGGATTATAAAATATTCACAATTCATTAACTTTAAGAAAACAGAATATGTAACACATATATAGTATGATTCCTTTTTAAATATATATTGTATATATATCGTGTATATGTCTATACACGAATATTATATTTTTAGGATCCCCAAAGCAAACCTATTCAACAGCATAGGCTTCCTGCCCCCCATTAAGGGACAGAAGTCACTTAATATTTTACTTATTTCCTCAAAAGTTCAATTTTTCCTTTTTATAAGTTTGCAAAACAAATTAAAAAATGCTCAATTACCTATGAATTAAACCCCAAAAAGAGCTTTATTACTTTTGACTAAAGAGCATATATTTCAACAGAAATACTTTATACATAAAATAATGCTAAATTTCAATTTGGCAGTTTTCTGTATTTCTGTGTGTGTGTGTGTGATTTGAACTTCTTAGCAGCAATCAATAGAAACCAACTCCAGCTCATTTAGGCAGAAGAGGCAATTATTAAATGAAATGAACTAGATGACAGCCTCCAGAATGACAGTATAAAGAATATGAAACCACTCTGCAGCAAAAGGAAACAAAACAAAACAAAAAACCAAACCTTATAACTGGTAAAAATTATAAAAACAACAATAGTATTAACAACTATTTAATCTTTAAAAATGTTCCTAAGATTATACAGCAAATGAATAAACATTTATTCAAGAAAACCTATACAATCTTATAAAATAGTAAGAGTCTACAAAAGGTCTGTGGGAGTCTTGAGCCATGATTTACTTCCCCACCCCAATTCAGCATGATAGAAGTTCCATTCCAGGTAGGTGAGGCCAAGAAAATGGGACGCCCACTCCCTAAAGTTTCCATTTAAGGACTGTGGTTCCTCCTTCAGAGAGACAAGTTGCCGTCTTTTCTCATTTCCTCAAGCTCCATGTTGTAAAGGCCAAATTCCAGGTTTATGCAACTGAGAAGTCAGGAACTCCCTTCTCCACACAGCCCTCATTCAAAGGACAGAGGCTTTGTGTCATGTATGACAGGCTGAGAATACTGTGTCACCAATTGAACTCACCCTATCTCACTTGTAGGGTTGGGGTTTCATGAAGGAAAAGGCAAGATGAGAAAACCAGACTTTAAAAATTGATACTAGTGACTATGAAGGGCGTTTTATAGTAATAAAAAGGATCAATTCATTAGGAAGATATAGTACTTGTCAACATATATATAACTAACAACAGAACTCCAAAATATATGAAGCAAAATCTGACAGAATGGAAGGGAGAAATGGACAATGCAATGATAATTGTTGGAGAAGTCAATACTCTAATTTTAATAAAGTTTATAATAAGTATACAGAAGACCAACAAGGAAATAGATTATTTGAACATTATAAACCTACTAGACCTAACACGTATATATGGAACATTCCAGTCAAGAACAGCAGAACACACATTCTTCTCAAGAACACATGAAACAGAAATGCCACTGATTGGGCACCTGGGTGGCTCAGTTGGTTAAGCGACTGCCTTCGGCTCAGGTCATGATCCCAGAGTCCCTGGATCGAGTCCTGCATCGGGCTCCCTGCTCGGCAGGGAGTCTGCTTCTCCCTCTGACCCTCCTCC
>NC_138379.1:32093323-32123024 GCF_054177405.1 Leptonychotes weddellii | reverse complement strand
TTTGATGACTGCTTCAATTTCCTTAGTGGTTATAGGTCTGTTCAGGTTTTCTATTTCTGGAGGGTATTATGCTGAGTGAAATAAGTCAATCAGAGAAAGACGTGTATCATATGACCTCACTGATATGAGGAATTCTTAATCTCAGGAAACAAACTGAGGGTTGCTGGAGTGGTGGGGGGTGGGAGGGAATGGGGTGGCTGGGTGATAGACACTGGGGAGGGTATGTGTTATGGTGAGCGCTTTGAATTGTGTATGACTGTTGAATCACAGACCTGTACCTCCGAAACAAATATTTATTTTGTAAACATTATATTTAAATTTATATTATATTTAATTTATATTTATATATATTTATATTATATTTATAATTTAATTATATTAAATTTATATTACATTTAAAATTATATTTAAAAAAAAAAAAGAAGAAGAAGAAGATAGCAGGAAGGGAAAAATGAAGGGGGAGGGAATTGGTGGGGGAGACGAACCATGAGAGATGATGGACTCTGAGAAACAAACTGAGAGTTCTAGAGGGGAAGGGGGGTGGGGGGATGGGTAGCCTGGTGATGGGTATTAAAGAGAGCACGTTCTGCATGGAGCAATGGGTGTTATAGGCAAACAATGAATCATGGAACACTACATCAAAAACTAATGATGTAATGTATGGGGATTAACATAACAAAATAAAATAAAAAAATATATATAGCAAAATAAAAAAAAAGAACACATGAAACATGCTCTAGAATACACCATTTGCTAGGCCACAAAACAAGCTTCAGTAAAATTAAAAAGGTTGAAATCATACAAAGTATTTTCTCCAACCACAATGGAATGAAGTTAAAAATAATGGAAATACGTCTAAGAAGTACAAAAATATATGGAAATTAAGCAACATACTCCTAAATAATCAACGGATCAAATAAGAAATCACAAGAAAAATTAAAAAATACTCCAAAATGAATGAAAGTTAAGACATAGCTTATCAAAACTTGTGAGGTGCAATGAAAGCAACCATGCTTGGAAGGAAATGCATAGCTATACCAAGATATATTGAATAAAATATCTCAAATCAAAAACATTTATATATATATGTATATATATTTTAATGTATACATATACATTAAAAAATTCAGAAGGTTGTAATACCAAAATCTTATCAGCTGAGGCATTGTTTCTTTTCCCTTCTTCTACTATTCAGTATTTTACAAATATTTTTAATAATGAAGTAACATTTTAAATAGAAAACTATTTTAATTATTTTTAAATGATACTAAAGTCATCTTTAATCATTGCTTTGTATTTTTATATTTTATATTTTAACTCTTCCACCTGGTCAGTAGGAATATCCTACTTGGGTACTATAGACATTCCTCCAATAGCTTGTTTTTGTTAATTAAATTTCTAATATCATTTCATGGCATTTTGGAAAAGATTGTCTTTTCACCTAGGCATTTGTGAAAGCCTCACCTATTACCATATCTGTCATTTTCGGTTAAATCACATTCTCATAAATCTTCCATGGACAGTGTAGTCTACTTCTAATGAAAGCCTTCAGCTTAGAATAAGAAGCATCCAAGTGAGGCACTTTCAAAGTCTTCTTTCACTGAAATTGCTGAGGAAGCTCTAATTACCCTGCTGCCCAAATGACTTAGTGAAATTAATGGTCCAAAATGAAAGTTAAAACCTCTGTAGTCCTTTCTGGAAACAAAATCAGCACACAAAGAGCTGAGGGAAAGCATGCCAGGGAGGTCTCACTATCAAGTCAGAGGTACCAGTGCTTTTCTAAGGATCCAATAAATCAACATAATTTCAAATTCCCAGGGTTCACTGAAAAGAGCAACTACGTTAGTCAAAATAGTAAGGTTGAAGCTGGGATCTGAATCATATGCCAAATGTGATGGGAATATATGTATTGAGGATCCAGGGCAGCAGTATAATTTTTTTCAAATGAGATGTGATTCTGTGATAAGGTTGAAAGCATGGTCAGTGCAGTTGAACAAAGGTGGGTTCATATCTGAACACTTAAGAGCTGTATGACCTTGGAAACTGTTATGGACAGAAACCATTTACATGTAAACAGGATGCATTAAAACAATTAGACAATTTTCTGCCTAAACCAGAAAGATAAATGACTTGTATATATCTATAATTTTATTCCACAGGCAAATGGAACAATGAATTCACATAATTTAATAAATATAATTAACTTTCAAGAGGCTCCTTCCTGTGAGTTATTCATGTATTAATTATTTAACAAATATTTACTGAGCACCTACCACGTGTCTGACACTCTAGAGGTTTGTATGAATGTGGTAGCAGAATGAGGGATTGCAGGGAGGAGAATGTGCATAAAGGTGCTTGTTCTCAAGTAGCTCATATTAATGGGGGAAAAGGGAAAGTGAAGAACAGCTCAAAAGATGCACATGAAAATATCTAATGCATATATACTATTTATTCACCAAGGTATAATGTGTTCTACCATGACTATTAAGGGCTTGGGGAGTCTAGAAGAGAATCTGATTCAGTCTCTGAATTGATTTAACACATTAAAACTTCTAGTCAGTATTTCAGCCATATGATCATTGAGGTCTTGCCTAATCTGGAGATTTTAAGATAATATGACAATCTATCAGTCACATCAGTAAAAGTAAATAGGCTTAAGCTATCTATTAAAAGAAAAATGTTCAACTTGGCTAGGAAACAAAGACCCAACTATAATCTGCATAAAAGAGAATAACCTAAAAAATAATTATAAAAAATAAATAATACTAGGCTAAAAAAAAATAAATACTAGGCTAAAGGAAACAATAAAACAGCATGGTTCTACTGATTTCAAAATAGAATTTACATTAAAAAGTATCAAGTTCGGTTAAAGGATACTTTATGAAATCAATGCTAAAAGTCACAACTGAGAACAAGTTTATAACAGTTATGATTATCTGTACCAAAAAATGACAGCAACTTCCTTTATAAAGCAAAATCTGTAGAAGATACATAGATAAAAATATACTACTAATAAAACAATTCTGTTTTTTAATTTTTTAAAAAGATTTTACTTATTTATTTAGAGAGAGTGCGCGCACGAGCAGGGGGAGGAGCGGAGAGAGAGGGAGAGAATCTCCAGTGGACTCCACACTGAGCGTGGAGCCCAACACGGGGCTCAATCCCATGACCCTGAGATCATGATGTGAACCAAAATTAAGAGTCCAACACTTAACTGACTGAGCCACCCAGGTGTTCCCATAATAAGACAATTTTAGACACCACTCTCTGTACAAAACAGATCAACTGGCCAGAAAGTAAATAAGGATACAGAGGACCTAAACAATATGGTCAATAAGGGCAGTCGTATGACTGTATGTTGAACTGGATGTCCTGATAATAGAGAACACACCTCATCTCAAGAACACTTGGAACAGGCGTGCTCGGTGGCTCAGTCGGTTAAGCGTCTACCTTGGGCTCAGGTCATGATCTTAGGCTCCCTGCTCAGTGAGGAGTCTGCTTCTCCCTCTCCGTCTGCCTCTCTCCCTGGTTCATGCTCTCTCTCTCTCTGTGTGTCAAATAAATAAATAAAACCTTAAAAAAAAAACAAAACACTTGGAAAAAAATTAGTCATATGTAGGGCACAAAATGCATTAGTAAGCTCTGTAAAGTAGAAATAATACACATTGGTCAGAATGTAATAAAACTAGAAATGCATAGCAATATAATAACAAAACAAAGCCCTCAGCCTAAAAAAATTAAAAAGGCATGTAATAACTCATGACTGAAAGGGAAAATAAACAAAATTACAGAATTTCTAAAAGTGAACAATGAGGTGAATATGCCACCTATCTGAATCAATGGGACATACCTAAAGAATGAGTGAAAAAAAAATTAAGATAAATAAACAAATTCAATACCCAGTGAAGGAAGTGAATTAAGTGAATTAAGTGAATTAAGCCCCAACTAAAATGCCAGGAAAAAAAGAACTGCATTGTTCTAAAAAAAAAAAAAAAAAGTAGAAATAAACATGTGGTTAAATTAAAAGCAAAAATGGTCGAGGCAGAACATAGAAAAAACAATAGACGTAATTTAATAAATCAAAGTCCTCTTTTTTGATTAACAAAGTAGGCAAACTACTAGTCAATCCAAGGAAAAAGAAAGCTCAAATATACAAAATAAGAGGTGACAAGGGGAAAAGAAAGTTTGAAACAAAAGGAATGTATAAAATCATGAGACTTTTTAGATCATTGAGACCACAGTAGAGGTGGAAAAGATTCACCACATCGATTCCCAATGAAGAAACAGAGTGTTTTAAAGAACAACAAATAAACTCAGCCCTAGATGGTGTCACAGACGGATTCTACCAATCTCTAAACAGTGGATAGTTCCAATGATACATACATTGCTCCAGAGCCTAGAAACCGAAGGACACTTTCAAATTCCTTTTTAACATTAATACCTAAACCTGATAAAAATCGCAGAAAGAAGGAGATGAACCATGAGAGACGATGGACTCTGAAAAACAAACTGAGGGTTCTAGAGGGGAGGGGCGTGGGGGGATGGGTTAGCCTGGTGATGGGTATTAAAGAGGGCACGTTCTGCATGGAGCACTGGGTGTTATACACAAACAATGAATCATGGAACACTACATCAAAAACTAATGATGTAATGTATGGTGATTAACATAACAAAAAATTTTTAAAAAAGGAAAATTATATACTGACATCATTTAAAACAAAAGAAAACATTTTTAATAGCACCCAGCGTGGCAAGATGAAACTAATACCCCATGATCAAGTAAGACTTATTAGAAGAATGTGGTTATTTGTTCACTATTTGGAAACCTATTAATATGATATATGATATTAACAGATCTAAACAGAAGACTGAGAGGATTATGTTGATAGATGTTGAAAAATCTTCTGAGAAACCCAACCCCATTATAATTAAAACAAACAAACAAACCAGGAATCATGATTGGTTATTTTGAGGACATTGGAGGTTATTCTTTTTTTTTTTTTTTTAAGATTTTATTTATTTATTTGACAGAGAGAGACACAGCGAGAGAGGGAACACAAGCAGGGGGAGCGGGAGAGGGAGAAGCAGGCTTCCCGCTGAGCAGGGAGCCCGATGCGGGGCTCGATCCCAGGATCCTGGGATCATGACCTGAGCCGAAGGCAGACGCTTAACGACTGAGCCACCCAGGCGCCCCTGGAGGTTATTCTGAATACCATGGGAAGCCAATGGAGAATATTTAAGCAAGGCAGTAACATGATCTGATTTATACTTCAAAGATACCACTCTGGTTTCAGTACAGCAAATAAAACACAAGAGGGGCAGGACTAGACAGATGCAGGGAGACAGCTGTAGCTACTTCAGTAAAGCCCAGAAGTCTTGGTCTGAACCATGAGGGACTCAACATTCCAGGGAAGGAGAAGAAACCGGTGACTCTTCCAGAAATAGCCTTAAGAAAAGTCCTAACCTATTTTCAGGCCCCAGGTTGCAAAGAAAAGCCACCAGAAATCCTAGGGGAGTTAGTTAAGCATTATGAGCTATTTTAGAAAAAGTTTCCTTTATATAAAAGTACAGTTGACCCTCGAACAACATGGGTTTGAACTGTACAGCTCCACTTACACACCTATGGTTTTTTTGATAAATACAGTACTGTACTGTAAATATATTTCCTCTTCCTTATGGTGTTCTTCATGTTTTCTTTTCTCTAGCTTACTTTATTGTAACAATATTGTATGGGACACATATACAAATACGTGTTAACTGTTTATGCTGTTGGTTAAGTCTTCTGGTCTTAGGCTCTTAGTAGTGAAGTTTTGGGGGAGTCAAAAGTTGGGTATGAATTTTCAACTGCACAGGGGTCAGTGCCCCCAACCTGTGCATTTTCAAGGGTCAACTGTCATTTTTGCACAAGTCTGTCATCAGATACTTCAAATCAATGTATAAATTATTATAAATTTTCTAGGAAAGAACCCTCACAATTGTGTTAAATGTAAACACAAAAACTGGCTCTTTTCCTTCAATTGCTATTACACTGTTTTTAAGTGTTAATGTGGCTAACCACAATTGCATTTTATTGGTTTATATTTTAATTACACATTGCGTGACTGAAAGTTAATGCAATTATGATTATCCATTGAATGAATATTGAGAAGTCATTGGAAGTTGAGAGAGTCTCTTGAGTAGTGGCAGGCAGAGAAAAGGGATCATTCTCTCCAGGATAAATAGTAAAATGGCCATAAGATATGACGATTGTATAAGAATCTGTCAGTGAGCATATAGATCAGGCCTTGTCTGTGTTTCCTTCAGAAGCCCCAAGCTTCATGCAAATGAATCTGGAAGAAACGAACTGGACACAAACTGGAGGTGTTTTTAGGGTAAACCTTAAAAAATAAAGAAAAACAGCTCCCACTTGCCTTTAAGTTAGAAAAGCCTTTGTGATTAGAGATATCATTTTCCTTACCCTTTTTTTTTTTTACTAATAATTATTATGTCATCAGAACTTTTTATGTGCTCATATTTTTAAGCTCATTGTACGTATGTTTATTTAAAAATTTCATACAAATGGCTCTCAATCCTGCTTCAAATGGACATTTTCCCTTTTTTTTTTTAAAGATTTTATTTCTTTGGGGGGGGGGTGGACAGAGGCAGAGGGAGAGAGAGAATCTCAAGCAGACTCCCTGTTGAGTGTGGAGCCTGACGGGGGGCTCCAACTCACAACCTTGAGATCATGACCTGAGCCGAAATCAAGAGTTGGGACGTTTAACCCACGGAGCTACTCAGGTGCCCTGGACATTTTCCCCTTTGGATTGAAATTCTGTTCTCATCCCTCTCAGAAGAGGCTGAGAGAGACCCATTCTCTTGTTCTCTCAGCTGTTGCACAAGTCCCTAATTGTTTTCATCTAAAGATGTAATCATGTTGCTTGTTCCCTTAAAATCCTTCAAAATTGCTCAGCAGTTACAGAATAAAGTCCATGCTTTTTAGCATTGTTTCCAAGGTCCTGAACCTCATAGTTACCTTTTGTCCCTGAAACTTCTCCTCTGACCTTTCTCAGCTCTGTTATTTTGGGTCACATTTTCTCCTTGCCTAGAATAGCATTCTCTTATTTCCCTGTTTGGTGACCTTCTATTCATCCATCAAAACTCAACTCAAATGTTTTTGCCTTTGTCCCAAATTCTCTGGCATCAACATTACTTCTGTGTATCCACAGCACTTAGTCCCACCTTTTCATTAGAGGATTTATAATATTATTTAATTGTTGTTTATGCATTTGTCTCCACCCCAATATAGTGAGATGCTGGTGTTAGGAACTGAGTCTTTATTTTTCAGTTTTTTGTGTGTTTTTGTTTATTCAACCAATATTTGCCGAGTGTCCACAGTGTGGCAAGTCATGAAGTGATAGAGTGATGTAGATGGGGAGAAGCAATGTTAGAGCAGGGGTGATCTCTCTGAGAGGGTGACCCTTGAAACAAGATCTGAGGGATGAAAAGGAGCCGACCAGTGAGGCTCTGTGAGAGGAGAGAGAAGGGAGAGGGTCTGATATGGAAGTAAGGCTGGCAGGTTTGAGAACAGGAGGCCAGTGAGACTGGGGCAGAGCGAGGCACTGGGAAAACGGTAGCGTGAACCAAATTCAAGTCTGCTTTTGTAGACTTTATGCTGAGCCTGACAAACAGAAGAATTCATCAAAAGTAATTTCCTGAATAAATATTGTATTGAAGATTAGATTTTAATCCACTAGGTTGTACAGAATAACATAACTTAAGAAATGATGGGGTGCTTACAATCTATCAAATCATACCTTTCACCACAAAGGGAAAAATCAGGCCTAGCCAGACCCTGAGTCTTATATTCTAAGAGAAATATCCCATGAAATCTTTCTGAGAAATTAAGCAAGAAAGTGGATAATGTTTTCAACTGCAGTTCTACTGAAGATAAATGCTTGTCATAGTTGTTTCTTACACTGATCCTTAATTAAAACTCAAGGCATATTAAATTACTGTTCAGTGATGTACTAGAAATCAATTTAATAAAGCCCAAATATATAGCTTTCTAGTTATCCGACATGATCTAAAGATTAAGTCCTAGAAAATCTAGACGTGTAGCTTTCAAATCAGGCAAGCCCTAATATTCATTATTCAAATACCTAATATTTGGTACCCAGGGGGTCCCAAAGCTGTGTGGGCCAGCTGGATGGCCAGGTGGCACAACCCTGAATTTTGCTTCTACCTAAGTAATATCAGTTCTCCTTTTATCCTTTACATATGAGTTTCTGCATATGAATCATTTGAGGAAGGCTTCACTACCAATGGAAGTTAGAAAACTATTGATCTAAAAAAAATATTTAGTTACTGCCTAAACTGTAATGTCTCTCCAAGCCACGTTAACTGCTTCTCCTGGACCCACTATAAACAGCCAGGGCAAGCACATACTCACCTCAAATGCTTTATTTCTGAAGCTTGTTCCTTCACTTTTCTTTACATGGGATCCCAAACCGTTACTGACTTTCGTGATACAACCAGAACATTTAATGTCTCATTCCTGTCCTGTCCTGCCCTTTGGACTCTGTATTTTCCATTTTCCATTTTCCTAGCTACAACCTTTGACTTTGACTCTTCTCTACAGCAATTTTGCTTTTCTCCAAGTTATACTGCTTTGGATCGTCTCTTCTAAATGCTTTTATTCTTTTAATTCAGTGGTGAAACCTGTCTGGCCCTGGCTTACTTCCCAGAGAGGGAGCTTCCACCGAGCCCGGTCCAAACCTTCACTGCGAATGGCCCTAAAGAGTCACTCTGAAGCAGGTAGGATGTGCTGAAATGCTGATTTTCTACTTGACCCTCACTAGAATTGATTCTTCTTTGATCCCCTCCTTTTCGCTTTTTGCTTTCTCATTTTTTACTCTGAGACCATGAGTGCCCAGTCATTGTGAGGTCAGTTAGTGATAGAAGGCAAGGGTTTCTGTCTGTGAGATGTTGAACAACCACCTGATACATCACATCATCTCTGTATCATCCCTATTTCATGTTTCTGAATGAATGATATGGCATCATGTTTGTGAAGACAACTTAGAAAGTACAAATTGTCACATAAATTGTTACTTATAGTGATGTTTTCAGCTATAGACTTAGGTTCCCAGTGACTTTTCTTTATAGGTGCATTTTATAGCAGTTTTCAGCCTTTCTCCCTCTGAAGACACAGATCAAATTTCTAAGCCCATCTTCCTTTTGAAGTTTGGAGCAAACCCCCTGGGTATTATCTCATTCTTCAATCATCATCTTTACCTATCCCACTGCAGAATCTGGTAGATTTCTGCATTTATATGAACAGGCCAAGTATTTTAACAGTATTGAGATAAATTCAGTCAACATGCTTATACCCAATGTGTATCTAGCATTGCCTAAGATTAGCTGCCACTTTAGGAAAAGTTATTGGAGGGACTAACTGTAGTCCGTGATTGGAGTCAAGTTATCTTGAACATTTTCTTTTATCTAGAAATCTGACTCAGGAAATTATTCTAATTTTGCCTTTATTTGCTACTTTATTTTTTGAATGTTTAGTTGACTAACCTCCTTCGACTATAAGTAAAACCCTTTATTTAAAATGCTACCACTTATGAGAATAATAATGACAATAGTAATAGTGAGCAAAACAAGTGAAGTTACATTTATTTGGGACCTGCTATGTGATAGAAGTAATTGGATGCCAATTTTACAAATAAGGGAATTGAGACTTAAAGAAGTTAAACCATAGCAAAACTTAGAGAGCTGCCAGGAAAATAAATGAAAGCAAACACTCCATGTCAATATAAAATATATAGTCGTCATAAAACAGCACAGGATATTAGAGAGTGGTTATGACCTTCCATAAAAGGTGTTCTTTGAGATAACAAAGTGGAACATCTTGGGGAGGCCTAAAGCTTATAAGATTTAGAGTCCCGGTCTAAGAAAAAGAGTGTAAAATTATAGACTCAAATTTAAATATGAAAGCAAACATTTATTTAGAATAAGAAATTAATTTTGTAAAAATATGACAAATTCACAAAGATCATAGAAACAGACAAATAATATTTTGTTTTATTCAGCAATATTTTTATTATCTCACATACCTCTATAGTTTTTTCATTTATTATTTGCTTCTATACTCACTGATTACCTTTTGATGTAACAGTGGTTTTATAATATCAGTTTCTATAGATAGAACCAAGTAGAAAATTGCTAAAGATAGTTTGGTCTTTTCTTAAGCAAGATTGAGCAGAAAAAAATTTTAATCATAGATTGAGAATGTTTCTTTCAGCTTTATGATTTGTTTTTGGTTATGTTATATAAATGTTTGCAAATTTTTGTCAAATTGGGGAATTAGTGGTCAAGTATCTTTTATAAATGAGCTGACATATTTCAAAGCATATCAAGTTTTCTTTTACTTAAAGCGACTGGCCTTAAATATTCTTTTAGTTGCTGACCCTCATTAGAAAGTTTGTCAAAGCCTTTATGTCATACTCCTGGGTAAGCTAGCAGAGTGGGTGGTAAGAATACAGCTGAAAGCTATTTCTACCCTGGGGTGATGTGTAATAACTATGCCCAGACAGGACTATAAGCCAGTACATACATCACACTGAGTTCCAAATAAATGAATCCTCAATTCAACTTCCACTTTACTCTATCCAGAAAATGTTCACAGCTCCGCCCATCCACAGCTCCGTTCACATCCTCCGCCCTTCCTGGGGGAAGTTAGAGTGAAAAGAGACAACAGTCTTAACATAGTGCATTAAAATACTTGATTTCAAAATTTTTATGAAAATTTATAACCTGTGTGAACATATCACAAAGGCCTCTAGGGCCTTGAAAGGGGCAAGTGGGAGGCCCTGATTTTTTACTTCTTTAGCTTCATAATAATTCCACTTCTGGGGAGAAGAATGAAAGCCAAGGCAGATATGAAATAGCCATGGACTGCTGATCTTTGAACCTGAGACAAGAACAGCTCACCCATATTCGAGTTGAGTGTTGCTCTACCCTTGTCACATCCAGCCACATTGTATTTTAAAAATATCCATGATTAGGGGTGCCTGGGTGGCTCAGTCGGTTAAGCGGCTGCCTTCAGCTCGGGTCATGATCCCAGGGTCCTGGGATCGAGCCCCGCATCGGGCTCCCTGCTCGGCAGGAAGCCTGCTTCTCCCTCTCCCACTCCCCCTGCTTGTGTTCCCTCTCTCGCTGTGTCTCTCTCTGTCAAATAAATAAATGAAATCTTTAAAAAAAAAATATTCATGATTAACAGTTGTGTATTTGAATGGCAGCCAAATGAGAAGAGACTTCATCCTTTCGCAAATCTATCTGCCCAATTTCATAGTCTGAGATGATGCAAAAATGTCAGTCCATGATCTATATCCTATTTTCTTACGATTCTCTCTGGAGCTCGTAAAAATCTCTGTAATTTTCCAGGTTAATACTATCTAGTTTCCATTACACATTGATGTATTTGAACAAAATCTATTACATAATAATGCTTGGTGATTATTGCTTTTATAAACCCAATTTTAACCTATTTTATTCAGTTCAGTGCCTTCCCAAATGTGCTGAATGGAATGAATTAAATTTTCTTCTCTTACTTTCACCTTGCCCCAAGTTAAAGTAAAGAATAAGATGGTGTTGAAAAAGTAATTGATGGGGCGCCTGGGTGGCTCAGTCGTTAAGCATCTGCCTTCGGCTCAGGTCATGATCCCAGGGTCCTGGGATCAAGCCCCGCATCGGGCTCCCTGCTCCGTGGGAAGCCTGCTTCTCCCTCTCCCACTTCCCCTGCTGTGTTCCCTCTCTCGCTGTGTCTCTCTCTGTCAAATAAATAAATAAAATCTTTAAAAAAAAAAAAAGAAAAGAAAAAGTAATTGACTCTGTGTGGTACCCAGAATTCTAAAATGACTCTTAAGATAGCTGCCTCCCTTGTGTCCATTTAGTATATAATCCCCTCTCCTTGAATGTAGGCAGGACCTGTGAATATGAGGGGATATCACTCCCCTGATTCGCTGTGTTATGTGGCAAAGGTGAAGTGATTTTATAGATGCATTTAAGGTCCCTAACTTATCAATATTAAATTAATGAAGAGAGATTATACTGGGTAGACTTGACCTAATTAGGTGAGTCTGTTAAAGAGTGGTTGTGAGGTAAGAAAGAGAAGTCAAAATGATAAGAACCATCAGAAATTTTCTCCTGCCAGCCTTGAAGAAGTGATATTTCATGTTCTGGAGAAAGCCACAATGCAGGGAATGGTGGGTAGGCATAGGAACTAAAGATCTCAGTTCTACAACCACCATGAACTAAATTCTGCCAACATCCAGTGAATTTATAAGGGAATACCAAGATCCAGGCAATACCATGGCCCCAGACAACACCTTGATTTCAGTCTAGTGAGACCCTGAGCAGAGGTTCTGTGCCCAGACTCCTGACCCACAGAAACTGTGAAATAATAATCCATTATGAATATTCATTGTTAATTGTCATAATTCATTATGCAGCAATAGAAAACTGATACAATCTGATTTAACCTAAAAGGTAACAAGATAATCCAATATACTTGGAAATTAAACTCTGCAAAAATAATGACTATTTATTACCTACAATTTATTAACCAAATACCTCTTTGGGGGTTCAGTATCTTCCCATCTGTGAAATGGGAATGTGAGCAAGAATATTATCCTTCAGCAGTGGCTTCTAGACTTTTGGCTCTTATGGACCAGTAAAAACTTCAGAAAATTATTTTTAAGACCAATTTATAATTTTCAACTACTTATTTTATGAAGAAAGTATATAACTACTATTTAACTAGTGTGAAAAATAAAGAATGTTGTTACACAAAGGGTGATGATGAGTTTTCTGTGTCAACTTCATTAGGCAGCAATCCCCAGTTATTCAGTCAAGCTATTACAGTGGTGGTACTTTATAGACATGATTAAGGTCCATAATCAATTAAGTAAGGGAGATTACCCAACATAATCTAGGTGGTCCTGATTCAATCAGTGGAAAGGCTTTGAGAGCAGAACTAAAGTTTCCCTAAGCAAGAAGAAATTCAACCTAGGAATAGCCACTACAGCTCAGTCCAGAGAGTTCTAGCCTGCCTTTCCGGACAGCCTGTCCTATAGATTTCAGACTTGCCTTGACCGTCTCCACAGTTCCTTAAACCAGAATCTTGTAATGTATCTTTTAATATAAACTCCTATTGGTTCTGTTTGTCTGATGGAATCCTGAGTGATATCCCAATATAAAATAATAAAATAGTAATAAATGTAAAGTTAAGGTGACCTCCTACACCACAGTTGTTTTTTATTTATTTCCTCCTGACTTGTCACTGAGATGGGGTTAGCCTCAGTCAGCACTCATTGGTTTCACAAACTGCTTTGAACTGTATTCTTATCATTTTAAGCACCCATAATCATCAGAATAAAAAACAAAACAAAACCACCCAGTATCTTTTACTTTGTCTAGCCCTGGCAAATAAGTGAGCTGAATAGGCAAGTTATATGAGTATCCAAGTTTCCACAGTACAGAAAAATGAAGGAGGAAGGGCAAAGGCGGGAAGAAGAGAAGGAAGGCAGGCCTGATCCAGCTGTCTGGTTCCTCCATTTTCTGAATGAATCTTACCAACACTTAAAAGGCTGCATCAAGTATTTATTTCATCTTGTGAGTCACAGTTATATCAAACTCTACTCCTGGTTTAAACAGAAAAGAACAAGATTTGCAATGGTTGGAATAATCATTCTCTGTGGTGAAGTTGTGCAGAATCGCTATTAGAACTGCAATAAGCAATTCCATTCCCCACTTTTGGGAAGTGTCTGGCCTGCTGATTGCTTAAATTACATACATTACTTTCAAAAGCTGGGGTTGGCTTTTGCAGAATCTGCATCACAAAAATAATGCTATTCAGAGACAGTGCTGTGTTTTCTTAACAATTACATTAGTCCTCTGTAAGTACTTTATAGAGCACATGAGAGAGGGATATCTTGTTTAAAAGAATAACATTTTATTGACACTTCTGCATTCTTGGAACACTTCTGTTGGAGACTTGGTAAGCTAGATTTCCTGGTCAGTACCTTGGCAATGGTTTTAGAGCTGTATAGAAGTTCTTAAACTGCACTAAAATCCTTTAGGCCATGAACGCTTGGTTCTGCTCAAGTAATTTTTATTGGGCATCTCACAATCCAGAGAGGCAACTTGTAAACAAATAATTGCAAGAAGGTTGATGGGGACAATAATATGGAACCTAGAAGTTGTGAACTCCTGAGGATCCTGGGGTAACAGCAATAACAACACAAACAAAAATCCAAGTCAGTGTCTGTCCACTGAAACCTGGAAACCGTTTTTATACATCTGAAGTCAGAAGAAAATAGAGGAGACTTTATCAAGCTCTTTTCAAACTTGTTCCTTTCGATGGAGTTTAATGTAGATCACAGAAATTCTGTTTCATCACTGTCCAGTTAGATGGAGGAGTTTTAATGTGTTTATTTTCCAGATTCATAATCTTATTATATTTGTGGAAAATAGCACCCTTAGACATTTATCACCATCTTGATTTTCAGGAGCCCAAAACAAGATCTCACTTTTGTGGATCTGAAATTATTGGACTACTAAAATTTTAAATGTGAAATAAGTTATTTAAAATTTTCAATAAGATAGAGATCCCTATCCAGCCCAGAAGAAACTATAGCCAAGAAGGTCATAGAAAATCATCTAGAATTCCCTAAAAAAAAAAAAAAAAAAAAATAGACTAATGGGAGATGCAAAAGGAAAGTCTCTAATTAGATATCCTCCCATTAAAAACAACTAAAAAAGTGGAAAAATATATGAAGTAACAGTTTTTAAGTATTGGACAACAACACAGAGATGGTTGGGAGAAGGAAAACACACAAAGTCTAGATCTACTTTCCAAATTGCTGAAGAGGGCAGTGGAGCCCAAATAGAGAGCATGATAGTCTCATTTAACTGAATAAACAGAGATCATCATTTTGAGGGGTCCATGTAGTCAAGCAACCAGAATTTGCAAGATTAGGTAACACAGAAGATACTTTGTAAATAAAATAAGGTCTATAAATCTGCATGTCAGTGACCTTGAGGTTTGGGCCAAATATTTTTTTTTAAAGATTTTATTTATTTATTTTGACAGAGAGAGACACAGCGAGAGAGGGAACACAAGCAGGGGGAGTGGGAGAGGGAGAAGCAGGCTCCCCGCTGAGCAGGGAGCCTGATGTGGGGCTCGATCCCAGGACCCTGGGATCATGACCTGAGCCGAAGGCAGACGCTTAACGACTGAGCCACCCAGGCGCTCCTGGGCCAAATATTAAGCAGTGTATTGATAGTGTGAAACTCTGCATGGTATGACAGAGAACAGCTACCCGGAGTCTGTGAACTGAGTAGAGCCTGTGGAGGCGGCAAAGTTCTGGAATCAGCTAGAGTGGAGAGAGTGGAAACCTAATTTGAGAACCCAGACATTTAGTTGATACCCTAGCAAGGCCATACCTAGCATTAGAATAAAGGCTCTTCTGGATCAGTCCTAACAAAGATTGAAATCAGGCCTCAGTAGTATACAGCTAATTCTCCACTATATTAACAGGTTGCCAGAGCAAAACTCCACATTCTCTGAAGGAAAAAAAAAATCCCCTCTTTCAACAATGTAGTACTCACTATGTCCATTACAAAAGTAAAATTTACCAGATATGCTAAGAAACAGGAAAATATGACCCATACCAGGAGAACAATCAACAGAAATAGGCAGCAATAGCACAGTTGTTGGAATTAGCAGGAAAAGGACATTAAAATATGTATTATGTATGTCTGAGTACTTAAATACACTCCTAGTGAAGGAAGAAATGGTAAAATCTCAGCTAAGAAATGAAAACTATGGGAAAGAAACACATGGAATTTCCAGAACTGAAAAATAGAACAAGTAAAATGAAAAAATCCACCGAAGGAGATTTTTAACAGATTGGACACTGCAAAAAAGAAAAACTCAGTGAATATGAACACATGTCAAAAGAAACCATCCAAATTATAGCACAGAAAATAAAAAATGATCATTAAAAACATTTTTTTAGCTAAGCTGCTGCTGTAAATATTACATGCTATACACTTCATGTATGGGGGGCGATCAATGGGTAGGTTGGCACAGAGGTGAGAGGGGCCCCAGTTCACTGCTGTGGGCCCATGGCTGGCCTCATGGCCAGAGCAGCTCCCACCCCATCTCTGTGATTACAGTTCATGGTTCTAAGGTTAAACAGCTGGGTGCTGATTTATCCTCTAATCATAGATTCTCCTGAACTTAATTGAACCCACTGGTGTGGTAGCTGGAGTGGGAGTTGGCCATGGGCTGGGTGGTCTCTGTGGCAGACACTGGCTGTATGACAGTGGGCATGTCTATGGCTTCTCAAGTGTCTACATTAGCACCTCAATAGTCCCAGCTGCCATGCAAACACAGTGTCCGCACCCTCCCCCTCCGCACCCTCCCCGTCTCATCAGACTCAGTCAGCATGGAAAATGTCAAGATTTCAGTGGAATGGTCATGAGAGTCTGAGTCATAGGCAGGGGCCAAAATGAGGCCCCAAAGAATCAAAGAATTGATAATAAGGAGAACTGGAGGGAAGAACACTTTAATTTCAGCAGACGGTATCTTGGCCTCAAGGAGCCACTTTTAAAGTATGAGACATGTTGGCCTCCAGCTCTCACTTGAAATTATAAAATATGTGTGGTCCTTGATATCAATAAGTCAAGGAAAACTAAATGTAAAGTGAGGGTCTTGGCCAGAGAGTGGAGTAACTAACGATCAAGGCAGAGGTTGTGAACATTGAGAAAGTAGACCCTATGTCAGATGAAGTCCTGAGACGAAGACCAGAGTTAGAGAGTCTTTTCTTAAGAATCCCACACAAGATGGGGGCAAATGAGATTCAGAGTTTGGGTAGTAAACCTGAGGTGAGTTTTCTGAACTCAAAGTCAAATACAAACTCCAGCATAAGAATCAGCCATTTAGTGACCAGAGATCCAGGCTGCAGATAGCTGAAAAACCCAAATGTAAGAGCAAGGACCTAGGTTGAGGCTCTACCGAGGTATGAGCAGGAACAAAGAATAGAGTTTGGAATAGAGCAGTGACTTTTTAACATTCCTTTTTTAAAGCAATAAAACCTTTTTATCTAAGATGAAATCTCTGTATAAGAAAGAGATGAGGGTTCTAGTTGAAATGAGGGCCATGTTCCAGGAGACACATAAGCTCTGCCCTCTCAGCTTCCAGGGGAATTTTGATCATTCCCACAGAAATCTAGTGCTTCGAGAAACACAGTTTGGAAAGCCACTGGACCAGGAACTGAAGGTACTATTTCAGAATCAGGGACTTGAAAGATAAAGTCACCAACTTCAGTGTGGCAGAAAGAGGAAGGATTTTGGAGTCTGATAGACATAGTTTTAAAGTTTTAAAGACATAGTTTTAAAGAGGGAGGGAGGAAGGAAGGAAGGAAGGAAGGAAGGAAGTCAAGTTCTCAAGCTGAGCAACATCGGGAGAGAAGCTGCTCCCTGGGCTACAGGTTTCTGCACTTTGGCTTGTGGTAAAGGGTCCAGAGGCACTCTGAAGTGCTCTGAAGACATCTGAAGATTTTATGAAGACATAAAATGAGGCCTTCATCAAATTTCTCCCAACCGCTTTTTCCAATTCTGTCCCTTCTGTTTCCTACTACTCGGGGCTGATATTCAACTAGTGCAACCTAGCAGACTGTCTCAGTCGTTTAAAGTTGGCACTCATACTGGCTGGATGTGCCTGCGTCATGCTGATGATGGTGAATATTTTGAATATATTGTTCCAGCCAACAGTGGATTAATGACTGCCATATGCTAGTACATACGCTGTGGCAGACACTGTACTAATACGATAACTCAGGTTATCCTCCTATTCACCTTCTGAGGAAAGCATGGATATTATCCCATTTTATAGATGAGGAATCTCCATTTAGATCCTTCCCCAAGGTCTTATAGCTAAGAAACGACAGTGTTAGAATTTACTATTCCAAATTCTTTGATCTCTTCAGTAAACCATATTCTCTCACTTAGCATAGATATTCCACAGTGAAGAAGCCCTAAAACAAATTAAAATAACATAAAGTGACCTGTTAAATAGTATCGAGGAAAAAAGTGGCTGCCAAATATATCCACTGTGATACTGAATTTCAAGGGCTTTTTAAGTGGGTATCCAAAACAAAATTGGAAAGAGATAAGCAAAAACTGATTGTGTCAGTATGGTAAGTTTTTTTTTCATTAGTTCAAATAGGCTTAAAATATAAACAGTTTCAAAACCTTAACAAGAGCAGTAAGAAAAAGGTCTTGGTTATTTGTTGATTTGACTAGCTTTTGCAATATTAAATTGGATGAAGATACAGACGTTATCTAAAATCACATGGGAGTCTAAGAAAGATCTATTAATAGTTTTAAATATTGGCTTAGTGACTAGGGTATAATTATTTTTTGTGTCTCTGGGTTCATAGAGCATTGGTTTTATGGCTAGTAGCTTATCTGCCTTTGAGCTAAAAAGACTTTATATTTTTAATTGTGTGTCCAAATACATTTTATGGTAAAGTGATCTCCCATTAAATGTCTGCAAGTTATTTTCTTGCTCCTGATGGCTAAGGATAAGGCTGAGCGTGATCTAGAGCAAAAGGGAACATTAACCATTACAGATTTTCTGCTTAGCTGAAGGAGAAGATGATCTTGAGTTTTGTTTATTTGTTTGTTATCGAAAGAAATGTAGCTATCCTTCTATTGCTGAACTTCTTAGAAAAGACTCCATCCCTGGCTACCTCCTGTGATTCTTTTACACTTAAGGGGGCATCTTAAAGGCTAAAAATATTTGTGTTGGAGATATGAAATAACCTGTTTCCATTAAACTGAATCTCTGATTTCTTTGGAGCAGGCCAGAGAAGCCTAGCATCATTTTATAAAGTGTATTTGGTCAAATGCACTGCGTTTGATAAACTGGATTAAGGTTCTTTATAACTGACAAAGGTCCTGTTAAGTCAGCATATCACAAATATTACTAGATTCCTTTCTTGAATTAGTGTCTTCCACCCCCAGACTTGCAGAATTCTCTAACAGTTTTGCTCTCAATTGAAATCTTTCTTCCAAATCAACAAAGAAAACTTCTCGGATTTTGGAGGTCTCAAAGATGGCAGCAGATGTAATCCTCTTAGTTCTCCCATGGGCCTAATTCCTCTTGCTTATCCAGTTTATTTTGTGTCTCACCTCCGAATTCTTTTTTGTGATCTTGCAGCATTCAGAAAGAAAAGAAAAAAAAAAAAGAAAGTCCTCTCTGAAAATAATATATGAGTTCCTATATTATGGCAGGGATATAAACACTTGTTAGGTTATCACACATAGTAGCAAGACATCCTAGGGAAACCTGAGTTCAAAGAGATTTCTCACCCCACCCATCGAGCTATTCAAAGGAATCCTGCTATATTATTTGCTATGGAAAGAACATCCTCATGACTTAGCATGTTTCAACATAGACTCGGGGAAAAATCTGCAAGCCATGTGTCCTTGTTTATCCAAGATGACAAGAACGGCTTTCCTGTTTATTTCTGTCTCTAGCTCTTACATCCCTTGCTCAGTTCTTTTAGTTCAGGCAACTAACATAGGGAAATGCTAACACAGTTAGCTTCCCAAACTAGAGTGGTCTAGTGGTGACCTTTATTTTTATGCTGATTGATTTTTATGTGTATAATTTCAAAAAGCTGGAATACTCTTGATGAATCCATATTCCTAAACAAATTAAGATTGGCATTCCCATAATAAGAGGTCTTTACTAGTGAAATTCTGCTTGTCACACAAATAATTGATGTTCATAATGACAACTTAGGACTTTCAAAGATTCCCAAGTGTCATCTGAATCATCAAAAAATTAAATTATGTTCAATAGAGATGCACCTAACTGTCCACTATTAAACTTTTAATCTGTTATCTCTTTACACTGAATAATTATACTTAATTACATTTTATATTTAATGTACTAGGAAATTCCCTTCCATGATCATCCCATACAACAGCAAGTATACTGAATCGAACTTACACTGTGTTTGACATAGTCTATATGGTAAAGAGGAACTAATACTTCTTGAAAACCTATATTTGGAAACCCAGTGTTTTAAAAAATATATATTATAATTTAGAATAGTTTTAGATTTACAGAGAAGTTGTGAATATAGCACACAGAGTTACCATATGCCCCTTATCCGGCTTCCCCTATTATCTTATGTTAGTATGGGTCATTGGTCACAGTTAATGAATCAATATCAATACATTCCTAGCAATAGGGTCCATGATTTACATTGGGGTTCACCCGTTGTACAGTTCTATGGGTTTTGATAAGGGTATAATATCATGCACTCATCATTATAGAATCATACAGAATACTTTCATTGTCCTAAAACTCCCTTGTGCTCCCCTTGTTTGATATTCTCTGAACTTCCTGGATTAGTAATTTGATTCTGTAATTAATTTTCTAAAGCTCTCATCTGTTATTACTTTAAATATTTCTTCTCATTTTTTTCTATCCTCTCCTGGTATTCCAATTATGTGTATGCTGTACCTTTTGATATGATCCACATTTCTTAGATGCTCTGCTCCGCTTTTATTTTTATTTTTTCTCTTTACATCCTAATCTGGGAAGTTTCTTTTGGGCCTGTCTTCAAGCTGAATGATTCTTTTCCTTGGCTGTGTCCAGTCTACTGAAGAGCCCGTCAAAGCATTCTTCATTTCTGTTATAGGGATTTTTATTTCTACTATTGCCTATTGATTCTTTGAGTTTTCACCTCTCTGCTTACATTACTCATCTATCCTTACATGTTGCTTGCTTTTTTCATTAGCGCTTTTACCATATTAATCATAATTCTTTAAAATTCCCTGTCTGATAGTTCTAACATCTGGGTCACATACGATTTTGGTTCTAATGATTGCTTTGTCTCTTCAAACTGTTTTCTTCTTCTTCTTCATCTTCATCTTCATCTTTGTCTTCATCTTCATCTCCTTTTCCTTTTTCTCTTCCCCCCCTTCCTCTTCTTCTTTCACTTCCTCTTCCTCTTCTTTGAAGCTTCCCTTCTCCCTTCTGCTCCCCCAGCTTCTTCTTCTTTTCCTTCCCCTTCATCTTCCTATTTGACATACCTTGTAATTTTTTGTGAAAAGCCAGACATATTGTACTGGGCAATAGGAACTGAGGCAAATAGGTTTTCAGTGTGAAGATTTAGTTAATCTGCCTAGGTGTTAGGCTGTGTTTCATGTATTCTGCAGCTATAGGTTCCAGAGGCTTCAAAGTCCTCTAGTATCATTCATTCATTCATTCATTCATTCGTCTTCCCTCCTGACTTTGAATTTCCCTAAGTATTCCTTCTCAGAGGCATTCCATGCCATACATCTTTTCAGTTGAAGTCCACACTTTACTGGAGACTTCTTGGCATGGTGCTGAAGTATGGTTTAGAAGGAACTTTCTACAATCTTGCAATTAAGTCTCAGTCTTTCAGTGGGCTTGTACTTTGGTACTGTGACCTTCACAGATGTTCCTTCAGCAATACAGCTTTTTTCCTTCTGCTTCCTACTCCCTTCCCTGGCTGCAGTATTGCCAATCTATTTCTGTGAAGCCTGACCCTTGTTGAAAATGTATTTTTCCCTCTCTCAGATAACACAGGAAGGCTGGAGGGGACTGGAGTGAGAGGAATTACCTTCCCCCAGTTAAGATAAGGCTCTGGCAAAGTTCTTTCTGCTAGAGAGTAGGTCTTTATTCTGAAAAAGCTCTGGATGTATTTTACGATGATTACTCTTCTTTTCCCTCTGATAGAGCCACTTGGGGATCGCTCTCATTTTCTCAGATCATTACCATGGGAACCTAATGGAGTTCATGGAGGCAAAGGCTGTGAAATTTTGGGGCTTCCCTAAGGCTGCAGCCACCAGGAAATTCTCACTCACAGACTAGTCTTCATCAAAATTCACATTTCTGTTTTGGGTAAGATCTCAGCTGTTTCTCTCTGGCTGTGCCTATCTCTCCAGATTTTCGAATGAAACTTGTTTAACAACCTCAGTTCTCTGACAGGTACAAGAAAGGTCACTGATTTTCCGTTTATCCAACAAAGTCTTGTTGTCAAGACTTGGAGTGATGACTTTCAAGCTCTTTACACGTTGGAGCTAAGGCTGGACAACAGTATTTTAAAGATATATTATTTCATTTAAAGTTCACATCAGTACTAAGACATAGGGAACTTTTTTATTTTATTTTATTTTAATTCCAGTATAGTTAACATACCGTGTATAGGGAAGTAATTTGACAGAAACTATCTGTAAGGCAGAAGAGAAGCCAAGATTTAAATTCAGATAATGTAAATCCAAAACCTTCTGTCATCCCATTACCACACACTGCTTTTGCACATTTCACGTACTGCTCCTTCCGATTACCAACAATGGCAGTGGGAACATGAAGCATTGATGTGAATTCAGAAGGCAGTAGCTTAAATGGGCATCTCAGATCTGCAATTATTTTCAAGCTGAAAAATAATTTGATCCAGTAACTATTATTCAAGGAAAGGTCAAATCATTTCCCACTGTACTTAGTGATGGATATTATTGTTCAATAGCTCTCAATAGTGGCAAGTTTGTAATGTGGCCATTGACCTTGTACATTGGCACCTGCATTATAAAGGAGTAAATTTACTCTGTAACTGAAAACTCGCAAACATTGCAATAGGTCAACACCAGATATCGCACATCCATTCAAAGGCCAATAAAAGCAAATGCTATAACATTTGAGAGCTCAGGAAGGAGAGCAAAATAGCAATAAAATGAAATATTGATTCTCCAGGTAAATTTTAAAAACATTCCATTAGTTCCCATATATGTGAAAACATACACTACTATTATTATTTGTAATCATCAATTTTAAGGCTTTTTGACTGTATTATTTATAAATCTCACCACACATGCAAAAACAAATATTTTTATCCACCCTCTGCAAATAAGGAAAGCAGAGAGGTTAAGTAATTTGCCTGAGTCATAGATTTTAAGTATCAGGGTACCAGAAACTGACCCCAGATTCATTATTAGGAAAGCCCATCTTCCTTCCACGAAAGCTGCGAAGAAAGTGATTGTCATGTGTTTTATGTGGGAGGACTGCACAAGCAGAGTTTGGCAGGGAGGGAAGACTGGCTAATCCTGATAAAGTCATGATCCACACTCCTTCTAACTCCTTTCACTGGCACTCTTCAGCTAGATTTTCTCTGAGGATGTTGTGAAGACAATAACAAAAGTCAGTGCCTGGCTTTGGTGAGAATTAATGCACAGATAGCCTGCAACAAAGACTAGTTCACTACCACATGTATTCAGGAATGTCCTGGGAGTGTATTTTTGTCATTTGTCTGAATGAGTATTCTATTTTCTCATGCATATGTAGTCTTGCAGAACAAAATGTAATCCTTAGTCACTTTTGGAACTTCTTTTTATTCACACAATAAACCAGGGTCTCTTTTTGTTCAGTCCTTTGTATTTTCAGTGCCAAGTCAATGCTGGTTACAAATGTCCGATTATATCCGTTTTGGTTTATATTAAGATGTACTCCCATACAAATCAATTGATCATGTAGGACAATGATATAAATAGTTTTACTGGTCCTACATATAATATGTATGATTCCCTTACTTTAAATTCAACTTTAAATAAACTTCAAATAAGTTATTATTGTTGTTAATATAACAATTGTTTTATTTAATATTTTATTTAAAATTATCATTTACATAGTCATACTAATTATTATTACATAATCTCCACTAAGTTGTGAAAATTCTAGCCCACTATATACACTTACAAAGAAGAAGCAAAGCAGAAAGACTTGTGACTAGAGGGAATGGATGTCTGCCTGCACAACCTCATGTTTAATGTCATTGTTATTAGAAAGTTACCTACCTAAAAGTATGTGCCTTACTAGCTCAGTGTGGGTTTTCTGACAGCGGTTTGGCCCTTTGGTTCCTTAAGAATTACAGTTTGAAGATTTAAGAATACTTTTGTATTCAGCGAGCTCTTAATATATTAAAGTATTTCAATTAGTGCAAAGGAGTGGAGATTATAATGAACACAGAGATAAAACATGAAAATGAATGTATTATAAGGTAGCATGTGATTAATACCTTTTTAATCTCTGTTTTTTTAAAACCACTTAGATATCTGTGATAACATTTCAGGTTTAGGAGTCATTGACAATGTAGTTTGTAAATTCACTTCCCATCTAAAAGGATTGTCTTGTAGTAATTGGAAAAAGAGACTAAAACATATGTCATGATATAGATATGATCTAAGGGCCATTTATGCATAAGGAAAAATAAAGTAATTCTATTTGGGAAGACTAGAACTGAGTGATTTCTGAAGGAAATTAGATTTCAGCTGGGCTTTGATGAGAAGATAGTGGGAAGCGTAGTAAATAATGTGCTTAGGTGGAGTGGGATGCATGGGCTTTGATTTTATCCTACCACACTTGGGCACATCACTTCACTTTTTTGAGGCTTATTTTCTTCTTTATATAAAGGGGGGATGGGGGTAAATTGGTACTAAAAATAGGTGCATAGCTGCTACGGCTCTCCCTTCTGTTTCCCTGACAGATATCACTAATTAAGTATACCTCTCTTTACAGATAAGCCTAGATAAAGCCTGAAAATCCTTTCCAAAATAGCAAGTGGATAGAGATAATCTTATGGAAGCTACAAAAAACTTGCTAGAAATAATAAGCAAATTTCACAAAGCCTAGGATACAAAAATCAATATACAAAACTCCATTGTTATTTCCATATTCTAGCAATGAAATACTGGAATGTGAAATGAAAGATACAGTAGGCTATCTCAGAATAACCCTACATGCCCTGTCTCCTGGGCTGTGCTTGGTATGGCCAGTTTTAATTTTAACCATTTTACAAATATACAGCTATGTCTCATTGTGGTTTTAACTTGTATTTCCCTAATGAATAATGATGCTTACCATCTTTTTATGTGCCCATCCACATATCTTCTTTGATGAAGTGTCTGTTGACCTTAATTTTACCCATTTTTAATGGGTCTTTATATCACTGAGTTTTGAGAATTCTTTGTATATTCTGGATACAAGGGTTTTTTTTATTATATATATGATATTTAAATATTTTCTCCTAAAATGTGGCTTACATTTTCATTTTCTTAAGACTGATTTTGAAATCAGAAGTTATTAATTTTTGGAGTCAAGGTTATCAATTTGTTATTTAATATATTTTATATATAATGCTTTTGATGTCAGAACAAAGACAATTTTGCCTCACCCAATATCACAAAATGTTCGATCTTTTCTTCTAGAAGTATTAATTTTAGGTTTGTGATTTGTTTTTTGCTAACTTTTGCATATGGTGTGAGGTATAGAACGTCTTTTTTGTGTGTGTGCATATTTTAGGTTGTTTCACGGAGGAGGGTAAATCTAGTCCCTATTATTCCACATTGGCCAGAAATGGAAGTGTTTCACATTATTGATTATTGCTACATTAAATGAGTGCCTAAGATGAAGATACTTATTAAGAGAAAGTAGAGGGACGCCTGGGTGGCTCAGTTGGTTAAGCGACTGCCTTCGGCTCAGGTCATGATCCTGGAGTCCCTGGATGGAGTCCCACATCGGGCTCTCTGCTCAGCAGGGAGTCTGCTTCTCCCTCTGACCCTCCCCCCTCTCATGCTCTCTCTATCTCATTCTCTCTCTCAAATAAATAAATAAAATCTTTAAAAAAAAAAAAAAAGAGAAAGCAGAGACTTGAATACATTAAAGGAAGAAAAGAATCTTCCAGACAGAGGGAAGACTCTGGGCTAGGAATAAGGTTCTGCATTTAGGGAATACCGAGAAAGCTGGTGTTGCTGAAACAGAGTCAATGAGGGGAGAGTAGTAATGGATAATTTTACAGAGGTGAGAAAGAGACTTGGACTCCTTAAGAACTTTGGATAGTTTTCTAATCATCCTGACATATTATGGTTCGGATCAGAGGAATGATTGGATTGTGCATACATTTTTTTTTTTTTGTAAACTTGCATCTAATATTTATTAACATGTTTCTTAACTACAGATTGTATCCAGGATGATGCCAGTATAATACTTTAGTAATGCTAAACATCACATAAATTGTGGTGTTGGAACCCACAAGCCCAGCTGGTGTTTGCTTGTCTCAGGAGGTTTTGGTTTTTTTTTAAATTTTAACCTTTTTTTATTATGTTAATCACCATACATTACATCATTAGTTTTTGATGTAGTGTTCCATGAGTCATTGTTTGTGTATAACACCCAGTGCTCCATTTAGTACGTGCCCTCTTTAATACCCATCACCTTAAGTGTCATTTAGGGAATTAACTCTGGGAGGCAAGAGTGGGAATAGGCAAGAGATTCATATAATAATCCAAATGAGAGAAGATAATGGATTTGATTAGAGTGTTAGCAGTAGAAGTGCTAAGTAGTGGTTAGATTCAGAACATATTTTATGGATAATAACTACAAGAATTTTTAATAATTGGAAGTTAGGAATAAGGTAAATAGATAAAGCAAAGCAACTCCTGCGTTTTGAGCTGTAACAACAGTGCCATTTGTTCAAATGAAATTTAGGGGAGAAGGGACTTTCATGGCAGAGTAAATTAAGAGTTTAATTTTGGATATGCTCAATTTGAAATGACTATTAGATATACAGGTGGAAATTCAGGTAGCCTCATACAATCAAAGGACAGTATTCTTCAAATGAATGTTATTCTGTAGCAGTAAAACTCACCTCATTCAACAAGCTGTTTCTGATAACCTCCTCTCTCTACTATCCATCCTATATTCTTAGAAGTTGGCACTGAGATTTAGTCTCCTGAAGCAGGACACACTGTAATCCTCCACCATATTCCTTTTTGCTCTTCATTATGTAGTTCTTGGTACTTTCACTCTGGAAAACAAGTCCCATTTTGTTCATATTGCCTCCTTGAAAAAAGAAGCTCTTTGAAGGAATTATATAGTCAGCGTTACTCTTTTCAGATAATAAAACTGTACAACCACTTCCACCAAAACCCCAGGGTCTGAAGTGAGGCTTTGTTATAATAAAGAAAACTTGATTTCCTTAAGGAAATCCATTGGAATCCCAGAAACAAAGACAGAAATAACCAGTATCTCCTCTGTGTATGAGGCTTCACCATGTTATTTGGCTTTTATTCCTATGTAATTCTGAAACTGTAAAAAATGTATTCATCTTGACAAAACTGAACAATTCAAGGGTGGATTCCTTCTTTACTACCTTTTTGTACTGTATTAGATACTTAATAATTTGGAAATGAGAGCTTATTAATTAAAGGATATGAGAAGATTCTGGAAGGTAGTAAGAAGTTGTTACTGCCTAGTGCTGATGACAGATTTGATAGTCAAATATTAATAATAGCAATAGTAATTATTACATTTTTTTAATTTAAGATTTATTTATTTGAGAGAAAGAGTAGGGGGGAGGGACAGATGGAGAGAGAGAGAGGAAAGAAAGAATCTCAAGCAGACTCCCCATTGAGTGCAGAGCCCAATGTTGGGCTCGATTCCACAACCCTGAGATCATGACCTGAGCCAAAATCAAGAGTCAGACACAACCAACTGAGCCACCCAGGTGCCCCTAATTATTACATTCTACATTGTGGCATTTTGTGCATTTCTATCACATTTACACTAGCCATCACATTCTATCATTCCAGAATAGATGGTCTCATTTGCTGGATATTCTCAACTTAAATCCTCTTACATAAATTTCTCTTAAATTTTTGTTAAGAATAAAAATATCCTAAACTAACAATCACTACTGTATAACACTCAATGCATTTAAACTTAGGAAAAGAAAAAATGGAAATGTTCACTCAAAGTAGTGCAACTTTAAGAACCTGAAACAGCAGAATTCAGACTAGATGTGATAATTCCAGGCTAGATCTAAATAAGCTGTTAAGGAGTTAAAGATAGTTGTCATATGACGAATTAGTTTGACATGATTTAGTGATGTGATGCGGGCATCCAGATGGCTCATGAAAATATTTTCTTTATTTATGTGGCCAGCATTATGGAGCATAGAGTTAGTTTGCTATCTGAAGTGTTAGCCCTCCTAACTTGGACATTATTTTTCTTGATTATATTCCTCCACATCTGTACCCACTAATCACCATCATTCTTAGTCTCACGGTTTCCAATTCAACCCCTGCTTGAATAGAGTATGGGTGGTTTCAGTTCTTTTTCCCATTGTGTATTTGTGATGGGTGGGGTCGGCAGACTAATTATTAAATTGCTTTGCCTATTGGTATCAAGAGGAGCTAATGTCTGTATTAGTCTGACTAAAGACCTTCTTGTTCTACAGTTGAATTAAGGATACTTTGTTTTGCCTAAATGAGTAGGACTTTACACAAAAAGCACAGAGTTAAGATCAAAGAAAAGGAACTTTTTTTTTTTTTTAAAGATTTTATTTATTTATTTGACAGAGAGAGACACAGCGAGAGAAGGAACACAAGCAGGGGGAGTGGGAGAGGGAGAAGCAGGCTTCCTGCGGAGCAGGGAGCCCGATGCGGGGCTCGATCCCAGGACCCTGGGATCATGACCTGAGCCGAAGGCAGATGCTTAATGACTGAGCCACCCAGGCGCCCTGAAAAGGAACTTTTAATACTGCTTCTCATTCCCCATAGATTTAATGATGTGAAAGGGGGTGAATTTCTCACCCTAAAGAAAGTAAAGGATTAACAGCTTCTCACATTCTGGTATATTAAAATGGCTTTAAATGCTGCTGCTAACAAAGGGACATTCTTCAGGAAGCGAGTGCCCATGGACCAGGTAGATGCATTTTGCTCACTTTGACTCTGCCTACCTTTGGAAGATACCACAATATTATTTTGGGTCTAAAATGATTTTTGATGGCCATACACTTAGAGACCCTATTTATCTACCCTCAATTTTAGGCTAGGCTTTGTCCTTCTTTAATCTGTTCCATCTTGCTGAGTACAGAATTGTGCTCTGTGGTTCAGAGAGAAACAGTAAAATATAGCATTGTGATTACCTCCCTTTCTACATCCCTTCAACCTTTGTAGTAATTGGCCTATGGAGAAGGATGTCCGTCTGATACATCTATGACCAATGAAGCATGAAGGAAAGTCACTGAGGTGGGAATTAGTCTGAGGGAAGACTCCCCAGAGAAGGCCACAGACAGAGACTCTCCCACTCTTTTGTCTGGATGTTGTTCTCTCTGAATATATTTCAATAAGTACTAGATCATCTTACCATACAGGCTGAGGAAAAAAACCTCCCAAGGAAGGAAGACTAAAAATGTAGAAAGAATCTGGATCTTTAAAAAAAAAAAAAAAGGATTTATTTTTTTATTATTTTAGAAAGAGTGAGAGAGCGTGCATGTGGGGAGGAGGGGCAGAGGGAGAATCCTAAGCAGACTGCGCGCTGAGCACGGAGCCCAATGCGGGGCTTGATCTCATGAGCCTGAGATCACGACCTGAACCGAAACCAAAAGTCAGACACTTAACCAACTGTGCCACCCAGGCGCCTCAAGAATGTGGATCTTTAATGATCCTGTTGATCTACTGATAACATCATTCTGGAACCCCACACTGTTTCTGGTATTGCAATTATGAGATGATCTATTTCTTTAATGTTTTCTTGCATTTTTGAAAGAGGATT
>NC_138379.1:32024847-32093223 GCF_054177405.1 Leptonychotes weddellii | reverse complement strand
TCCTAACTGATACATGATAGTAAGTGTTTCAGTTAATGACTGTGCCCATGATGAAGGGTCATTTCATAATGAAGTCTATGGCTTCTAGTAGATGTCTTAATAGAAAAAGTATTAGTAGGAAGAGTAGGTTTTCTTTCTCCCCATTTACAAAGTGTTATCAATCCCTAAAATTAATTCCTTAGGGGTCTGGGCCCTATGTAGCTTCTTTCAAGGGTAGCTATAGTTATATTCTTCTGAAAGTAAAAGTCTAAATCTTTTAGATTTGAAATAAGGAAGTGCTATCAAATGGAACCTTTATCATATAATCTAAAGAATTATATCTAGTCTCACTTGTTTCTGGTTTTAAAAATACCAGTCAGTATTAAAAAAAGGAAGTCATGACATTTTATTAATAGATTAGGTCGCTAAGAGTTGTTGAATAAACTGAAGAATTGCTGTAAAAAAGAGAATTTAGATCAATTCCTTGGTGCCTAACACTTTCTGGATACAGCTTCCCTTGTATCTGTCTGAGCTTGCTAGACCTCAGGGGAACCCTGCTGAAAACCTATTTACCAAAATAGAAATTAGGACATTCTAATCATCTCCAGGATCAAAATGAAAAAGTGGCAATGCTTGGGGATTGGGAGGTTTATATGTTTTCATTTTTAGTTTCTAACTAACAGATCAATTTGTTTTCTTTTTAATAGATAAAATTATTGATAAAAATATAATTTAGCCTTTTTACAGGTTAGTTTATTACATTGCTTAATAGAAATTTGATGTCCTATGTATTATATTTACTATGTGAGTCCTCTATTAATTTGAAATGTTATTTGGCACACCATAAGAGGTACATCATAGTATATCGTAGATATACTATATACATATATATGGTACATCGTTGGAGTAAGAAAGCTGAGTTCTCATCATTTTTCTGTGTGATATGGGGCAAGCCAGCTTCTGTGAATGTCATTTCCCTCATCTCAAAAGAAAGCTGTTGTAAGGATCATATACAATATTGTAGGAATAAAAACATTTTGTAAGTTATATACATAAAAAGGAGTTGTAACTCTGGCACACTGGCAGGTTTGGCTGAAATAGAAGAAGCTTATTATTTAATGCATAAAATAAATATGTTGTCTATTTTGTAAAATAGAGCATTGCATATGAAATAAGCAAAATACAGTAACCACAAGTGATACAGAGGGAGTGAGTGATGGTCTCAGTCAGAGGGGATGGTAGATACTTGTCAAGCACTGAATGCCTGAGCTGGATTTGGAAGTCTACTTTCACAGAGTTAACTTTCCTCATCTAGAGAATAGGATGTTCTGTATAAAAGCATGGAGATAGCCAAGAGCATGTTTTGTGCTGGGAACAGCAAGTCAGAGTAGCCCAAATCTATCAGTCCTGGAGATTGGAGGTGGGGTGGTCAGGTTTAGTGTAGATTGTAAGGAAGTGTGAATCTGAATGGGATCAAACCGGAGGGCTCATTTATGTGCTGGTGAGGGACATGGGCATACCCTGTAGGCCTGGTTCATCACTGGAATGACCAGAAGATTTTGGAAGTTGTTATTATTGGCCTCATCCCAGACCTTCTGAATTGGAATCTTGGCTAGGGGATGGAGTGGGTGGTGAGACTCAGAGCTACATCTATACAACCCTGGTATCAGTCAGGCTTCAGAACCACTGGCCTGGATAAAAGGAAGCCACTAGAGGAATTTGAGCAGCAAAATGACATGGTCGTATTTGCATTTTAAAAACTGACTTAAACAGCTATGTTGGGCACGGCAGGAGGGGAGTGCAACCCAGGGGATAGAATTCAGGGGATGACAAAAACCTGGGAGCCAGATAAGAGGATTAAGAGCAGCAAAGCAGGTGGCAGGAGGGTGCTGAGTGGGCTGACAGAGGAGGAGAGAGGTAGGAGATGAGGTTGGTGGTGCAACAGCCTGTAAGACAAGGAAGGCCCTGTGGCCAAGAATAAGAATGGGACTTTTCCCTAGAAAGAGATGGGGAGCCCTGGAGCATTTTAAGCAAGACAGTGACATGATTCACTGCTTGGAAACTGATTTTGACCTGATTACAGGGAGTTTCATTAATAAGCGGCACCTTAACAAGGGGTTCTCAGCTTGAGGCAAATGTTTCCTTAGTGCAGGGGCCCTTGGGCAGAGAGCTGGAATAGCTGGTTCTCCTGTCAGAACTCCAGTTTCTTGGGGCACCTGGGTGGCTCAGGCGGTGAAGCAGCTGACTTGATTTTGGCTGAGGTCATGATCTCCCAATCCTGGGATCGACCCCTGAGTTGGGCTCCATGCTCAGCGGGGAGTCTGCTTGAGGATTCTTTCTCTCTCCCTCTGCCCCTCCCCCTGCTCTCTCTGTCTCAAATAACTAAATCTCTTATTTTAAAAAAAGAACTCCAGTTTCTAGGGCATGTTAATCCATTCAGATTAATAAAGACAGGGAAAGAGGAAACAGTAAGCTCTGATTTACAGGAAAATATTAAAGAAAACCTAAGACAAATACCCCAGGGTAAGTAAAAGAAAGGAAGATCTCAATGCCAAAAAATCAGCCAGGTTTTCACTCAGGGAACTGAATAATGTCCTATGATCACTGAATGTAGTCCAACACAAAGAACTCTTGCTGTATGTGTCGATAATTGGTTGTAGTTAACTGCAAACCTTTAGATTTCTTATAAAAGTCCCAGGTTTAAGTATTCAGCATTGTGGTCATGTGCCCATCTCTATGTCCTATGTTTTTTGGGGAAATGTATTTATCATAATTCTAATCTAACTTTGTTTCTAGTTGCATTTGGCCTTGTGTAAATCGTTTAAATCTCTAGTTTATTAGACTGAACAGAATTGGATTTGCAATTAGTTCTGTATTTTTTTAATTCCATTGTAATTAGCATACAGCTTTATATTAGTTTCAGGTGTACAATGTAGTGATTCAACTGTTCTATACATTACTTAATGCTCCTCACCACAAGTGTACTCTTAATCCCCTTCACCTATTTCACCTCCCCACCCCCCCTCCCCAACCTTCCTCTCCTCTGGTAACCAGTTTAGTCTCTAGAGTTAAGAGTCTGTTTTTTTGTTTGTTTGTCGAAAACATGGAGTGTTTCATGAATTTGCATGTCATCTTTGTGCAGGGGCCATGCTGCTCTTCTCTGTTTCTTTCCAATTTTAGCATTTAGCACATGTGCTGCCAAAGTGAATATGATACATCTCGTTTTTTGTCCCAAGTTCTTCCAGTGGACATTTGAACATGTTTTATAAACTTTTGAACCCTAATTTCCGCTTCTATTTATAAGGTCAATACGAGGGTCAAAGAAGCTAAGTTTAGATAATATACCAGAACAGTGCCAGACATACAGTAGGCCCTCTGTAAAAGCTGGTTGCCCTTTTCCAACTGCTTTTCCTCATTTTGAAGATGGAGAGATAGGAGAGAAGAGCAGAAGTGGCCAGCATGTGGCCCCCAAGCCATTTTCACTTCTTGCCTTCATGGCAGACATTCTATTTGATGACAGCCTTCTTTGTTTTGAAACCAGAAGTAGCCTCAAAATCCTCCCAACACAGAACCTTAAGCTACTTCTACCAGCTGCATGGATGTGACATTTAAGATGAAACCTCTCTGGGACGCCTGGGGGGCTCAGTTGTTAAGCATCTGCTTCAGGCTCAGGTCATGATCCCAGGATCCTGGGATCGAGCCCCACGTCGGGCTCCCTGCTCCGTGGGAAGACTGCTTCTCCCTCTCCCACTCCCGCTGCTTGTGTTCCCTCTCTCTTTGTCTCTCTCTCTGTCAAATAAATAAATATTAAAAAAAAAAAAATGAAACCTCTTTGTTATCCCTGCCCTGGATAATCTCTAAGGTTGTAGCTGAGACACTCTGAGCCCACAACATATGGAACCCAATTTTCAAAATTATACAACTGAGTGGAAAGCAGAGTTTTCAAAGCTCTGGAGGTACAAGCAATAAGATATAGAATGGGACAGCTTGCTGATGGAGGCTTTCAGGAACCCCTGAGAGTGGCAAAGAGGTTGGAATTGGTCATTGTGGAAGGCAGAATTAAGACCCCACGAAGTTGTCTGTGTCTCAATTCCTGGAACCCGTGAATGTATTACCTCACCTGACAAATGGATTTTTTGGTTGTGATTAAGAATCTTGAAGTGGGTAGATTGTCCTGGATTATCTGGGTGAGCCCAATATATTAACAAAGGTCTTTATAAAAGAGAGAGGGAGGCAGGAGGGTCAGAGTCAGAGGAGACATAAGGATGGAAGCAGAGTCGGAGATGCAATCAGTCAAAGAATGCAAGCAGCTTCCAGAAGCTGGAAACGGCAAAGAACTGACTCTCTCCCCAGAGCCTCCAGAAGGAATGCAGTCTTACTGACACCTTGATTTTAGCCTTGTAAGACCCATTTTCAGCTTCTGACTACCAGTACTAAAAAGTAATCAATGTGTGTTGTTGTTATAAGCCACCAAATTTATGGTAATTCATTACAACAGCAATAGGAAATTAACACAGGCCTTTAAAGTAGGGCTTGGATAGACAATAAAAGAGGGACAGTTTGGGTGAGTAGTAGATGATAAGCAGAGGCTTAAATGTGAGAATAAGCAAAGTAGACAGTGGGAAGTATGGATCCTGACCAGTTTGAAGAGGTGGGATAGGCTGCTGCCAAGAAGGAACTCAGCTCAAGAGTTAAGCCTTGGATAGGTTTGATAGCCTGAATTTGAATCCTACTTCTGATTTTTTTCAGTAACCTTGGTCCAGTTACTTAACTTCTCTAGCATTACAATGTTATCTATAAAATTGAGAATACCAGTATTGCCTATTTCATTGGGTTAAATGAGATCATAGATGTAAAGTATCTAGTACTGAATAGTGCTCCATAATGGGAAGTGCTATTTTTTATGAATGGAAGACAAAGGTGAATTGCCACTTCATTAGATTATAAAAAGCTCTGACTACCAGTGTGAGATTAAGAAGCTTTACTTCCAAGACATCTCGTGACCATCAGAAGATCTTGAAGAGGAAACTAACTTAAAAACACAAAAAGACTCCTGTGGTAAATTAATATGGCAAAGACAAGACAGGAAAACCATCCATTGAAAGGGAAAGTTTGAAGGATAGAGGTTGATCTTCACATTAGTATAGGAAAAGTTAGGCACATATTGCTCAAGCATGTTGACTGACTCTAATGGCTTATTATAGGGGTAGAATGTAGTAGAAACATCCCCAGGTTGGTAGTTCAGAGAAAAAGTTTCTTGCTCTGGCTGTGTCAGCCACTGATGATCACCTTGAGCAAACCCCTAATCTCTATGATTTCAGGTCCCCATTGGCGAACTCAGCCCTCATGGCTCAGTATTTGCTGAGGCCCTGCTATTTCCAAGTCATACTTCTCTCTTGGGCTTATCTTTCCTGTGAGCCTGAGGTCAAATGATTTATCTTCAGAAAACTGCAAGGATAAAAGAAACCTCCTGAAAAGCAAATTAGTCCTAATTGCTATGAATCTCAGTAACTATTTAAACCCTGCACTTACCAAATACTTAGATTTTTTTTTTTTTTTACAAGGATGTGAAGAGTAGCTACAGGACATTCAAAAGGTATAAATCAACATGTAAATATTGCATTTCATATCCAATTAGATTGTTTCTATCCATGCTAAGCGTCTCCTGTGTGGCATCTTTTGGACAGGGCCTTTTGCCTAAAACAAGCCAGGGCAAGTGAACAACTTTTTCCCACGTACTTCTAGTCAACCAGGATGGCACAGCTGGGTATCGAAACCATAAGTGTGTTTCCTGCTCACAAATTATTACTTCAATAGAATTACCCTTATCAAGGAGAAAATCTCGAATAAAAATTGTCCAAATAGCATGTGAAAAAAAGCAAAAGGTAAAAAAAAAAATACTTGAAATAGTTTTAGATCCAATATTTTCCAATAATAAGTGAGAACAGAATGCTTCCTGCCTTTAGCCAGTAACCCAGGGCCTAACCTACCCTTTGGTACAGAGTGAGATGTTGACAGCAATTTGAAGAAAAGTGCTATCATCAGTCAGGACACCTTTGATGCTAAAGGAAGCATTTTTAGAAGAGGAAATAAATAATACAGCAACAAACAGGGAAGACCATAGACAATCACAGTTATTTACATTGTCCAAGCATCACTGGATCCCCCAGCACTCTGAAACCACCTTGCTTTAGTATCTAAATAAAAGAACCCCAGACCCCAATCTCACAAAGTGTGAGAAGTCAAATGCCTTGCCAGGTGCCTGAGAATTCCTGGAGTGGGGGAGGATGTGGGTTGCTTATTGCCCCAAGGGCGGGTCCAGTTTCCAGCTCAGTTTTGACCTCTCTCAGATGGACTCTGACGCCCTGCCAAGATCTGGAGCTGTTCCAACTCTAAATTTGGTCTGCTTTGCTCCAAAACTTAAGCATATTGCCCCTCTCCCACACCGTATTTTCTCCACATTGGTTACATAAGCTGTCTAAGCAGAGTTCATGGAAGATGGAAGGAAAGCAAAGCAGAATTACGGAACCAATCAGAAAACAACTTAAAATTGAACACATCAGCCCTTGTGAGGTTAAGGTTTGCAGTTACCAACCTCTGTGGGCTCTGGCTTCTCACCATGTTGTTGAGGCCTCACTTCACCTTCTCTCAGAAAACCTGTCTTCAAATCCTCTCTTCTGCGAGTGTCCAGAAGCACTGCCTCTATTTTCTTTGTTCATGAAAGAGAGACTTAAAAGTCTTAGTACTTCATTATAGAGAGCCATTTGACTCCTCTAAATAAAACTGCTGAAGCAGCCATTACATCACACATCTGCCCAGGGAATGACTTTTCTCAAACTGAAGTGCCATCTAAGTGAGGCTCAAGCCTTAGCACCAAGAAGCCCGCAGCATGGAGGTTAGGTATTTCGGACACAGCTTTAGGATTAGGGACATGGGCTCAAGTTTACCTGGACTGTGTGTTGAGTGTGGGGGAGAGTGGGTAGAGAGTAGGAGTGTGGAGGATAGAGAGTTCTCTTCTGTCTCTGAACAGACCCCGGAAATGCCAGGTCTTTTGTTTTTGTTGCTGTTGCTCTCTTTCTCCTCCTCCACCCTCTTCCCTTCCATTCCTTCATCCTCCTCCTAGCCTTCCTTTCTTTCTTTCTCTTCTTCCTTCTACTCCTTTTTTAAAAAAGATTTTATTTATTTGAGAGAGAGAAATAAAGAGAGACAGAGTACTAGTGGGGGCGGGGGAGCGGCAGGCAGAGGGAGAAGCCGGCTCCCCGCAGAGCAGGGAGCCCGATGCGGGGCTCGATGCGGGGCTCGATCCTGGGACTACAGTATCATGACCTGAGCTGAAGGCAGAAGCGTAACCGACTGAGCCACCCGGGCATCCCCCCTTTTACTCCTCTTTTATACCTCCTCTTCTTCTTATATTAAGTTTGAGAAAATTAATCCTAAAATGGATAATTTATTTTACTAAAGAAAATCCAGACTCTCTAACCTGTCTTCAAAGCTCTCTGTAATAAGGCCCAACCTGCCTTACTTGCCAGTTAACCCCTTTGTGTAGCCTGTGTTTTAGCAAAATGGAATCATTTACAGATCCCTGACCTCTCCCCACAGTGGAGGTCTTGCTTATTCTATTTATACCTACATAGTCAGGATTCTCCAGAGAAACAGAACCAATAGGAGAGTATAGAGTATATACATATACTCTATCTATCTAACTATCTATCTATCTATCTATATAGAGAGATTACATGTATATAGGTATTTACAGATATAAATATATATATATAGAGAGAGAGAGAGAGATTATACGTATATAGGTATTTACAGATATACATATATAGAAAGAGAGAGAGAGATGATTAACAAGATCTTGATAGATAGAGAAATGGGCTCATGCCATTATGGAGGCTGAAAATTCCCATGATCTGCCATCTGTTGGTGGTATAATTCAGTCTGAGTCTGGAGGCTGGAGAACCAGAGGAGCCGATGACATAAATTCCTTTTGGAGGGCAGGAGAAGAGATGTGATTTCCTGACTCAATTAGTGAGGCAGGAAATAAAAGGGGGGGGGGGTAAATACCTTTCATTCTACCTTTTGTTCTATTCAGACCCTCAATGGATAGGATGGGACCCACCCACGTTGGGGAGGGGAATCTACTTTAGAGAGTCCACCAGTGCAAATGCTAATCTCATCCAGAAACACCCTCACCAACAGACCCACAAACAATGTTTAATCTGGGCATCTATAGCCACTCAGGCTGACACTTCAATTAATCATCACAACACCAGTTCCATAGTTCTAAACCCAGCCCACTCTTGAAAATGCAATTTAGCATTACATTTCTCATTACTCAAGTATCGATAATATTCCTACCCTGACCACCTTTCAGGCTCCCATGAGGTTTTGCCTCCAAAATAGAGACGGTGGATACCTTCAAGCTCTCCAGTTCTGCTACTTTGAGTCAAATTGTAGAATCAGAAAGAGCTGTATTTGAATTCTGGCCTTGTTTCTTCTTAGTACTTATTTATTTATTTTTACCTATTTATTTATTTTTTACCTTGGGCAGACTATTTTACCTCTCTGTGCCTCATTTTGCTCATCTGTGAATGGGAATAAAATAATACCTCAAGGGTTGTTGAGGGGATAAATAAAAGAATGTAGATACACTCCTTAGCATAGTACCTGACACACAAAAAGAGCTGTATGAGCATTAGCTATGTATCACTGTTTTCTAACATTTAAATAAGACTCCATGGTTTAAAAACACTCTTCTGGATTTATAAGCCCAAAATACCCCATGAAATAGGTAGAACAAATTTTTATGCATATTTTACAAATAAAGAAATGGGGTTTTAAAGAAAATTAGCAACTTTAACTGGATTCTAGCGAAAATTAAAGGCCAAGCTGTCAGCTTCATCTGTTTTTGACCCTGCATTTAGTTACAGATAAATTGCACTCACCTGAGCAGGACCTTTGTTCTTTAAGGAGCCTCTCACACAAATGTTCTAGAAATAGAAAGTGTGGGCTGCATGGACCCCAGTGCCACTGTTCAGGAGACTAAAATAGGGGTGGAAGAAAGGAAGAAAGGTTGCATGTTGGGTTGTAAATTCCCCAGGGGAGAAATAATTGAAGAACTGTTTATGATAGAAAACTATAATTAGGAGTAATGGGATGAAATTAAGGAGAGGGAAATAACAAGTTTTTAATAAGGTTCCAGTATGAGGTATTCAAATTTAATTGTGTTTTTTAAGTAATGTCAGACTCCCAGATGCTGTAGCAATGAAGACTGTATACAAATGGGTGCATAAATAAATGACTTTATAATCCACACAATCAAACTAGTGTGCCTTAAAAGCCAAGATGCCATTTTGCAATTACACATTTAGAATTGGCACGGCAATATGCAAAAAGAAAAAATCTTTTATTGGGCTGGGAATTTGATTGTTTCCTATGTCTTATAACCTTACAACTTACTGAGAAGAATGGAGAAATCCCACCTCCTCTACCAAAAAAAAAAAAAAAAAAAAAGTCCAGGCTCTTCAGCTTATTAGATCTGCATAT
The DNA here is from genome assembly GCF_054177405.1 of Leptonychotes weddellii. Taxonomy (NCBI): domain Eukaryota; kingdom Metazoa; phylum Chordata; class Mammalia; order Carnivora; family Phocidae; genus Leptonychotes; species Leptonychotes weddellii. The sequence continues at coordinate 32,083,695 of NC_138379.1, read as the reverse complement.
GTTGCGATCCATTTTTGAGTTGAAGCATCACACATTAGGAGGTTAATTTAACCAATAGAATGTTACAGTCAACCACTTCAGTTGCATTGTTCAGACCCTCAGAGACCTAAGGAGTGAAGGGGAAAAATATTCATACTAATTTTTACATCTCCCACACTGGAGACACAGTTAATAAAGTCATTCAGAACGAGTGCTACAGGAAATGTGGGAACTTGAAGAGGATGCCCTGCTTTTCTGTTATTGGCTTCTCAGTGGAATCAAATTATTCAGAGTTCTTTGTTTTAAGGTCATTATTTTTCATTAGACAAGCTGTTGCTGTTATCCACAAGTTAATAGTGGGAATATTTCTGGCTGACGCAACAAATACAGCCATAGTTCCGCAGTTATTAATGCCACTAACAATTTAGGATACAATAAATGACTGTGCGCCATGGCATTTAGCACTCACACAATAGCAGGGAACTTGCTACTGATCTGTCTTCTGAAAAGAGAACACACACACACACACGCAGGCGCATGCACTCACGCGCTGAACCCATAATAGTCACTTGCTGATGACTACCAAATACATCATGGCAACTAAATGGAATTTTATAAGTGTAGGGTGTCCAAGTGTGATTCATGATATAAGAAGAGAAATTCTGATACAAAGCACTGGTCTGGGAGTTTGAACGGCTTAAGGCAGCATTAATAGTCATGTTGAACTCATCCAGATGGTAAGGACATATGCAAAGACCTCACTAAAGTGTTTGCAGAATTCTTTCTGCCAGGATATTCCCAGTGGGAATTGTGTGACTGGTCAGTCGGTCACTGGTTCTAATGCTAACATGGTTCGACTCTAGGCTAGTCCTGGCCCCAAGCACAGTAACAGGATTTTACCTTTCTCAGAGATTTATGAGATGCATTGGCATGTTAAAGTCTCCATGGAGCTCTGTAATACATGGACACAACATTTTTAATTTTATTTTAATTTTTTTTTTAAAGATTTTATTTATTTATTTGACGGAGAGGGAGAAACAGGCTCTCTGCAGAGCAGAGAGCCCGATGCAGGACTCGATCCCAGAACTCTGAGATCATGACCTGAGCCGAAGGCAGACGCCCAACCAACTGAGCCACCCAGGCACCCCGGACACAACATTTTTAAAAATTATTTGTGCATTGAACCCTTTCTGTTTGAATTACTAATTAACATTTTGCATACCAACATTTAATGAATATTAGTTTGAAAACAAGATCTTAATCCTCCTGCCTCTTCATATACACAAACACACATGGGGAATTTTCATGATTCAATAGAAGGAAGGCTGCTCCCCATAACTTTCCTACTGATGAAACTCAGATGCTCCAATGGTTGGCAATCTATGGCTATGTAAGAACATTTCTGCTGTGCATTCTTCCTCTGAACCCCAGTCTGGAGAGTTTGCTGGACTCACTTGGGCCTGTTGGGTTTCTCTTATTCTATCCCAGCAAAACTTCTATTATCCAATAAATTTCCAAATTCCACCATGGTTGGGGCATTTTCTCTCTTCACAAGATCCCCCACATATCATCACAACCAAGCCAACTAATGCGACAGATACAAAACTTCTTGAGAGAAGCAGTCATCGCTGAATCACTGGAGTCTAGTTCAGTGTCTGTCACAAGGTCAAGGCTTACTGATTGTGACTAAATTAAATGAAAACCACCAGGGCTTTTCACAAATTCATTCAGTTGGCTAGAATGGTGGCCAAAGATTTTCTGACCAATGTTTTCAAGGCTTATCACTGTTCTCCCAATTCCTAATTGCTCCCTGCTCACCATCAATAAGCATGTTTCAGCAACCACATGAACAGATGAGTGCTTCATAGGGCAAGTTCAATTGACTTATTCCTTGTCCTTTGAGAGCAGACAGTGTCCATTTCTTTTCCTCATAAGAATCCATAATTTAATTCAGTTACTAGAATGTGACAAATTGCTATCATAACTTATATACCTTTTCATATTCAGTAGTTTGTCTTGTCTCCTACCATATCAGGTTCCCAGGCAGATCAGCCCTTATTCAATACAGACTAAATACATCCATAAACCAGATTGTTCAAAGTGCAGATTAGCCGCTTTCATTTTCTGGTTAACTAAAGGTTGCACTCCAATCTGCTGGCCTGCTCTGAGACTGGATGGCTTCCTGAGTTATCATCCTATTGCATGGGTTCTGCGTTGTGTTAGAGATAGGGAATCATGACTCATAGGAGGTCAGGAGTGAGAGGATCTTAGAAATTGTCTAGTAATAGAATAGTTGTAATATCAGTGGTAACACTTTCACTACATTATCTTTACATAAGCTTCTTAAATTAGGAAGTATATTCTCATTATTTCAACCAGCCTATGAGATTGGCAGAAAATAAATACAGGGAAACACAGTGATTTGCTCAAGATCACATAACACCAGGATTTGGCACAGATCTTTTGCCTCTGAGCCCAGCATTCTTTCTCTATTATCTGAAGAGGAAGAAGGAGGAGGGGGAAAAAGGAAGGGAAGGAGAAAGGGGAGAGAAGTGGAGGAGTTAAGAGAAGAAAAGATAAAAGGAGAGAAGTACTTGAACCCAAGTATGTGCTTAACAAATACTTTTGAATGAATGATGATAATTCTTACATGCATATAAACTCTTTGTGCTTTAGTTTCCTCATAATTAAAATGGATAATAGTCTCTACCACATGTTGTTGTGAAGTTTAAGTGAATTGCTATCCAAAAATTAACATATGTGTATGTGTGCATATTTACATATGTATCTTAGAATAGTGCTCATTATATAGTTAAGTACTCAAATAATGTCAACCATTATTAAATGTACAGTACTATACAGGTTACAAAAGTTTTGAAAATATTACCGTAATTCATCTTCAAAATAACTCTTTGAAATCTGTGATTATATCTTCATTTTATAGATGAGAAAATGGAAACACAAAGGGTTTAAGTGACAGTATTCAGGTGGTGGTAGCTGGGTACTTGCCCACCCCACAGCTACCTCTTACAACTAGCCACAAATGGGAGTGAAGACTTCACAGAATGAGTGGTCATGTCCATCATCACACAGTTCAGTTAGGTGCAGGATGTTGGGCTCCATGTGTGCCAAGCCCAGGACACAACCTGGATACTGGGAACATCTTATTTTGTCTTCATCTACACTGTCAGCTTGTTATCTCAAAATGCGTCTCTTTCTCTTGATGAGAATAGTTCAGAAAGAAAAAGAATAATCTGCTAAGCAAATGATCTAGTTAATTAAGCTCTAGCTAAGATTTTACTTTCTAATTACACCTTCATACTAGAACATTTTGTAAACATTGACTATAAGGCAGAGAGACACGTTGGGAAGGAACAGGTTAACCAGCCTGAATCTTCATTGCATTTGTAACTCAACCACTGGCTAAAATAGGGAGCTCCCCCATCCCCAATCTGGAGCTTTGTCTCTGTTTTCCTCCCTTCCCCAGCCCCTTCTATTTTGGGTTACCAATATACCTTCTCAAGGCAGTTGGATCATAACCCAAGCTAATTCTCACCAAGAGAGAACACAAAGAGCTGTACTCCCAATGTTAGTACAGCTTCAGTTAGGCCACTGCAGATGACATCTCCTGAGCATCCTGTCTTGGAGGGATTGATCAGGTGTGCTATGCTGAGCACTGTCTCTCCTGTAGGTAGGAAGCACTCCCCAAAGTGTCAACTGGCAGTTTGCTCACTGGTTAGGATCTTCACTAAATCAGCCATAGTGTGATCACAGTGTCATTACTTGGAATTAGAAAGAACTGACTTAAATTTTGAACCCACTGTTTACCTACTACATCTTTCTTCCTTGAAGAGTCAATTAAAGCTTTTGAATCTCAGTTTCCCTATCCAAAAACTGGAATAATAATATTTACCTCTGGGGTTTGTTGGAGAATGAAACAAGCCATGCATTAATGATACTTAGTCTAAAATCCTGTTATTCACTATTCATGGGTAGGTATGTTGAATAGCTATTTTTGACTGTGAGGTATTTGACATAAGTTAAATCCAGTCCCTCACTTTTTTAAAGTCCTGAGTCTGAACCACTCTAATGAACTCTGCTAGCAACCTCCTTCTTAAGGTCTGAGAGGAGAAATGTGTTAAAGGATTTAGGGAGACTTCATTTAACCTTGTGATGAGATGAAAACCATGCTCCCCCAAGTCAGTTCTCAGCCCTGTCAACATCTCTGCCTTTGTCTCTCTGTTAATTTTGTCCTGTTGGCCTAGACCAATACTACAAGGCATTTAACTGTGTTAATTAAAAATACCAGCCAAGCAAGATTCTTAAGGATGGATCTGCCAAAGGCAGTCTCCAGTTTTAAACAGCCAGATTGATTTAAGAGTTTTTAACCAACTGCTCTATAAATTTCCCAGCCAACAGCTTGGTGTTGTGGAACAGTAAGTGCGGGTTGGAAGCCCAGTGGTTTGCAGGCTCTCTGCCATGTGAAGGAGCCAGAGGGAGGGGAGTGAGAATAAAGCTTATCCTCAGGACAGTGGGAGAGAATCTGGAAGAGGACAAGGAAGGGAAATTAAGAATGTTACTTCAGATCCAGGTGCAGAATGATTAGCTGCTGTAACTTACTTTGGTCAGAACTTTGGAGGGTGCTGGAGCACTACTAAGTAGACTGCAAAGTTTCAGTAGACCAGGCTAGCTGTTGGACACATAGAAATGAGGGCACTGCCTGGCAGTGAGGGTGTTTGTTTACAAAAGTCAGGCTTATGAGCTATTGGAAAAGGAATAGAAGATGGGACTCTGTGGTTTTCGTTCTGGAGAAAATAAACCACTTCAGTGCCCCATGGTGCAGATGGTGGGCCATGATGAGCATCCCCACCATGAGCAAGGCACATGCTGAGGTTTCAGGAAGCAGATGGTAACTGTGGCTCCAAACAATCTGCCCATAGCTAGTCAATATCCAATAAGTGGATGACAAGGGAGTAGAATCTACTCTTCTCCCCCTCCGACCCACCAATGGGATAGTAGGTATAGGCAGTGTGTCAGGGTCTCAGCAGAGCTGGATTGGATTTAAAGATGCTTCTGAATGTTCTGAACCATGTGGGGACTTTCTCTTTGTGTTCTAGAATTACAACCTAGATTGTGCCTACTTTTTTTCAACACTTGAAATGAAGACGTGAAGTCTCACACTAATATATTGCTCATCATCCTTTACTGGGCACCTAGGAAGTTGGAAGTTCATTAAAATACAGATGCCTAAGCCTCAATACAGACCTGTTGGATCAAAATGGTGGTTTCCAAGTGTCTGTATGTTTAAGAAGCACCACGTGTGATTTTGATATTTACCCAAGGTCGAGAAGCTTATAGGTTTTACTCTTTACACAGTAATGTGAAGACAATGCAGTGTGGGAGGTCCACATGTCCTTGCAGTTCAAGAGTCCTAGCTTTAACACTTACCACATAAGGGCTTTGGGTCAATTACTTCACTTTTTAAATCCTTAGATTCCTCAAATGAAAATGGGGATGATGATAGTAATTCCACATAACATTGATATAAAGATTATTAAATGAGTTTACATACATTGAAATTATTTGCTCATATAGTATTAGTCCTTTGTTCTTTCTCAGACACAGTCATGATACAAATACCCCTGAGAGATGTAAAATGTCAACCAGAGACACCATATCAGAGTGGAAAGAATAAAGACAGGTCTGGATCCTAGTTCCCACTCTATTACTCTCTCCTCTTAGGTAAGAAATTTAAACTCCTGACACTTATATCTTCATTAGTAAATTGGTCTCATAAACTATAAGGTGATCCAAATCTAGTGATTGTCTAATTTTGAATGTCCCAACCTAAGAATGCTTTTACATTTCTAAAGCATTGTTAAAAAAAACAAAGAAAAAAAATTATGTGGCAGACTACATATGGCTTACAAAGCCTAATATATTTACTGTGTTTTATGTCTGTGTTTTTTTAAGATTTTTTTTTTTAAATTTATTTATTTGAGAGAGAGAATGAGATAGAGCATGAGAGGGGGGAGGGTCAGAGGGAGAAGCAGACTCCCTGCTGAGCAGGGAGCCTGATGCGGGACTCGATCCCAGGACTCCAGGATCATGACCTGAGCCGAAGGCAGTCACTTAACCAACTGAGCCACCCAGGCGCCTCTAAGTCTGTTTTTTTAAAGAAAACATTTGCTGATGCCTGGTCATAGAACTGCATTTCTCAAGCTTTAATATGCACGTAAATCATCTGGAGATCTCTTTAAAATGCAGATTCTTATTTAGTGGGTCTGGGGTTGGGCCTGGGGGTCTGCATTCCTAACAAGCTACTAGGTTATGCTGATGCTACTTACTCAGGGACCACAGTCAAGTAGCAAGGGTCAGGCTAATTCAGATTTAACTGGTATGTGGTAGGCCTGGGCACTCCTTATGTTTACAAAGCGTACCAAGTGATGATAACATGATGATAATGTGCAGCCAGGGCTGAGAGCCACTGTTATTGGGATCATCTGAGCAGAATTTGTCTAATTAGCTGTCACCTTAGAAAACAGAATCAAGTCTCTGGAAATGTGATTCAAGACAGGTGGGTTCTGGTAGCAATGAAGACAACGGCAGATAAAAGGAAGAAGTTTGGCTGTTAAGAGCCTATGCATAAAATGCCATTGTTTAGTTTCTGAATTTTTATGGGCCAGAACTTTTGTCTTATCTGTTCTTTTTTTAAATAGCTTTGGTTCATCTTCTTCTCTTTCTTTTTCAACCTATGCTATCTGCGTGTCTGACCACGCTGGACTTGATTTCTGGTTCACTTAAATTGAATAACTATCAGCCCCCTTCTGTCAGACTTACTTGATGGCCCTGACCCCAAATTGAAAATAGGGATTGCTGGAATTTTAGACATAATAGCTGGAAAAGAATCCCAAAGACTAGGGCAGCAGTAAAATGCAAAACAACCTCTACTCCAATTTCTGTCTTGCCCTCCCATTCTCCCTCTCCTGTAGGCACACAGCATTATGACATAAAACAGACTAATATAATTAGCACTTAATTGTATAAACTGAAGGATTATTATTCCTCCGATATCCATCAGATGAATGAAAATAGTGACAGTGAAAATAAAAACCTACCTCTGCCTTAGTACCCAGGAGAAAAGCAATAAAAAAGGACAGCTCTGATGCATCACACATTTCTAGCTTTGCCAGAGTTTTTCAGGTGTGACTTGACATTTGTAGGTGAACACTATTTGGATAAGGTCTTTGGGTGTGCTGGCAGTTTTACAGAAGTGGAACTGTTCTGGAATTTTGTAATTTTAGGCATTTACTTTTATGGCCCTTTGATTGGCCAAGTTAAGACTGAAATGAAATGTAATGTCACCAGTCTAAGAAGTTGGAAATAGTGACAAAGATCAGGCAAACAGAGCCATGACCTTTCACCGTGGTGGCTGGGAAGGAACACAATATAATAGGGGTGAGCCTTGGGCAGCATAGAGGGAGATGCCGGGATGTTAGCAAGAAGAGAAAATAATTCAATTTGAGCTACCAGCCTCAGAGCCGTGTTTGACCCAACCACTGTCATCTGAGGCCAGGAACCAGTGCACAGCTGGAGACAGCGTGGTTGTGAAGCAAACAGATCAGGGGCCCAGGCCTCCGAAAGCCAGTTTCTCATTTATGGCCAGCAAACACTTTATTTTACTGCCTTGAGCTCTTTTCTATAGTACCTGTTTTATATATTTATATATGCAACACACCAGGTAGAAACTCCAGAAAAAGTTATCATTGGTCATAGATTGTCCTTCGTCATCATTAGACAAAGATGGTGGTCTCTGTCCACTGCATGAAGGGTTAACTTTGTAACTAGACCGATGGTCCCAGCCCAAGTATGGGGTGCTCAAAGGCCATTCCAAAGTAACCTTGAAATGGATCTATCGTCGCCACAAATGTAATGTGATGTATTATCAACACAGATGAGATGCATGACTTATAAGTTAAAAAAAGAAAAAAAAACATTAACTCTCCCAAAAGCTAAGTTTGAGATACTTGGGCTTAGAGAATTTAATTGATGGTTTAGAAAAGAAAAAAAAAATCAGAATGGATTTGGGAAAGCTCTAGTGCTTTTTGTTGTTTTGTTTTTTTCTTTTTCTTTTTTTCATTTTTAATCTTGATAATCTGGAATCAGCAAAAATTTTTTGAGTAGTCCCTAAATATGGTGTCATAGTTGGACAGGACTCAGTGATCATTTTTTAGTTAAGTATGTGCACATTTGTGAAAAACAAAACAAAACGGTGACACATATGCTTATGCTGTGTCTAAAGGTAAGATATGCCTTTAATGAATCCTAAGAGATCAGAGAAGTCATATGTGCTTTCAAGAGCACAATAAGCAGAAGTAGAACGTTTACTCAGAAAAAAATCCACTTATAAAGATTGCAGAGAACTGAGAATACACACTATCCCTTCCCATGAGATCCTTCATACTGAATCTTTGTGAACATGAATCTATGGGAACATAACATGTTCCTCCTTGTACTATGCTGAGATTTAAAATGGAATTCCCTGTTTTCCTGACTTGAAAAGCACATCTCATTTTAAGCAAGTTTTATTACATACGGCATTTACCCTTATTGAGCTCTGCCTGGCTATGCCCAGAGTGAAATTTGGGGAAGGCACTGGGGCCTGATCAGTATCCATAGAGGTGCTTCTTCCACATTTGGGAAGTCCACAGGTCCACAAACCCAGCTGCCCTGAGAACAAGTCCAGTCAGCAGGAAGGGGCAGGGTGTGGCCAATACCGGCCGAGGAGCAGGATGAGAGCGCAGTGCTATACCGGATCCAGGGAAGGAAGAAAAACAAAATGTGCCTCTTATGGCAGCAAATAAACGTTTGCTCTCTAATCTCCCTGAGCTTTGATTTTTCTTCATTTATAAAACAGGGATAATGATCGCGTCTTCCTCATAGGTGCATTATGACAATTATGAGCTAGTACATGCCAAGCAAGTAGAACAGTTAAGGGCTACATAATGTTAGGGATTACTAATAAAATACTTGACTATCACAAAATGCATTATCAAATGATAATGATCACCTGCCCTTCAATAGTTATTTCTTTTTCTGGGATGAAATAAAGAAAACCACTCGAAGAAGCCAGACCCCAATTCTTCTATTGCCACATTCCCAATTGTAATGTGTCCCAAGTCACACAATTAGTAAGTGGTTGGAACAAGAACTTGAATCTAGATCTAGCAATCATGAAAAGAGACACATCAGTAAAATGAAAATGACTGTTGAAAATCACACCCAGATCATAATTGCAGCTTATATAAACTGGTCAGTGTTGCAGACTTCGTATTGATATTGAAACTGCGAAATCCAAACACAAATAATCATGGTGACCATTTCTTAAAATTCAGATTTTGGAGTTTGAAAATCTCCAATAATTTTAAAAATCCACACTTTACAAAGTTGTGAATGCCTTTTAGTTTTACATATTTTTATATCTATGATCTCAAATAAAATGTGCACCTCAGATACCTACCTATGAGAAGTCTAATAAAAGAGAAATTTCTTCCTCAGATTTCCAAATGTGAAGATGTAGTTCAGAAATATTGAGCATAACTGGGGCACCTACGTGGCTCAGTCAGTTAAGCATCTGATTCTTGATTTGGCTCAGGTCATGATATCAGAGTCCTAGGATCAAGCCCCGTGTGAGGCTTGCACTCAGCAGGGAGTCTGCTCAAGGATTCTCTCTCTTCCTCTCCCTCTGCCCCTCTCCCCACTCTCTCTTTCTCTGTGAAATAAATAAATCTTAAAAAAAGAAATAGACCATGTTGCTCTGAATAATATCAAGCTAAAATAATATTTATTTTATTATTTAATATTTATTGTGGTCATAAAATAAATATTAATATTGGAGGAAGCATCAGTCATAATACACTCATAAAATCCTATTAACTAGGCATAATTTGTCCAAATTATCTAGATAAATATGGAACTTCTGATTTTAAAGGCACGGACTCGATGAGCAATGAATCCAAGTAATTTGGGAATAGCTCGTTAAAATCCACAGCTAGGGGCGCCTGGGTGGCTCAGTTGGTTAAGCGACTGCCTTCGGCTCAGGTCATGATCCTGGAGTCCCTGGATCGAGTCCCGCATCGGGCTCCCTGCTCAGCAGGGAGTCTGCTTCTCCCTCTGACCCTCCCCCCTTTCATGTGCTTGCTCTCTCTCATTCTCTCTCTCTCAAATAAATAAATAAAATCTTAAAAAAAATAAAATAAAATCCACAGCTAGTTATCACTGAAGTTTGCCAGTTTGAATTTTACTTGTAATATATTTTTTAAGATATATACTTTCTGAAAGTAGAAACCCCAAACCATAGATATCACGCAAGTACAAGTAAAATTTGGTCCTGTATGACCTCTTATTTTCAGATTCAGATATGCTCTACACAATGGGCCAGGTCTTTGTGTATTGTCATTCAGCCACTGACTTAGGTAGGGGCAGGTTTTAAACTCTCCAATTATTGTCCTTTGCCTGGAAGCCCTGAGTGGAAGACATTTGTATCCCTTTGGATGGCAATCAAACAAACTACCAACTTGTTGAGGGTCACCACCCTGACCCCTCTGTCACCCTCCTACCGTGTACAGATGCATAAAGAAACACCACCTCCGACTCACTACTTTTTCATCTCCATTCACACTTTTATAAGATCAGTCCTGTGATGCAGCATTCAGAGTGAAATATTTATCAATGCCACTAACAATGAAATATTAATAAAATAAAAGAGAACAATCATTGCACCAAGAGAAAGATCAACCACCTGCCCTGGCCTCAGCTGTAGTATGACTTAGGCCTTAGTCTCTGGGATACAACCATGACATCTAGCCCAACTCCAACCTTCCTACACTCCATACAACAATCTGCATTCAATGCCCTCAGTTTCTTCTTAGGAAATATCACCATAGGCATCTTTCAAAATAAGTGATTTTATTTCTAAACCTTGGACTCACCAGCACTCTGCTCTCAAGGATGGAGCACCTGAGGGTTGCCTTCAGAGGCAATCATCCTGAGAACTTAGAAGTTTTGTATTTCCATCCAGGCTCTAGAAACTCCCTTCTCATCAGCCTCCAGATAATTCTAGTCATCATTTCTCAAAGTGTGAGAGGATGTGCACAGCATAATCTCGTACAATGGTCTTCAGAAAGAAAACAAACAAATAAAAAAGGATTCTAGGATTCAGTAAGATTGCTACATATTATAGTTTCTACCTCCCACTTCGGAAATCCTTTATGCATGTTAGCCTACTGAAATTCTACAACAGAAAAACCTTGAACTTTAAATACCCCTTATTTTCCAGAGATACTCAACTAAGAAATCTATATTTTGGGAATACCCACCAACATCTTTCTAGATCTAGAATTCTGGAAAATATGCTTTGGAAAGTGTTGTTATCTCATTTATTATAATTTCAGTTTTTATCTGTCTGATTTTTAAATCATTATGGTACACATGACAGCTGCTCACCAATACCTCCCATTCTCCTTTCAGGTCCAATAGGGACGTGACTTCCCCTCCCCTTTTAATTTAGGCATGGCCATATGACCGCTAAAATTTATGAAATGTGATCAGAAATGTGTCGTTTTCAGGTAGAAGCATTTAATTCCTGGTATGAGTCCATCCAGAGTGCTCCCAACCATGCTATGAGGAAGTCATTATCATTCCTATATTGCGAATGACAAATCTAATTTTCAGAAAAGGCTAAGACAGGATTCTAATTTGTATATTGCAAATCCCGTGCTTTTTCTACCACACCTTGCTGCCTGAAGTTGATATTCATATCACATTAAGATGCACCTATCATCTTCCAAAGTGAAATGTTATTCCTTTAATGAATTTATTTTTGCAGCCATTATTCATGTGGAATTCAAGACACTACTCCACCTAAAGTTACGGTTTTATTAGTATAAGTGGCATGAGTTTAAAGCAATGTTACTTATTTTTCCACAAAAACTAGATATCTATGCATGTCTTCCTTTGAGTTAATACAAATATAATGAAATCTAATATTCTCCAATATTCCTAAAGCTGCTCAAACCATGCTAATTAATAGGGTAGAGGACATCAAGATGTCTTCTTTCTCTTTTACAGCATTAGATGAATAGTCAGGAGATTTGGATTCCTATTCCGTTTTTTTCCTCTAGATTTCTTTATGTGTTTGGGAAAGTCATTAAACTTTTTAAGTTGTAATATCCTCATTTCTAAGATAAGGATAGTAACATTTGCTTTGCAAGCCTCACAGGTTATTTTTTACTTATACACTCCGGAAAATTAAGTGAGATTACATAAATTTAAAAAAAACCCCACCATTTTACACCAAAAAGGACACTGGAAATGCTCAGTATTGTTAGTATGCTCTTCCAACCACTTTGCTCCTTTATGTTATTCTCATGCAAAACACTTATCATAATCATTTTCCTTCTCTTCTATAAAACAACCAAAAAAAGTTAAAATTGCCCATCATTTCCAATAACACTGCCAATACCCTAAACTCTCAACACTAGATAAACTCCACTGCTCATTTCTCATGCCTGAATCCTAGTAACCAAGCACCGCTGGTGAAATCCATGTAACAAAATAGATTTTTTTTAAAGATTTTATTTATTTATTTGACAGAGAGAGACAGAGCAAGAGAGGGAACACAAGCAGGGGCAGTGGGAGAGGGAGAAGCAGCCTTCCCGCTGAGCAGGGAGCCCGATGTGGGGCTCGATCCCAGGACCCTGGGATCATGACCTGAGCCGAAGGCAGATGCTTAATGACAGAGCCACCCAGGCACCCCAACAAAATAGATTTGAATCATAAAATGCATAATCATCATTCTCAGTTGGGTCTTTAACACCACACCCCAAACTTAACATTTCTCTTACATTCTCCCCAAACATTTTAAACATTACCAAGTCTCCTAAAACTCTGCTATCCCCACTGAAACCTTCCAACCAGGCATACATATATGCCTGTGCCCAGCAGATAACCTCCTTTTCACTTTCCAGAAATTTTTTTCAGCGTTAAGTGTGTTGAGTGCCTATTAAACACTAGGCATTGTTTTAGGTACTGAGAATATAGTGATTCAATAGACATATAACATCCTTGGTTTCCTAGTCTTAGGATCTAAAGCAAAAGACAGAGAATAAATATACGAACTGATCTCAAATAGATAAGTATATGAATGATTAAATTAAGTAATAGAAGAATAGACAGATACAGATTGACCAGTATGATAAATTCAGGTAGTGATGTTATAGAGACAGTAAAACAAGGTAATAAGATGGTGACAAGGATATCTTATACACAGTGATCAATAAGAGCCCTTCTGAGGAGGAGTCACTTGAGCAATGAGGCAGAGAATACTGGTTACTTATCCCAATATCAGTTCTCTCTTCTTAACAACAGAGCTCCAATTTTTAGTGGGTACATGGTCACCAAGGAAAAGTAACACATTTCCTGTACTCTCCTACAGCTAGGTGTCACTGTATAACCAAGTTGCAGCCAGTGAGAGCTAAGAAGTGCCGTGTGTTGCTCTTGCAAGTTCTTAAAAGGGTGGGGATGAGCCCTTCTTTCCTGCTTCCTCCATCCTACCTCCTAGAATTTGTTGTAATTGCGATGGAAAAATGTTCGTGAGGTAGGGAGAAAAGTCTGGGAATCTGCCCAGATTTGCATTTGAGAAAGAACACTGGTTGCTCTCTGGAGAATGGACCATGGGGAACAGTTTAGAAGCAGGGTAACTGGTTAGGACACTATTATAATCACCCAAGGGCAAGATGATGGTAGGTAGGACAGATGCAGAGGAAATGGTAAAAATGGCCATATTTTGCATATCTTTTCGAAGAGAAGCCAACAAGATTTGCTATTAGCTGATGTGAAGAGCAGCAAATGAGAATTAGATGCATTAAGGATAACTTCTATATTGCTGGCTGGGCCAACTGGTTGAATTGTGGTGCCATTTACAATAAAGACTGGGGACAAAGCCGGTCTGAAGGAAGGACCAAAATTCTATTTAGATGCACGTGTGAAGCCTGGTGTGTCTATTAGGCTCAGTCAGTTGAGCATCTGACTCTTGATTTCAGCTCAGGTCATGATCTCAGGGTCTTGGGATTGAGCCTGTGTTGGGCTCCACGCTCAGTGGGAAGTCTGCTTGGGGATTCTCATTCTCCCTCCACCCCTCCCCAGGCTCTCACGCACATGTGTGCACTCTTTCTCTCTCTCTAAAATAAATAAATCTTTTAAAAAAATGGTAAACAAAAATCACGAAATTGGCACAGTGGTGCATAATGGCTAGCCTCTACTGCTTCTGGAGTCTCAGGTCTCTGACACCTGCTTGTATCTGCCATCTACGCAGCAGTGAACAACTAGTTACAAGCACGGCACACTGTAAGTACATTTCCTGCCTTGGTGCCTTCACCACACGTGTTCTCGTACTTGCAAAAACTTCCCCTCAACACCCTGTGTGTTGCTACCTCCTAATTATTCTTTAAGACTACTCTCCTTTCTGAGCTAGAGTTTCTCGATGCTGCCAAAGCAACTGTGCAAACCTCTTATAAATAATTTTCATGTTAAATTGAATTTGTTTATTAACTTGTTTGTTTCCATCATTAAAATTAAGCTATAAAGTAAATATGCGTTTTATCTCTGAATACCCAGAACCTAGCTCAAGACATTTAATTAGTGCTATTAAATGAATAAATGATATCTATGGTATCCTGGTGATGGCCATGTTTCTTAATCAACCAAAAATGTTTACTCCCTACACATCTTCCACAAATGGGAGTGTCTCTATTGAAATCCTCCTTGATTTTCTTGTTGCTATCTGATTAAATATTCAGATACTTAAGGGACCCCCATCGTAAGAGAACTTGCAATGTAAGTGAGCAAGGTTATATAAAATAGCATAGCATTGTCATGAGTTAGCGGAGAGATTGCAAATATCGGGGTTTTCACTTGCCTTATTTACCTTTATCCTTTGACAAATATCCTTAATCACAGTAGTCCTACTGAGACTGGATGTGGCCTTATAAGCTTTTGCAACATAGGTTTTTTAGACAGTCAGTATCAGAGTTAGCATAAGAAATTTTATTATCTATCCATTAACTAGTACAATGAGTTGGATGAGAGTAATGCCCTCAATAAATGAAACAAAGTCAAAGTCAACTTTGGTGATGGAGGGAGATTAACACTAAGGAAGATTGAGAGAATGTTGCGTACTCTAGGAAAAGGACAGGTAGCCTCATGGCACTAGGTAGCTTCCCAAAGGAGGTAGTTTAGTTAGGAGATGGGAGAGAAACCAACAATGAATTTGGGATTTTTTTTTTTTTTTTCAAATGGTTTAGTACGGTTTAGTAGTTTCTTATAAAGACAATGAATTTTCTCCAGCCCACCATCAATCTCATGTATGTTAATGGAACTCTTATCCATATGGTGGGCTATAGAGTAGCTCATGTGCAAAAGAACAGAGTGATTGTGAAGGATCTGAAATCTGCTTTTCAGAAATATAGGTAAAAAGTTATCCGAAGAAGATAATACCTTAGTAGAACTCTGAGATTTTAATGCCAGATAGCACTATTGTATTCTAAAGGCTGTGAACTTCTTGAAGGCCAGAACCTCAGTTTAAATATCTCTCAGGTGCTTGGCACATGGGTCTGACACAGGATTGGCACCTAATACTACACACCGATTCTAGAACTTCCTAGAATAGTATAGTTTCTTAATCTCCACAGTGGCCCCTCCTGACCACTTAGGGAATATTCATCCCATGAACGCTCCCAAAAGGAACAAACTAGAGAACAAACTTCAGACAACCAAGAACAATTGGACAAACTGTGGTGTAAAGTCCAGGAGTGAGCTTTTAAATAAGAGTAAGTAGGGACGCCTGGGTGGCTCAGTCGGTTAAGCGTCTGCCTTCAGCTCGGGTCATGGTCCCAGGGCCCTGGGATCGAGTCCTGCGTCAGGCTCCTTGCTCAGCAGGAGTAAGCAGGGGGAGAGAGGGAGAAGCAGAGAGGGAGAAGAAGCAGGCTCTGCCTGCTCTGCCTGCCGCTCCCCCTGCTTGTGCTCTCTCTCTCATTCTCTGACAAACAAACAAATAAATAAATAAAATCTTTTAAAAAAATAACAGTAAGTAGAGAGGATAAGAGTGGTAAAATCATTTGTAAATGTCATATGTTCTGACAATATAGCTATAATGCAATTAACAAAAATGGAAGAAGATGAAAGTGCAAAGTAGAATCTGTTTACTGATGGTCTTGTTGGTATTAACTTACTAGACAAATGAAATAGCCCAAGTTTAAGCATCTGTAAGAGTGCAGGGATAACTTTAACATAATATGTGTTTCTAAAATTGAGTAATGGAAGAGAGGGAGGAGAAGAGAGGAGAAAATCTTCCTTATTATTTATTGTAGGTACCTGAAAGATATTTTCTAAAAAAGATGGCACCAAAGATAGTATATAAAGAAAGGTATTGGTCTAATAGAAACCATAGAACAAAAGGATAAACTATCCTAAAAAACAGAACAATACCAACAAAAACCTTTTTGAAAATGACAGTGTAGTGACATGTTTAGTGTATACATGTATATTAATAAATATATCATAAAACCATATGACAGAAATTAGAATTTCTAGTTTATCATTAAATATATGAACTTAACTTTATTATGAGGGAAAAAAAAGATGTTTAGACTGACTAACAAATCCATATTCAACTGTTACTGAATATATAAGAGACACACCCCACACAAACTGATCCACAAAAGTTAAAGATACACCAAGAAGATGCAAATGAAAAGAAAAATTATAATTTTAATATCACATAAGAGAGAATTTAACCCCAAAATGACACTTTATAATCTAAAGGTTACAACCAAAAATAAAGGTAAAACAATTAATTATGTGCTAAAAAAAAAAAAAACCTACAGCAGCAAATTTGAATTAGCCATATTAGGATAAATTTTCATTATTATTTTCCCCAAAATACATATTTCCTAGCTCTCACAACAGGAAAGGTTTAAAAGTAAAGTTCAGGAACAATGAGCTCATCTCACGCCCATGTTGTGAAGCCTAGTCCTCCAGAGGTAACGGCTGATTCCAGATTTGGGGAAGCATATAGATCCTTGGTAAGTCTGGGATAGCTGTTGTGCTTTCAGAAAGCAAGGAAATGAGCAGAGACTTAGAGGTTATGTCAAAGGATACAGTGGCCACCATGAAGGGACCAAAGATGCAAAGAGACACAATTCAAGCATCACAAAGAATAATTGGACTCAAACTCATTGTGTATATAAAAATCTACCAATTCATGATGATATATGAAAGAAAGAGAGAGAGCATCACACCTCTCCCAATTAATTGGTTATATTAGATGTAACAGGCCCCACATGCCTTCTCTAAAAATTTAACAATTATGCTTTTCCTATAGGAATTGTATTTTAGGCTACCCAAACCACCTCATTATATGAAAGAATGTTTTTCTTTGTTAAAAAAAAAAATTGCAACCTCTAATGCAATCATTGGTTCTTGCAATGATTATTAGGGGCAGGAACCATCACATGAAATGCTGATGGAGAATAGAACAGAAGGATGATGCTATCATAACCCAAACACATGGGTAAATCAGCATCACTGGAAGGGAGATGGTCAAGTATTTTGTGTCTCTTGATGTGATGAATATAAGACATACAACACTATCTATGAAATAATCTTACCAAAATGGTTGAACCTGATTCTAATGGAGGGTCAGTCTCTAGAGCTTACTTTCAGTTTACAAGGAATAATAATGAAGAAGCAATGAGACACAGCCAATTGTGGGACATTCTTCAGATCAACTGGCCTGGCTTTTGTTTTCTTGCTTGTTTGTTTTTAAACAAATCAATACCATGAAAAAATAAATAAAAAGGAGAACTACTATTCTAGCATTAAAGAGGCTCAGATTCCTAACAATCATATGTAATGGTGGACCTGAGTTGGACTATAATTTAAAGAACCCACCAGTAAGAAAACAAGAAAGAAATTTTGATTATTGGCAAGTATTGGAGGGTACCAATGATAAGCATTAATTTTGCTAGGTATGATAACAGCACTATAGTTGTGTAAGAAAACACCCATGGATTTTAGAGATACATACTGAAGTCTGTAGGTTGAAATAATATGTCTGGGATCTGTTTTAAAATACTTCAAGAAGAAAAGATAAAATGCTTCAAGAAGAAAAGAGAATGGAAAGAGACAGATGAAGCAAGTGTGACAAAACCTAGATGAATTGGTGGGTTTGGGAAATGTATTTGTGGGCTTCTCATACTGTTAGCTCTATTTTGTGAATATCTGATAATTTTTAGAATAGTTCTTACAAAATGAAAAGAACAAAAAGAAAGAAGTACTCATTTGTTTAATAAAATATGAGAATAAGAAAAGAGGTAAAGTTTCTCTGGAAACATAAAGATCCAGTTAGGAGCATAAAACAGTGGCTACCTTGTTTTCAAAAATAAAACAAGGACACAGCACATCAAGCCATTTTTTATGAACCTTACTCAAATTGTATTGTAACTGCTAACCTTTGTAAATGAGATTTTTCTTTAAATGTGCCCTAAGGCAATTTATATTTATTTTCATGTTTATGGCTAAAACCAAGGAAACCAAACTCTAGTGGAAAAAAAAATTGCATTTCCTTTCCACCTGAGCCTAGCATAAGGAAGACTGGTACCTTTCCTTTTCTCTGCATTTTTCCTTTTGTAATAAAGCATTTAAGTTTATTTGTTAGCAAGACCTGTTCTGTGGTCAAGAAAGCTCTCGGGGAGATTTGGGCATTTAATGCCAGCAAATGGAATCTTGGATGGTGAAGTTGATCTTGCATTTGGCTTGTAAGAAACGCTGAGCCAAAAATCTCATGGCATTCTAGAGAAGTCTGGCTGTGTCGTGTGCCTGTCTATTCACAATAAAAAATAAATCACAGGATTAGCTTACCTAGCAACAAGCAATAGGGTGGCGAGTTTCAAAGAAATCACAAAGACCACCTATGCCATTGAATGCCAGTCATCTCCGTTAATTCTGTTACCACCCATTAAGATGAGCATGAAGGGCTTGTCCCTAAGTGAAATTGCAGTTGGGGTAACTTGTCTTGTAGTATCCACTAATCTCCTTGGTTCCCCTCTTTCCACCATGATGTCACCCTCTTCCTTTTTGGCCAAACTTAGGCTTTCTTGGACCTTTTGGTCTATGGCAATTATAAAGTGATAAGCATATTCACTACAAGGAGCTCTTCACTTCATAGACAAACCTTCCCAGGACTTTTGACATTTAAAAAGCACCAATACTTGATTCAAAAAGTATGGCAATCTATTGGAGGAATCTCAGCAACTAACACATAATACAAGTAGCACAAAGGAAAATGGGCAACCCCATCCTGTGATGATAATAGTTAATACTGACTAAGTATAGACTATGTGACAGTTCTTTACATGCACAATTCATTTAATCCTCACAACTATCCCATAAAATAGCTGTCATTGTTACCACTGAATTATAGGAAACTGAGCACCGAGAAGTAAAGCAACATGCATGGGTCACACAGTGAGTCAGTGACAGAGCAATATTGGGACTCAGTCTGACTCCAAACTAGTGATTGATATAAGCCAGGCAATGGGCTAGGCACTTGGCATTCTGTACAGATTCCCCTTGCCTCCATGACTTGCTGTTTGTTTGTTCATTTGTTTAGTGACTTGATTGAATTAATTTTGTGAAGCCTGTTTCCCCCACAGCGTGAAGCCTCTGATGTTCCTGTTCAGAATTGTTTTCCTTGTTTGTATCTCTTAGACTGGCTTCCTGGGGTTTGCTCCTGGGTCAGCATAAGCCACATATTGGTCAAAGATTATGCTGAAGCCCTATCAGTCAGTTAAATTTTTGCTCGTTACCTTTGGTCTCTAAGTGGCTTAGAGACCACTTTCACAATTTAGAACATTTACAATTTGGGGGCGCCTGGGTGGCTCAGTCAGTTAAGCATCTGACTCTGGATCTCAGCTCAGGTCTTGATCTCTGGGTTGTGAGTTCAAGCCCCACATTGGGCTCCATGCTGGGTGTGGAGCCTACTAAAACAAAAACATTTACAATTTTACCCCATATTCAACCAGGGACTAGGAGCCCAGTTTTCTCTCCAGTCACTCCTAAGAGGGCTCAGCTTGGGTCTTCCAGATCATTAGGGATGAGGGTGACTATTTTTAAGGCTGGCTTCCCAGGCATTGCCCCTGGTTCAGAGTATCATAATGTTCAGCCAGTGTTTGGTCAGATACTGTGTGTCGTCCCTTGAGTCAGAAAGTCTTTCCCCCTTTACTGATGGTACTGTCTGTTGCTTAGGGAACTCTTTCTAGTCTGCCCCCATTCTGCTCTGACTGTTCCTGAGTAGAAACAACCTAGTGCACATGCGCACCATTTCAGACCCTCAGGGATGAGTGTGATCCCCCTGGGGCGGGGGGGTTAGGGAGGTGGTGGAGGGGGCTCTTGGTTCTTTCCCTTTGTTAAACTTTTGGCTGGTCTTCCATTTTCACCTGCTGTACTAGGATCATGGAACTACCATCTGCTTCTCATTGCTTGGCAACAAAATCTGCATTGCTTTCAATAATGTCTTTAGGCATGACCCCCTCCCCACCCACCATGCTTTGTCCCAAAGAACGTCAGTCCCCCAGAGCTGGGAGCTCAAAGCTGGGAGAAGCAGCCCACTTCTCCTGGAGGGACACCCTTGCTTTCCCAGTGCCAGGGAACATAACAGCCTCTGATCTTCTATGTTTGCCCTTTCCAGCATGAAACATTCTGGCTGGATATTCCCCCAGGAGAGGAAGATCCATAAATCAAATTCAAAGATAAGGAAGGGATTAAGGTCACCTGTCTTAAAAGTCTCTAATGATGCTCCCCAACATAAATTTATGGAAGAAGTTGTACAGGCTGAGTTAGCTTAACACAAAACAAGATGCCCTAGATAATCCAGAGCAGGAAATGCAAGCACATTGTGAGATTTTCTCTCCTGCCTTCAGATAAATTGGACCTGCAGTCTATCTAACAGGTATGACTGATATTGTGATTTTTCAATCAAGGTACCATATTTTGGGAGAAAATGTGGTTTAGTGGAATGGACACATTCAAGCCAAAGCCAAAAGACCCAAATTCTAAAATCACTTTCCTTTGTTAGGTCTTCCCAAACCTGCTGTGACATGTGACAAGACAAGAACCATGTAACCTAGGGCCACTAAGAGGGTTGTTTGTACATCTGCCTTGAAAAAAGGTGAGATACCAAAACTTGGGTTATTGGGGTTTTTTGCTTGCTTCCTTGCTCGTTTGACACCATAGTGACCTTTGGGTTGCTTCACACACACCAAAAGAAGAGACAGGAAACCCATGTCCTGTTATGTGGCACAGCAAAAGAGAACTGAAGGGTGAGCCAAACTCCTGACACTGGGGGGAAATGCAGATTGGCTTTCCTAGAGCAGCTCCAGCAGACTTTGCGCACGTCCTGTAAGAAGTCTCCAGAACTCTCCAGCTCACAGTAGCAGGCTGGCTTCACTGGAACCCCGATCGTGGTGCTGAGGCAGCATACTTTCAATCAGCCTAGCAGCCAAAAGCAGAGCTGCCCAGAATCTGTGGGAGTCTCTATTGGTGGCAGTAGGCAGTCTACCAGATAATATTGGTCAGAGGCTTCCATTCCATTTTTTATCAACCCTGTAATTTCCTTACTAGGAAGAAAAAAAAAAAACAACCTCCCAGCAGATGTAGGGAATTTACAAATAAGCTAAGTAGGGACTTCATGTAAAAAGAGAGGCCCTGAGTTCTCAAATGGAGAGTATTAGCAGAGGGGGAAAAAATAAAATATAAAAGCCAACCATTGTCTCTATTTTCCTTTTCTGTTGACGATTTGTTTATTTTAGAGAGCTTGATCTCACATCCCTGAGCTCGTGACCTGAGCCAAAATCAAGAGTCAGACATTTAACTGACTGAGCCACCCAGGCGCCCCTCATTGTCTCCATATTCACTGCTCAAATGAAAACATTGAGAGACTAAATATACAATTGGACAATGACCTGACTATATATAAAAACAGAACTCTCACCCGTGACCTGCAGCATCCAGCCTGAGAAGCCAACATACTGTTTACAGTAACCAGTTCAGGAAGTCAAGCTGTTATCTCTAGCAACTGGTTCAAGAAGCCAGACTTCAATCCCTAGCAAAACCAGCCCCAAATGACCAGAAATTGATTACTACCTTACAGATTCCCAATGTTTTGCTCCCAGTTCCAACTTAAGACTAACTGTAGAAAGCCAAATATGCACCCCTTCACCAATCACATAGGATGCCCTGCTTCTTCTTAGCCTGCCTGCAGCTTCCCCCTGCCAACAGCCTCCTTCAGGGCACACCTAAACCTTTCCTTTTGGCTACTATAAAGCTTTCTCAGTCTTCTGCCTGCGTTGGAGTCGCTGCCAAACACAGGTGTTGGTTGCTAACTCCTTGGTCTAGCAAACTCTCAGTAGGTAACTGTTGCTTATTCTAACTTGAGTGGTCTTCATTTACTTTATATCATGGATTCAAATGCTTTATAAACTCAGAAACAATATTAACAAATGTTATCATGGTTATCATGGTGGTTCTTCCTCTCAAATTAGGAAACACAGAACTAGAAAGGACCTTTAAAAATTTCTCAGTCTTTGCTTATGTGCGCTCTCTCTCCATCAAATAAATGAATAAAATCTTAAAAAAAAAATTTCTCGGTCTTCATTATTTGTTCAAACGAAAACCTGATGGGTATGGCAAACCCCAAGCCACCTGTCCCTTCCTTGCCCTTTAGTTCAGGCCTTAACATGCCACATCCAAAACTGCTGATCTAGACTAACTCCCTCATTATTCAAATGAGAAAAATGAGATTCAGAGAGAAGTACCTTGCCCAGAGTCACAGAGTCCTTCTCTGTTAGTAATCAGAATCCTTCTTGTCTTCCAATTCATTATCAAAGATAATCTCCTGTACACACCATATCAACGCATTCCAATATTGAGCAAGCTATATGTACTTCTTGCCAGGTTAGCAGGGCTGCAGAAATTCACAAGCTCTCTGGTTTGAATCCAGGTGGAAAGAGAAAGGAATGGAACAAAAGGATGACATTGTGAAAAATAAAAAATGCATCCACTCATTTTCTGTCAGATTTTTTAAAAACACTATTGGAGTAGGTAGGCAGAGCTTATCTATTTCCTTCTTTTCAATGAACAGTAATGAGCACTAACCTTTCCTGCAGTTAAAAAGAGGAAGATAAAGGGAAGGAGAAAAAAAAAAAAAAGACAAATAATGGGAAGGGAGAGAAAAATCTGTGGAGAAAGCGTGTCAAGAAGTAGCCTTGTCTGGGCGATGGTAGCTATGTTGATGTGTTGATGCGTTGATGTGCATGGAACTTGAGAGACTAAGAGAGAAGAAAAAAATGCTGAATGACCCTGAACAGCAGTGCACATTAAGTCGTGTTGATGGATTTGAGCATCAATTGACTGAGGAAAAGTGGTTGCAACAGACAGCTCATGCAGAGTCTCTGAATGGATTTCTAATTGGATTCCAGGGATATGACTAGGCAACCCACATTATGTTGGTCATTATGCTCCTTATCACAGTCCATATTTCCCCAGAGGGAAGAAGGAGTCAGGTGGGAAATGGGAAAATGCAAGTCAAAGCAGAATCTTCTCTTGTTGGATATATCTGTGGCTCCCTCTGTGCCACTTTGTGTAGATTTAAGACACAATTACAATTTTGACAAGAGAGTCATTTCATTGGACTATAGAGTTCATATTTTATGTTTATCCTTTAAATGATGTATCTTTTCTAAACGGTGGGTTATGAATGGGAACCAGATGCATTCATGCTATGCCAGGCTGGGTTTTCTAAGGCAATTACCCATTATTGTTGGGATGCTTCATAGTTAATAACTCTCAAAGAGTAGCCTATAATTGAGCCTCTGGATGGCAGTAATTCTCATACATCTTTTCAGCGAGATTTATAGATTTTTTTCCCCATTCTCATTTTAATAAACCTGGAAGGCTTAATCTTTTTTTTCTCTACTCCATTGATGAGACATGTATGGTTTCATTTTTGTAAGTTCTTTTTCATATAGATTCTTTCTGCTCTCAGTGTTAGGGGAACTCATAGAATCCTGTAAGGGCAAAAGTAGGGAAAAAAAAAACAACTAAAAATCATCTACTTTGATCTCTCATTTCATTTCATAAAGAAATTCATATCCAAAGATATTAAGTGATTAAGCTAAGGCCACAAAAATAGTCTGTGTCACTGCATGAGCTAAACCTTAGGCAATAATATAACTTCATTCTATTCGGCTAAGAGATCTAGTTATCCCTCTACTGGAAAACGACATTATAAGTTAACTGGCAAAAATATGTGTTTGTTGCGGCTAGGAATTTCATTTGGTATCAATCTGGCATACATCTTGTGAAAATTGTGACAAAATTGAAGCAAACACATGGAAATCAGCCCTATGAGAAGAAAAGAAAAATGGGTTTCTAATCTAGTTAGGCACATATAATTTAGGTGGTAATTGACCAATAAATGGTAGACATTGTTTTTAGACCAATTATAGGAACCATTTGTAAGGTAGGAAAATAGCTGAATCTTTCACTTGCAAAGATGAACCGTAAATCTACTTATGCACAGCCACCTTAAGTTATGAACATATAATATATTCCCAGAGAAATGTGTGTGTACATGTGTGTGCATGTGTTTCCTCCTAAATTTTTTTAGAAATAGAATAACAAATGTCAGTTTGGTTTTGACCAAGAGTGTTGTTTACCCAATTGTGTGTTTAGTCCTCAGCTGAGAATATTTATTAAGCACCTGTAATATGTAGAATAGCTCTAGATTAATCATAGAATAGCCTGTGTTCAGAAAAACAAAAACAAAACAGAAACCCTCATTACAGAGCCTCCAGATCTGGATATCATTATTTAAGGAAGCTCCATTCATAAAAAAAAAAAATCAGTGCTCCTAAAGGAGGCTGCATGTTAGAGTATGCGGCTACAAACAAAAACTGAGATTCCTAAAAAAAAAAAAAAAAAAGCAAGAAAGAAAAAAAAGGAAACAAAAACTTAAGATTCCTAGGCTACTCCTTCAGAAATTCTAATTCAGTAGGTGTAGGATGAAACCTGAGAATTAATATTTTTCCAGGTTCCTTTGGTGACTCTCATGCAGTTAATCCACATTTCCACAATCTGGAACTACTACGTAAAATAATATTCTACTTCTGAGAGTATCTGCTAAGCATATTTTATAGCATTTAATATGAGAGTGAGGACTTTCTGGTCTTATTTCCTTTAATTGCCCTAAATAGTCCTGATAAATGAGTATTATTATCCGGATTTTCTTTTTTTTTTTTTTTAAGATTTTTTATTTATTGAGAGAGAGAATGAGATAGAGAGAGCATGAGGGGGGGAGGGTCAGAGGGAGAAGCAGACTCCCCGCCGAGCAGGGAGCCTGATGTGGGACTCGATCCCGGGACTCCAGGATCATGACCTGAGCTGAAGGCAGCTGCCCAACCAACTGAGCCACCCAGGCGCCCTATTATCCGGATTTTCTTAATGAAGGAACTGAACCTCAAAGAGGTTAAGTAAATGGTCCAATATCACAAACCTCAGACTCTAAGTCCCCTTGCTCTTTACACTGTATCTTTACATTGCCTCCTTCTTGCTACAAGTCTCTTTGAGGTCTACTCTTGGCCTATTTTTTTAAATTTTTTTAAGATTTTATTTTTAAGTAATCTCTACATCCAATGTGAGGCTTAAACTCCCCTTCCCAAGATCAAGAGTCTCATGCTCTACCGACTGAGCCAGCTGGTGCCCCATCTTGGCCTCTTTATTCAACTAATATTTATAGAATATCTGTTAGAGGCTGGATACTGGAACTTTGCTATATGCGTGGATTCTTCTCTTTGAGAGATCTTTTGCTTAGATAAATTAAAAAAAAGGCGATTAACCATTTTAGATTTTAGCTTAGTGATTCTCCCAATGAAGAAAAAGACCTCTATTTGTTTAAATTTTATTTATTATGTTAATCACCATGTTACATCATTAGTTTTTGATGTAGTGTTGTAGTGTTCCATGATGTAGTGATGTAGTGTTCCATGATTCCAAACATGTTCCAAACTTCATTGTTTGCATATAACACCCAGTGCTCCATTCAGTATGTGCCCTCATTAATACCCAACACCAGGCTAACCCATCCCCCCACCCCCCTCCCCTCTAGAACCCTCAGTTTGTTTCTCAGAGTCCATAGTCTCTCATGGTTCGTCTCCCCCTCCAATTTTTTTAAAGATTTATTTATTTGAGAGAGAGAGTGCACACGCGCAAGCGAGTTGGGGGAGGGGCAGAGGGAGAGGGAGATCTAAGAAGACTCCGTGTTGAGCAGGGAGCCCGATGCAGGGTGTAATCTCACCACCTTGAGATCCCAACCTGAGCTGAAACCAAGAGTCAGATGCTTAACTGACTGCGCCACCCAGATGCCCAAGACCTGTATTTAAGCAAAGACAGCCGACACCAATGACAGTTGAGGGGCACTTAACATCAGCACATCTCCTCAATAGTATTTAATCTCTCTTTCATTCAGCTGGCCATTAACAATAAGATTATCTATTTGAGGCAATGTGAAATTTTGCATTAATAACCAGTAGGAAAGGAACATGAACAAACAACTGGGCTCAGAATAAGAATACTTACTGCCCTAGTTCTGCAACTAACTGGCTCTCATTTAAACTCTGTATATGACGTTCCTCACATAAAACACAAAAAAATTGAGCACATGTCCTAATTCTAATCATCTCTGAATAGCATGTCCTAGAAAATATTTCTACCACTCCTTACCCACCCTAATTTTCCTACAAAGACACACAGAGATACACATTCAACTCAAGAAAGAGAGTGCTAGCTGTCTGACACCTTCTTTCTAAATGTCCACCAACATCTGGTCTGGCAAATTCTGTAGATGGAATAATGGATGACTTTATGCTTTTACTCCAGAAGGAACTGCACTTCAGCAACATGAGAGCACCTTGCTGGGTGTGGGTCTTTCGGAAGAAATGAATATTAAAAAGTCAACAGTTGGAATCTTTGATGGTAGACATTTGGGGCGGGGTTGGTCAGGCTAAACTCTGGGGTATGTTTTTAGAAAGCTGTGCTCACATGGTTAGTTGCTGAATCTGCCCTAATTAGGCAAGGTTTAATGACTGTGTGCTCCGTGAATATCAAACTCCATAGGCAGCTGAGTTAGCTTTGAAGGAGAGTGGACCAGGCCGCACGTTTATTCAGGTGAAAAGACATAGCATTTGAATCTCAGATAGTTGGCATTGACCTGTAACTGCTATTGCTTCAAAGCTATAGGCAGCCATTTCAAAAATTCCAGAGACCAGAATTCTAGAATTCACTGTGACACCAACCAGCTGTGTGACCTACACCGCCCCCGCCCCCCATTCTTGGCCTCTGTTTCCCCACTGGATGACTATGTATCATAAGTGAGAGCAGGGGCCATGTTATTCCTGCTCACCGTTAAATCCTTAGCATCTAACTTATAGATCAACATCTAACCTATAATAGAAACTAAACTTGTATTTGTTGCCTTAATGAAAGGAGCTAGATTTGATGTTCTCTAGAGCCTAATTAGCTCCAGCAATCTATGGCTGTATCCTTTCTGGCACACACTCACCTTCACTTAGGTCCTCGCTCTAGGCCACTTCATTTCTGTTCTATATTGACGGCTTAGGCGAGAGCTACCCTCTCGGGTCTGTCCCTTCCTCCCCTTCCTGATTCCTCATTATTATACCTGTGGCCATCACTAGCTTAAGTCCATTCCAATATCAACCCACCTCCTTTCAAGCCTGACCCTGTGCACTCACATGTGTCTTTCACATTTGTGTATCATCTGTATCTTCATTTCCATTCTCCTGATGCTTTTTCTTTATATAGATCACTACAGAGAGAATTCGAACTGACTTAAAAAAAAAAAAAAAAAAGTCAATACCAGGCCTGGCACCAAAGGAAAATGATATTGCTTTTATATGTGTTATGAAGCTACTGAGAAGAGAGAAATTAACAGCAAAAAAAAAAATTTCTAGAAATTTGGAGGAGATGAACACACACATATACAAAATTAAATAGCAATTTCTTCCTAAGGTCTGAGGGTAGATGAGGTAACCACATTTTGATAAAAACTTCATATTCAGCATACCACCAATTCTCAATTCTGGAAAAAAATCTCAGTGATCTTGCCCAACCTCTGTACTTCACTGATGAGATACTGATTCAAATAATGTGTCTTGTCCTTCCTGCAGGTAGTGTAAGAGGTGCTGGATTATTTGTCTCTTTGTTTGTTTATTATTTTTTTCAGTGAGATCAGCTCATTTTTCTCAGGACTTTTGTTTGATCTAAATGTAAGATTTTTTTTCTTAATGTACCCCATTGCCCTTTGAAGAACTAGAGTAACACTGAAAATGTAATTGCTTCAGGGAACTGACAACTAATTATCCCAAAGCAAAAAGAATGCTAGGCATTTAGATAATGAAATGTCAGTCAGTGTAATAGAAGTGTCACTTACGTAATACTTGACTGTGTTTGAAAGGAATGCACATTATTTGCAGACACATTCATGTATCTCTGCAGCCAGAAACTCTGTGGGTGGGCACATATGTGCCTCTCTACATACTTAAAGATACTACCCCAGTAACATAGTTACAAAGACCAGGGTGGGAAATATTGTGTGTGTGTGTGTGTCTGTCTGTCTACCAACTTGCAGGATTCTGTCACATGCTGGCCTTCTTGATCTAACACTGTGAAGTCTGCATCTACAGCTGCATTTTTGCAGATAGCCAGGATGTTTTGTTCAGATGCAGCTTCAGTGCCCTTGACATTGAGCAGTGCCAGAAATCTAACACTAGACCATCAAACAAGGATCTTGAATGCATGAAAGGAAAATTTTTCCATGAATATTTATGGGAAACCTGGCTCTGCATGAGTGAGAATGGTAAGGATGTGTTGTTGATAATCAAGTTGGGTTGTTATTTGTATGTAATAATTTAGAAACTGGAGAGGGAAGGAGGAAGCCCTACCCTTTATTAAATAATCCAGACAATGGATTATTTAAATGTTGTGTTTTGTATGCCTTGGCTCCTTCCGTTTTCCCTCGTGCTGGAATCAGATTTGCACTTCCTTAGAACCCTGTGTATGAGCAGCTTCACTCTCAGAGCAAAGACAAACTTTCTTTATTGGAAGCAGATCACATTTCAGAAGTAATTTCTCAACGCTCAGTGTCATAATTAACAAAATCTAGGGTCATATAGCTTCATCCCACGCTTTTAAGGTCCTTTTTGTGATAGTCAAGGTGATAATGACCAACTGGCAGTTCTGATGCTGATAAAATGTATGGAAGGATGTATATTAGTTTCCTGAGGCTGCTGTAGCAAACTGTGGTAAACTAGTGGCTTAAAACAGAAATTTCCTCTCTCACGATTCTGGAGGCAAGAAGTCCAAAAGCAAGGTGTTGGCCGGGCCACACTCCCTCCGGAGGCCAAAGAGGAGAATCTCCCCTCCTCTAGCTTCTGGTGGCTCAGGCATTCCTTGGCTGTGACCGCAAAACCCCAATCTCTGGCTTTATTTCCACAAAGCTTTGTCCCGTGTGTCTGTGTCATCTCTTTGTCTGTCTCTCATAAGGACATGAGTCATTGGATTTAGGGCCTGCCTGGATAAACTAGGATGATCTCAAGATTCTTCATTTAATCATATCTGCAAAAGCCTTTTTTCCAAACAGAGCCACATTCGTGGGCTCTGGAGGTTATGACATGGGGTCATCTTTTCGGGGAGTTCCACCATTCAATCTACCACAGGATGTCACAACTACTGCTTTTTATGACTAAAATGCTGTACTGCCCAATAACTGAGACAGGCAGGTTGATCAACAACTACAAAGTCTAAGCATATTTAATCTTGAGGTTCTCCTTCAGATAACTTGTAGGCTTTTAAAGCAGTACAGAAACCCTCGCTCTACAGACCTATCGGTGACTTGTATAACGTTATGCGAAGCCATTAAAATATTTACAACTGCCATTAATCTGTTGAAATAGTATGAATGGGGTGAAAGCAGAATTACTATTTTTTTTTTTTAGATTTTTTTTTTTTTTTTTATTTGAGAGAGAGAGAATGAGAGACAGAGAGCATGAGAGGGAGGAGGGTCAGAGGGAGAAGCAGACTCTCTGCTGAGCAGGGAGCCCGATGCGGGACTCGATCCCGGGACTCCAGGATCATGACCTGAGCCGAAGGCAGTCGCTTAACCAACTGAGCCACCCAGGCGCCCAAAGCAGAATTACTATTATCTGACTGCCACACAGGGAAGAAACAAACAACATATGGGCATCAAAGAAGAACTGGAAGAAAAATACAACAGAGAGTTGGTGGTGGTATGTGTTTTCATTAACTTTGGTGTGGTGCGGGTCATGTATCACACAATTAACTAAGGATATATTTTTATTTTTCCACTTTTTCTGTATTTACACTTAAACAAATGTTTTCATCACAGATGCATTCAAAAGAAAAAGTCAAAGGCATATAAATATCACAGAAACATGGAACTTGAGAATGAGTCAGGGCAAACCTTAGGTCCACTAGCTTAGTTTCCTTCCTTTCTATAACATCCCTAATAGAAGGACAATCTACATCTTCCTCTACCTGGAAATATCTGGTGACAGAGACCTTTTTCCTTTACCATCTAATTCATTCTAGTGTTGAATGTCACTCATAGTCTAAAAATTCTCCTGAGTTGTGCTGAACTGTTAATTGCATTGGAAAGTCTTTCTTGCAACTTTTTCATTTGTTACGGATGAAAAAAATCTGTGGGCCTAAGACCCAGGAACCCTGGAATTCAAGGCGAAGCTTTACTAGGAAGCAGTGACATGATCTTGGACTTGGCTCTCTGTTTCATCATCTGTCAAATGACGGAGTTAGATTCCAGGGTCTCTTTGGTTCTGTTTCACACCACCCTTAGCATTCCTGAGTGCTGAAGAAATGGTTCTCTATTCTACTTACATGACTTTGATCAAATTATGTAAACATTCTGAGTTTCAGCTCAGAGTCCTCTACATAACGATATGATTTTAAGTGGAAAAAAAAAAAAAACCCACATCTTAATATGAAGAATATAGTGTTTAACTGCAGAGATTTTAAGGCCAGACTGACTGAGTTTAAATGCCAGCCCCACAATTTCCTGGCTGTGTGATATTAGGAAAATCACTTAACATTTCTGTGCTTTCATTTCTTCATCTGGGGAAAAAAAAGGAAAAAAAGGATACAGTAACAGTTCTTGCCTCATAGAGTTTTGAGAATTAAATGAGTTAATGCATGGAAAGCTCTTAGAAGGGTCCTTGCTACCAGAGGGTACAACGTAAGTGTTGCCATTATTATAAATGGATCCTGAAATTGGTTGAAAATGAAACATTCAAATATTGTTTTTCCCTTTTCTATCTAATTATGTGGCATTGGTAATTTGTTCCCTGCTTTGGAAAGTTTGATTCATTGCAAAGAAAACAAAATATCTGTCACTGACAATTTTTGTTATGGTTTCATACTCTAACCATATTTTTCCAAATTAAACATTATTTCATTTTGCTTACATTAGTAGAAAATGTGGAAAAAAAAAAAAAAACCCTTTTGATTGGGAAAGTCACCATCTCTATAAAGTCAGGTTTTTTATTGTGCAGCTTTAATTGAGATGTATAGTAAGAATTACATGCTTTTAAAAATTTTATGTAATTAGATTTCTATCTGCCATTTTACTTTTTGTTTCCTGTGTCTCATACATTTTTGTTTTGTCTATTTCTCTTCCGCTGCTTTCTTTTGCATTAGGTATTTTCTAGTGCAATGTTTATACCCCTTTAATGATTTTTTTTTACTATATATGTTTTAGATATTTTCTTAGCAGTTGCTCTAGGGCTTACCACGTACATCTAAATTTATCAGACTCTGGATTTATGCTAAATTAATTCCAGTGAGATATAGAAACATTATATCTTTATAGATCTATTCCTTCTTACCCTTTTCACGCTATTATTTATATATATATTGTACCTATATATGTTGCAAACTCAACAATACATTGCTATAATTATCACTTTATTTAAGTATGATGCCTTTCAGAAAAGCTAAGAGAAGAGGGAGCAAGCATCTATTTGTAGCATTTGTTATATTACTCTTCTTACCTTCTGGTTCTATTCATTTATTTCGGCAGATCTGAATTTCCTGTGTGGTGTAATTTCCTTAATCCAACATAGCTTTGCTGCCATCCACCTCCTTTGTGCTATCATACCTTGAGTAACTTCTTTAAATATGGATTTTTAAAAATTATTTGAACACATTTATAATGGCTGCTTTGAAGTCTGTTAAAGTCAACATCTGGGCATTCTCAAAGGTTTCTGTTGCCTGCTTTCCCCCCCTAGGTATGAGCCACTTTCCTGTTTCTTTGTATGCCCTGTGATTTTTTGTTACCAATTGGACATTTTAGAAAATATATTGTAGCAACTCTGGATATTGATTCCCACCCAACACCCACCTTGCCGCTTGCCCCTAACTGACCCCCACCCCGCCCCGACTCTGAAGCTTGCCATTGCTGTTTGCTAGCATATTTTGTTTAATGACAGGCTAGACTACTCTAGCGTAGTCTATTTCCCTCACCATGTGAGACCTCCGTTGTTCCTGTAAGGATACAGTCTTTCATGTGTTTCCTTTGAGCTATCCTTGACTGCCATTTTCCCTGATCATAGGCAGCTGTTAGGCTCCAATTGCCACCTGATTCTTAATTGTTTTTGACAATTCTCTGGGTCATAAATTTCTGCACAGTCTGATTCAATTAAATTTGGGCTCTTTTGGAAGGGTTGTTTTGAAGCCACTGTTTGAGGTTTACTCTGACCCCTCAAGGGCTTGTTTCAGCTGCCTCTTTCCCTGGTTCTCTCTGGCAAACTAGTTGGCCTGTGGTTTAGCTTCCCATTCTCATGGAACTGTGGGCCTCCTCCTAATTGTTTACCACACAAGTCTACGTTTTTTCCAATTTCCTTGAGGCTTGAATTTCCTTTGAGAAGAGCTTTGGAGCTCTCTGTTCTCTAGGCCTGGCTATACCCCTGCGCAGAATCTCTGAGCCATGCTTCAGGAGATGGGGGTAAGGACACTGGCCTGCTTCTCTCTAAATGGCACTCCTGCTTTAGGGGAAGCATTCAACTCAAGCATCCCAGAAGTAGAAGTTCCCACACATGCTGTTTAAAGTAGAACGTAGCAGATATCCCATTGGCTACTCAACACATCTGAACCCGATTCCTTGAATTATGAAATCTTCCATTGCTGGAGTCTTGGTGAGAGGCAAAGTCCCCACTGCTCACTTACAGTAGCTGAAAGCTAGGGTCTGGGCATGTGATGTAGTCTTATGTAATCGGATACCATGGAGAATTTGATTCTGAAGTGAATGGCACACAGAAGAAAAGGCAGGTGAGAATTTATTTCATCGCTGGTGGCATTATGGGTCCAGGGGTGCCCATACCAGCTCCAGCACTCAGTCTGCAATGGAAGCTGCAGTGGCTCCTACGGTGATATTTTAGTTGGTGTTCTGGCCCTCTGCTTGGTCTTTGGCCATTTTACTGAGGCTCCTCTTTTATCCTTCCCTTAGATTTTGTGATCTCCATCACAGTTTTTTCTATTAATTCCCTCTCTGTTCCAGTTAACCGAAGACAGGTCCTGTGGTTTGCAAGCAAGAACCAAGATGTATACAACAGGGACTGGGAATGTCCCTCAAGGAACACCATTTGCCATGGTTACAAGTTGGGTGTATTTCCTTTCAAAGTTCTAGTTTGAAACTGAAATGCTATGGATGGAAGAACTAAGCAGTAAAAGTGTATTGCAGCTGGAGAGAACTGTCTTTCTTGCTTAGACCCAGGAGATGCTGAGAAAGTAAAGAAAAAGAGAAAGCTCAGGTGGAAGAGAGGAGCAACACCTCCAGCACTTGGACAATCCCTTAATTTAACTTTTGCTCTTTTCTAGCATAAATAATATACATTCTGCTCAGAGAAGTCTCTTTTAGTACCATCAGTTACTATTTCAAAACATGAAAAAAAAGGCACAGGAAATGATTTAAGAATAACTTTTTCCTGCTCTAAATATATATGCTTGCAAAAAGCAAATATGCAAGAAAATATTGTCATGATGATTTTTGCAAGCCACTTACCTACAGTAGTAACTCCTAAGTGATGTTAATATTCAAGAAAGAGTGCAAATTCAGTGCTCTGGCTGAACATTGAGATTGCTTACGTGCTCCAAGCCCAACCCGCAAGTATGAAAAGTAAGTAACTAAATATCACTGAGAGCCCAGGACACATGACCAGTTTGAACATAAAACAGAATCCCACAGCATAGCCAGAAACCAGTTGGTTCCTTTACAGGCAAATTCCTTTCAACAAAAAGCCTGGGCCTGATTAAAATGTTTCCCAAGTTCAAAGACAGGTGAGATAGATGGGGCTGCACACTGTAGATATGGACAACTTATCAGAACTGTTACCATTTTGTTTGGAAGCATTAGGCCAAATACAGAAAAACTCAACCTCATCTCTCACAATGATTTGCTATATTTATCTGGTAGGCAAATGTTCTTTGGATTAACGTTGCTTCACAACCAGAAGATTTATCTTAAATGCCATTTCAGAGAAGACAATTTTTAACTTCCCCAATGTTTCAGATAAAGAAAAGTGATTTCCAGTTCTTGTAAAATGCATTTTAACTTCTTGACATGTCTTCACCTCTATTACATCATTCTAGCCTCAAAATAACATGTGAGGTAGTCAGGGATAGGGAGGAGGAGATAATGTATTCACTGAGTGCCTACTACATACTAGGTAACATATATTTTCTGCGATTTCATCCTCACAGCAGCTCTTATTTAATATCTTTACTTTGTATATGAAGACTGAGAGAGGCTAAATGGTCGTTCTAGTTCAATCAGACCTGGATCTAGATCTTAGGTCACCTGACTCAGGTCTATGAAACTTTTCTCAGACTGTTGTGACACTTCCTGGTCTACCTAACAGAAAGCTAAAGTCTTGTGCTCAAGAGCAGAGACTAAGCCCCACATTTTTCTGTGCTCTCATTGGAAGAATGACTTTGCCTCTGAATGGATATCTATGGAAAACAGAGTCTATCAACAGAATAAGCAACTAGACTAAGAAATCAAAGGGACAGAGTCTGAGTGACAATGATAATGGAAGACGTTACATGGAGGCTACTGCCTCTCCTACTAAAAGAGGTGTGATAAGGCCAAGTCCAATCAAGCCACTGGGCTTTTGCTGGCATCCCCTAACTCCAGAACCACATTTACAAATGCCCCTGCCTAGTGACCTTGGGCAAGTTACTTAGACTTTCTAGGTGTCAATTTCCTTGTCTACAAAATCTTCTTCAAATGATCTCACTAATTTGCAGTCTGAAGTATAGGAGGACCTGAGAGGATTAGGAGGCCTGGAAATTAAGAAGTATGGGTGGGCACAAGAACTGACAAGAACATGAAATCTCTGATGATCTCTCGCCTCTCTGCTTGGAGCTTGTTTCTTGCCATATGATACTTCTTTTCCTCTCTAACAGGAGTCCATCCTGTTCCTTTCTCACTAATTCCAAGTATGAATTATGGATGTACACCCTAACTCTGTGAAAACTCCAGAGATTAGAACACTTAGGGAGTTTAGGGAATGATAGATAAATTATCTGTCTATGTGAGCTTGAGGTGCAAACCTTCCCAGTGATATCTGGGTTTTATCAAGGTATTCTTGGTGAACAATAAGACTATAATTAAATGAGGGCGCCTGGGTGGCTCAGTTGGTTAAGCGACTGCCTTCGGCTCAGGTCATGATCCTGGAGTCCCGGGATCGAGTCCCGCATCGGGCTCCCTGCTCGGCGGGGAGTCTGCTTCTCCCTCTGACCCTCCTCCCTCTCATTCTCTCTGTCTCAAATAAATAAATAAAATCTTTAAAAAAAAAAAAAAGACTATAATTAAATGAATTTTTCTCCCTTCTTTTGCTCCTTTCTCTTATTCCTTGCCCCTGCCTCACTAATTCCCCAAGGGAAGACTAACAATTTGGCCCTCTGTTGTGATTCCTATCTGAGAGACCCAGAGATATAATGAGATACAGACTTTAAATATCATATTTAATTTGTAACCCAAGGTCGCTGGATAATGCCTAGAAATCACAAAAAAAGAAAGAGTTCCCTAAAGCTTTGATACAAATAGAAAATTAATTATGCACACACACACACACACACACACACACACACATATATGTCTCCCTAGTGTACCAGAGCAAAGAAAGCCCCTCTCACCAAACAACTTGATCCAGGTTGATAAATCATTACACACATGTCCTGCGTTGCTGCAAAATATCTAAGCATACAGACTCATGCCAGCTCTGTGACTAGACTTCTCTCTGACCCTGGGCAAATCATATCACCTTTCCAAGTGTCAGTTTCCTCATCCACAAAATGAAGACCTTGAACTAATTTATTTCTGAAATAGTTGATAATTCCTCAAATCTGAAAATCACTTCTTCTCTGTTATTCAAGCCCATATTATTTCCAAATGAAAAATCATTGTCTGCTCTTTTCCTCACTACTAAACAAATGATCTGTATGTCCATTAAGTGAAAGAAGTGCAGAAAATACATCAAGTTGAGACTGTGGTTTTGTTTTTTTTTTAACTATCCCAAAAGATTCTTAAGTTATATTCATTCAAATCCATAAGTGGTAGGAACACTTTAGAAATAAATATATATTTTTGTATAAAACAAATACCTTTACCTCAGAGGTTTATTCTCTGCAGGTTTCCCAGGTCATAGGATCTGAAGATTGAACAAAGTCTACACTCCAGAACAATTCTTTACACGGAAGTTTCAATTCCAGGCAATCAAGGCCTGAACTCAGTCTTCTGTATTCAGATCTGTTACAAAAGAGCAGCTTGCAGGGAGTGTAGCACTTTAGGCTGTCAGATTAGATTCTGAAAAAAGAGCACAAAGTCATTGTCCACTGTGCAGTGTGCACTCGAAAAAATATATCTCCATCATCATGTCCTTATTTAACTCTTTCTTTATAAATAATTCTACATATCATAAGCACCTTGTGTTTGGTTGTGTTGCTATATTTATTACAATCCTATTTAAGGCCCAAGCAAGGGACCTCACTGACCGTTTCAATAATACAAATACGTTGTGGGCTTTGAGTCTCCTTTTGGCTTTACAGGAAGTCACCAGTGATAAATTGCAGAAGAGGACTTAAAAGAGATTCTCCTCTAATCCTTCCCTGGTCCAGCTGTGCATTTTTCACATGAAAAGAATGAGAAATCTCTCCTTATCCTAATACAACCCATCCGTTCCTGGGAAAATCTCAGGGGCATTAGAAACTGTTCATTTTTCTGCTCAAAATATTTCTAGTACTTGAATCATCTTCACTTCAAACAGTGTTCTAAGCAAATTCCACACTACTTGGATAAGCATACATTTCCAAGGGAACTACCTAGAAAACTCTGACTTGTTTCAAATGTATAAACTCTGATGTTAAAAAATCATTGAAAAGGCACATTGCCTTATCATTACATATTTTTACTGTTGATAAAAGGCAGAAACACAGCATTATTGT
The DNA here is from genome assembly GCF_054177405.1 of Leptonychotes weddellii. Classification (NCBI taxonomy): domain Eukaryota; kingdom Metazoa; phylum Chordata; class Mammalia; order Carnivora; family Phocidae; genus Leptonychotes; species Leptonychotes weddellii. The sequence continues at coordinate 32,045,994 of NC_138379.1, read as the reverse complement.
TCTTACTCTATAGTAACAATAACAAGTTCAAAGAAATGAGCTTTAATAGAATGTGTGTTTGTTGTGCTGATTAAGAATCAAACTCCAAAAACCACAGGAATTGGAAAACCTGACTTAAGCATTTGTTTTGCAACTAATACACTAGTTGCCATTGACCAAATCACCCAGTCCTTCTGGGACACTGTTCCCTCATCCATAAAGCGAAGGGAATTAGGGAATTCTAAGTACTCTTCAATACAGACACACTAGGATTCTCTTCTCAACCACTGGCCTATTCACATGACAAATGAGGTCTTCTGGACAGTTTTCAAAGGCAAAAAGAAGTAAATTGAAAGATTCTTTGTAACATAAGAGAAATAATAAAACTATACACAGGGCACTACAAAATGATATCAAAAGAGACAGAGGCAATTTTCTCACCTTGGGAAAATAGCAAGAGAAGGAGGAAAGTGAAATGCAGCAGGGGGATGGTGGTGGCTGTTCAAACTAAGCAATGGGACTCTGAGTGGAGGGTGGGCAACGTTCTGGGACAAATGACAATAGAGAGGAAAATGTTCAAAAAAGTGATTTGAGGACTTGGAATCAATGAGCCAAATGTGCAAAACTGTATGCTATAGAAGAGGACATTTTTGTATTTATAGAAAAATGTACTTCAAAGCCTCTTTCTTCCCCCTTCCCCAACACGCTCAGCTCGGAGATCTAGTATTCTCTGTTAACAGAGGATAATTCCTGAGATTAGAGGCATCTTAATTAAGTCCCAGGAGCTTTATCATGAGGTCTCTCTAGCTTTGACAAAACTTATCTGGATTCAAGAATTCATTTCTCAGGAGGTTGGTCAACTGGTCAAAGTGGAATAATCCAGAAGTTAAGATTTTTAAAGACTCACATAACTATGGCAGCTTTCTAAAAGCAGAAACTCAGCTCCAGTGGGATATTCTCTGAAAGACAACTTTTCACTGCCTTCCTTGGTTTGCCAGATTGGCTTGTAACTTCCAAACAAGATGTAATAGCTGAATCCCAACTGCTGTTAATGGAGATGGTTTCAATAGTGATGTTATGGAATGGATCAAGCATAGAAAATGTTCCAAAATGCAGGTGTTTGGATGCAGTTTTAATTCACATTTGGCAGTAGGGAACCTTATACTCGCACTTAATACCAACTTTCATTCTAGGTTTTCTCCAAATAACTCATCTCCACTATCTCCACTACGTGCAACTTCTAAAATGAAGATCTACGGGAATTTTCTGCTAGGATGTATTAGAAAGAAAAATGACATCATGAGGATTTAAATATGGAGACGACATTTTAAAGCTTTCTGCTATTAGACTAACCAGTTATCATCATCAGTTACAGTGCTGGTAACTGTAGCATGGTCTAGAGGATGAGAAATAGAAGTCTTTGTTCCAATTCCACCTAATATTAGCTCACTGAGCTCTTTCCTACAAGTTGAGCTGGTGTCAGCCCCCATTGTTAAAGTTTGATTATTAAAAGAATTAGTTCACTTCTAGCTTCACAGGAGACATTATGGAATAAGGAGATGCTTAAAAAATGTATTGAAAATATGCAGTATTCTTTTATTTTAAAAGTTACTGCAGGAGGGGTGCGTGGGTGGTTCAGTCAGTTAAGTGTCTGCCTTCGGCTCAGGTTATGATCCCAGGGTCCTGGGATCTAGTGCTGCATCAGGGTCCCTGCTCAGTGGGGAGTCTGCTTCTCCCTTTCCCTCTGCGCCTCCCCCCCCCACCAACGCCCAGCTTGTGCTCTCTCTTGCTATCTCTCTCTCTCAAATAAATAAATAAAAATTTTTTAAAAAAATTAGTGTAGTATAATGTATTTCAATCTAAAGAACTCACAGATCTTTACAATTACTTCTTTTGGAGGCTTAAAATCTCCCTTCCTGTCAGGAAGACGGAAATGAAGTATACTTCATTGTCTTAGGTGATGTAGCTAAGCATAATTTGGTTTTATTGTTGTTTAAGCAAGCTCTATCCATACTCTGGTTCAAAAATTCACAATCGGTAGGAAACAAATTCCAGAAGACAGAGTAAGATCTATTTTAAAAGCAGGAAAAGACAAATAGCAACTCCAAATCCTCCATAAAATCACACCATCTCAAGAGACTCATCCATCTCACAAATTTTCTGGGTAGTAATCAAAGGTAATCTTGTTTTCTAGTTATTTCTACCTGTAGCATATAGTTGAAAAAAATGAAGACCATGGAGTTATAACAGTATAGTAATAGAGTTGCCTAGACCCATACCTGTTAGACCAGAGCGAATCTTTTTTTTTAAGATTTTTATTTTTATTTTTTATTTTATTTATTTACCAGAGAGAGAGAGAGAGAGAGCACAGGCAGACGGGAGTGGCAGGCAGAGGGAGAAGCAGGCTCCTCATGGAGCTGGGAGCCTGATGCGGGACTCAATCCCAGGACCCTGAGATCATGACCTGAGCTGAAGGCAGATGCTTAACCAACTGAGCCACCCAGGCACCCCGACCAGAGCAAATCTTATTCAGTCACTTTCACAGGCTGCGCATACCTCCAAAGGATCCTACCTCACTTGCCCAAACCTTCCAATCCAGGATAACAAGCCATTGTGCTCATATAGGTCACAATCATTTATATAGAAAAATATATCTAGGGATAAATCTTACTCAATTTTTCCAGACCTCTGGATAAATAAAGTGTTCCTTGCTTGGATTAATCTACCTCCTCTGTATAAAACTTGAGTCATTAAGATCCCTTCTACCATTGTATCTCAAGTCCATGCTTAGCTCATGTTCCCTCTGATGGATAAAAGATAGTTCAATAAATAGGGACACAGCAAGACTAGGGAGAGTAATCATTCTATTTTGAAAATTATAGAACTGGACCAGACTCCCTGAAACTCCAGTGGGAAACAACTAGTTTTCATCCTTGCATGATATGCTCACATTTATTCACTCTCCCATTTAATAAATGTCTACTGAGAACCTACTATGTATTAGACTCTGTGTTAGATTTGGCAAGGATAGTTCCCTCACTTAATGGAGTTCATGGTCCAGTTTGGCAAAAAGATAAGTAAAGAGTCTAATTGCAATTCAGTGTGATACATGCTGTGTTAGGTCAGGTACAGGGTGCTGGAGTAGGAAGGAGGTCAAGAAAGGCCTTTTGGAAAACTCTTCTAAGTTGAGTCTTGAAGGATAAGCAGTCATCTTCTAAAAATGAGGGTGAAGAAGCTTGTTGGAGTCCTAAAAGTAGTTCAGTATATACACTCAGAGAATGATAAATAAAAAGACAAGGTTTCATTTTTTTTTCAGCTTTATTAAGATATAACTGACAAATTGTAACATACTTAAAGTATATAACATGATGATTTGATATATGTGTATCTTGTGAAAGGACTCCTACCATTGAGTTGATTATCATGCCCATCACCTCACATATTTACCTTTTTTTTCTTTTTTGGTGAAAATACAAGTTCTACTCTTAGCAAATTTCAATTATACAATACAGTATTATCAACTACAGCCACCATATTATACAGTAGATCTTCAGACCTCAATCACCCTGTAACCGAAAGTTTGTACCCTTTTTCAGGCCTCTCCCTATTTCCCCCATACCCCAACCTCTGGCAACCACCCTTCTATTCTGTTTTTGCAATTTCTACTACTCAAAAGAAATTCCACTTATATATAAGTATTTGTCTTTCCCTGTATGGCTTATTTCACTTGGTGTAAGGGCCTCCAGGTTTATCCATGTTATCACAAATGGTAGAGTTTTCCTTCTTTTCCTTTTTTTAAAAAAAGGATGAATAATATTCAATCGGATATGTACATATGTATCTATCTATCACATTTTCTTTACCCATTTATCTGTCAGTGGACGCTTAGGTTGTTTCCATGTTTAGTCTATTGTAAACAATGCTGCAATGAACAAGCAGATATCTCTTCAAGATAGTGTTTTTGTTTCCTTTAGATATATACCCAGAAGAAGGATTGCTAGATCATATGGTAGTTCTATTTTTAAGTTCTCAAGGGACCTCCATATCGTTTTCCACAGTGGCTGTCAGTTTACAGTCCAACTCCATTTTAATAATATGGTATATCATATTTATCAACTGACATAGTTCTACCATCCTTGCAGGAAAAAAAATCCCACTTGCTCCTGGAGGATGATCATTTTGAGATACTGTTGAATTTGGTTTGCTAATATTTTATTAAGGATTTTTGCTTTTATGTTCATTAGGAATATTGACCCATAATTTTCTTTTCTTGTAGTGTCCTTATCTGACTTTTGGTATGAGGGCAATGCTGGCTTTGTAAAATGAACTTGAAAGTGTTCCCTCTACTATTTGTTTTAGGAAGGATTGTAATAAATTTTTCTTGAAATGGTTGGTAGAATTCACCAATGAAGCTATCTGGTCCTGGGTTTTTGTTTATTGGGGGGTTTTGATTACTGCTTCAATCTCCTAATATGTAGGAGCCACTGTGGTCTCTGGCTTTCTCTCAGAGGACATTGCTCCATGGGAGGAGGAGATTCAGGATACTCCTACGTTGACATTTTGGTCCCTACTCTCTCCATTCTTGACAAGGCCTCAACCCTTTAGGATAGGACAGTGTAGGAAATGTTAAGTTTGAGTCAGCTATAAAGACAGTATATACATTTTACTGAATGCCACAATTTAGAATGATTAAAACCAGACAGCAAATTATAGGCATAATGGGTCAATTGACATGCACTCAGGAAAAGCTAGATTCTTACCCTAACTTGATTGATGATATTTTGACGAATGACTACCCATTCTTTAAATAAGATTTAAGGTCTCTTTCACTCCTAATCTTTTTGGATTTTCAAATATTATACTTTCAAATACAAATAACTTTATTTATTGCCATCGAGTTTCAGAAAAGTTCAAATGGTAGAAAAATCTTGCTTTGTTTAATTGAAAGTAAGCCAACTTGGTGTATAGGTCAGCCCAAGATCTTTCTGCATGAACTTTAAGATTTCAAATTGCTCCATGGTATTGCAGGTGTATTGATGGGCATGGTGCTACTCCTAGCCAAATATCAAAGCAGCTTCTACAGGGGTCTTTTGTCCACTTCCTGTATCTATTCTCCATTTGTTTCCACCTTAGTATTCTCCTGTGGATGCTGTGGGTCTAGATGGAGAGTGCTCGAAAACCTATATGCAAGTCTCCTAGATTCTCGGCAGACATCATCTGATCTGGGTGAACTTTACGTGAATCTTAAGTCACTATACAAGGGTTGAAAGGTTTTTTTAATGATTGATTGATTGATTGATTGATTATTTTTTAATTGAAATATAGCTGACCCACAATGTGATATTGTGTACATTGTGTTCAGGTGTTCAACATAGTAATTTAACATCTCTATACCTTATGCTCTGCTCACCACAAGTGTAGCCACCATCTGTCACCATACAATGCTATTATGATACCCCAGACCATATTCCTTATGCTGGATCCTTTCTTCCTGTGACTTATTCATTCCATAACTAGAAGCTGTATCTCCCACTCCCAATTGAAGGACTTTTAAAATCAGTTTTTCTACTCTAGTCACAAATGTTTTTAAATTTGTTATAAAAGTGACCCCAGAGCTTAGGTGCTAATGTTTACTGAGCAGTTACTATGGGCCTTTCATCTTTACAAGTACTTTACATATTAAGTCATTTGATTTAACATAACTCCATAGTTGCTTTTATTATCTTCCTATTATTTATCTAGCAAATGAAGAAAACAATTGGAGTATAGAGATACTAAGTAACTGACCTGAAACTACATACCTAGCAAACTACATACCTGAATTATCTGATTCCACCAACCTCAAGCTAAACCACTATGCACATTGTCTCTCTCGGGTGAAGTTAAAACCATTCCAGTCTTCAGTCTCCTTATGCTGAAGATACTTCACACTTTGTGAAGCGATTTCATGTTTACAAAGCACTCATTTTTTACTTTCTCTGGAACTTACACACACCTATTTGAGGTTATTGGGACAGGTATTCAGATCTACATTTCAGAGAAATAGCTGAATCTCAGAAGGACTGACTTACCTAAGGTCTGGAGAGCCAGAACCACTGTAGGTCAACTGACCTATTACTAATAGGAACTCCTTTCCCTACTACACAGCATATTTTTACTACAAAAGTAAATGAAGACAAAAATACTTCCCAAGGGCCTATGGTTTGCTTATGGAGATGACTGGGTGTTAGCACTTTGATGTAGAGAAATGCAACTTAGAACTACAAAGGACTATCGAGAATCCAGAACAAATATAATCAATGTCAAATGCGGACTCCAAACTTGGGTTAATCACACCATTTATGCCCTAAATGAGAAGTCATACTCATGAAATCAAGGAGTTGACACTATAGCAAATTAGAATGTTCAACAGCATAAACAAGAGGCAGGATGGTGTGCATTGAATATATTAAATACACACTAACTCAGGCTAGGTCCCTCAAAGTCATACAGTTGCAAATGTTTGTCAGAAATGGAATCAGAAGACTTGAACCACTCCAGGCAGGGTCTCCTGTGTAGCCAAGTAAGAATCATAATCCTGTTAAGAGTTTACTGGTAACTGAATGAGGGAATTGCTGTTTCCTAGAAGCATCCGAATATTCCAAGAAAGGGAGTTGACCTAGGGTGGGAGAAAATGCCTAAGGCTAGCAATCAGGGAGACTTGGATTCCAATTTCTGCTTTAGGACTGATTTGTGATGTTGTCTTATGTAAACCATTTGACCTCTTTAGGATTACTTGACCACCTGGAAAATATACGTGCCCTTCTTGCTATGAGGGCCTAATGTGAGAATCATATGAGAAAGGTGTGAAAGAAATTAAAAAGTACAGTTTTGGGCTATACGTAAATGGGGTGAAGTGATCTAAGCAATAAAAGGACTTGCCTTTAAGTGGACCAACAGTACAGCATATGTCTGGGAAGAAACATTTACTGACAGTACATAATGTGTCAGGCACTGTATTAGGCACTTCTCACAGTTCCTAGATAGAATGCTATTATCAGTTTACTGATGAGAAAATTCAGGTTCCAGCAGGTTCAATATCTAATCTCAGAATCACACAGCTAGTAAATCATAACACAGGAATTCAAATCTAGGTATGCCTACCGCAAAAGGCACTGGAAAAGCAGATATCAGACATAAAAGAGGACAACTTGGAGATTCCAGTATCATGATAGACATGGAGAAGAAGCTTTCAAAGGAGGAAAGAATATGATGTCTGAGGCCTGTTATGGTCACTTGAAACCTTTAATGAACAATTGCTTTGAGTGTTATGTTGTTATAGAATCCATATTTCAAGGCAGCTGAGACTACCTGTTCATAGTCTTAAGTAAACCATTTGCTTCTCTACAATGAGAAGCTGTGTTCTTCTCCCTATTGCCCACCATCTTTATTATAATAGGGACCTGTGAAAAGGTCAAATGGGTAGATCAGGGTGAATTTGTGACCATTCTCAGGAAAACCATCTCCAAGAACTTGTCCAGTGGAAAAAGGATGAGTTACTCCAAGTGCATTTTTCTTTTCCTCCTCCTTCATTTTCTCCATCATCATCATCATCATCATCATCACAATATCACATGAAAGCTGTAAAACCCCTCTGTCCTTGAGTAAGTCAGTTAGCCTTCATCACCGTAAGACCCCCAAAAGTAACACAAGACTGTTGGCTCAGGTATCTCTGAGCTCCTTTCAAAATTCAGCAGCGCTAAATTTTGAGAATTGTCACATAGATCATAATGAGCTCATGCTACATAAGACAGAGGGCAAAGAATGTAACATAAACCACAATCCTTGCCCCCAAGGGGCTTAAGAACTAGACAGCATCTGGGAAAGCTGGGATTCACAACAAAAATTAATTGAGAAGTATCACTAGGAAATACTGAAATCTTATTGTTATATATAATATTTAATATTTATCATTGAAAGGTTAAATAGGGCTATTTGCCTCTTCCCTTTATCAGACCACCCTTTACTCCCCTACCCCTACTCCAAATACGCCTTCATTTCCACTTTCCAAAATTATATTCCTGATTTGAAGCCCAAGTCTCAAATACCACTTCCATCAAAGGGCCTTCTGCCCTCAACTGGAGAGGATCTCACTCCTTTCAATTCCCAGCTCTGCTTTCCAATTTGCCTGTATAACATCATAGCCTAGAGGCACCTAAGATGCATTCTATTTTGGGGGGTCCTGATTCTGAAGTCTGGCTCAACCAGTGATCAGCCAGCTGACTTCCCTAGGTCTTTGTTTCCTCTCAAGGAGAGTAGGTCTGATAATAATCTCTCCCACACAGAGCTGTTGTGCAGATTAAACAAGGTAACCCTCGAATGTGCTTAGTAGAGATTCAGTGAATGTGTCTGAATCCTCCCCTGACAATTACTTTATTCAGCTTTCTACTCCAGTCATTTGTTTATCTGTTTTATCTCCTCCAGGAGAGAAAATCTGAGGATGGGAAACTCCTCTCACTCATCGCCCCCGCCCCTTCCCTCCACCCAGTACCTAGCACAGATTCTCATAGTTTATGTGTATATTTATCAGATTGGTCTCTGGACCAGCTGTCTCCTGAAGCCTGTTACGAATGTTCAGCATGCACACTTCAACATTAACAGGGGCAGCGTGGAAACCTCTCTTTTGTCTTCTTCCCACTCCCCAACCCTCGCTCCACCCCCGCCCTCCGCGTGGCTTTGGAGAGGAGGCTGCAGTTAGAATCACTGCACTATAAGAAAATCATCAATTGTCTAATGAAAGCCCCTGTCATTAAATATCCAGCCTCTGGCACAATCCCTGAGGGAAAGAACCCATTCCTGCAATGCACTGGGCCAATTTGTGAGCCCTGCCTTGGTGAGCACAGACTCTCCCCTGACCCTGGAAGTCAATCAGCAGGAGCCCTGAATTATGAAGAATGAATGCTCACCACTGCTTGGTCTCTAGCTGACCTGCCAACTCCTGTCACTGAAGGTCACCCAGCTACGGAGGCTTGCAGAGAATCAGTCACCTTCATCTCTCTCCTCTCCCTCTTCTCCACACGGGGCCCCCACGTAACCCTTTCCCCTTTCATTAGACCCTTGCCGCTTCCTGAGGATTTGGCAGTTTCCACGGTGTCCAACCTACCAGGCTGTAAATACCTGACTAAGAAAACACGAAATGTGTTCATAGGACTTCTTTATCTAAACCATAAATATGAGATGCATTTTGACATTTCTCAGAAAACACACCATCTCCCAGATTCAGTTGGCAGCACAGATTTACTCCCCACAAGACTGTACCAAAATCTCAACTTGGCAGTTTTCAGTCAGGCCCACACATGCAGCTGCATTGTGCTAACAAAAATGGAACCTTATTAAATCACATACCCTGAGTGGCTGTGCCTTAAAATGATTATTTTCAAGCTGTAAGAAATTTGGTGGTATCTGAACTTCATAAACAGCTAAAATGGTAGTGTGTGAGACTCTGATGTTCACGACTTACTCCAGCTGTAGCCACAGTAAAGGTAGGCAGCAGAGATTGTGTATAAGATCACAGATTTTGAAATCAGGCAGATTTCTGCTCTGCTACCTATGATGTGTCACTTGGGAAGTTACTGCCTCTCTGCCTCAGTTTCCTGAGTAAAAATAAAAGTAAATAAGCAAGAAATACTGAAACCACTGAAGAGAATTATTTGTGACACTAGCATACAAAATCACTTAGACTGGTACTTGGCATTTATGAAACACTCAACAAAGGATGCCAATTTTTTTAAAGATTTTATTTATTTATTTGAAATAGCAGGAATGGGGTATGGAGAGGAGCAGAGGGAGAGGGACAAGCAGACTCCCCACTGAGCAGGGAGCCTGACGCAGGACTCGATCCCAGGACCCCGAGATCATGACCTGAGCCAAAGGCAGACACTTAACAGACTGAGCTACCCAGGCGCCCCACGAATGTCAATTTTTTAAAAACCCTCATATCCATTACAAGTTAGAAATATTAAGCCAAAAATGGTTACTGAGCCCTCAGACACTGTCTTATTCTGGTTGAACTACCTGGACTTGGAGCAACATCTAGGAAGATTTGATTTCACTTCCCTGATTCTTGATCCTTTTCATTTTGTTCATTTTGTTCGTCCTCCATCCAATAGGTGCTGTGATCAGGCCAGGATTAATTAGAGTTCTCTCGGAATGATGCTGTAGGCATCTAAGAATGATTGTGTAACGTAATTGTTTAGGTGTCAGTCTCTCCTGCTGGAAGGTAAGCTCTCAAGGCCAGGGCCTCTGCCATTCCTTTCTTTATTCTCATTACCTGTTTGTGTTCAACAGGAGAAGACCACGGACTAATTGTCAGCGTCAGGCCAGCTCCCAGATGAAACCTCTGGGAGGCTGCCTTTCCTTCCTAGAGCTGTTAGCTGTTACTTATCTTCTAGATGGAAAAGTCTGTCAAAGCCCTTGGCATCATGCCAGCTGCTTTGTTTACATGTTTTGTCTCATTTAATCTTCACAGTTATCTATGAGGTAGACACCCTGGTTATTCTGGTAGTACAGATGAAAGAATTTAGGCTTACAGAGATGAAATAAATTTAGCAAAGCTTATACAGTAAGTGACTGAGCCTGGATCCCAAACCAGAACTTACTAAGCACAAAGTACACTGACTAACTAAATACCCACTCACAACAAGTACTGACCACTGTAAAAGGCTGGACAATCATCATGTAGGGTTGTCAGTGGATTTTATTATTATATTTCAAGTTTTGGTAGGCATCTTATCCCAGATTAGACAAACTGACTCCCCTTGAAAGTTGGAGAGATCAAAACCATTTATAATTACCCTTAGGACCATCTCATATGACCAGAGATTCACAGAGTCAAACCTGATTGTTTATTCTCAAAGATCAAGTCTCAGCATGAAAATGTATAGAATCAATGTAACTTGTATAGAGCTTGTATAGAGCCTTCTGATATATAACAGGGCGTGCTCCCCACCTCACGCATCCTCACAGGCTAGAGATTTCCAAAAGTAGAGCCCTTATGCAAAATGTTGGTATATTTTTTCTCCATTTTTTGGTGGCTGAGCTTAAAGAAGATATTGAAGTTTAGGACATGCGCATGCCAGCTTAGAAATGGGCCAAACAAATCTCAGTGGATAGAAACATATAACTGGAGGGTAAATGCCAACTGTCACCTAGAACACACCCAGGGGCCCCCACTTTCTACTCAAGTCCCTTCCAACTTTGAGACCCTAAAGGATCTCTGGAGATGGGTCTAAGACTTCTTTTGTACTTTGTCCTGCCACAGGACTAGTTTATATTAATGCCCAGGTGAAAACACACAAAGCAGGTTTAGCCTATTTTTTAGATAACCCAGAAATCAGAGTCCGTGGGAAGCAAAGGAAAGTTTTGAGGATGGCAGAGTCATTTACTTTGTACAAACAGAAGAGGATTTTTTCTGGAATCTGTACTTGGAAGTTCACAATGCCTCCCTAACGAAAATAAATCCTGTCCCCTCTGCCCCTCTTCTTCACAAGCTCTCAGTCAGTACACATCTTCTATCCTCAACTGAGCCTGGCTAATTGATTCTCTGAACATTAGGAGTGACTTTCTCAGATGGTTTCCCCCTCACCTTCTTGGTTGTTTCTAATCCTATTAGCAACCTCCCATCACACAACGTTAATGCGGTGGTATCTGATTGCATTTTTTGCCAATATCCGACAAAATGCAGCAGCTTATTAGTGACTTTTATGTCATGTGGTTTTAGCAAAATTGAATGCTAATGAGATGTGATTGGGTGGAAAATTATAGCAATAGGGTGCCTGCCTTCTGTAATTGCAGCGTAGGCTCTAGTTTGCAATGGGGGTACCAGGATTTCTTTTCCTTAATAGTGATTTTCAAGGCACAGAAAGGTACTGTGTATTTACAATTATGCAGCAGATGATTAAGTGGCTTTCACGGGTGGACTGTTGGACAGCCTTGCAAATCACAGAGATGGTTAAGGAAAGCAGAGAGAAGATAACAATTGCATTGTCTCATCTGAAGCCTCACTTATTACCACACCGCCACCTCCAAACAGAGAGGAAAGGGAGGCAAGATCATAGCAACGATGGTATTCTTATTAAAAGAGACGGATTCTTTATTAACTAGTCAGGAGCCAAATGATTAAACAGCTTTACTTGCCATTGAATTCTGAGCAGAAATCAATGCACATTATACAGTTGTAGCAGCTGAGATCGCAAAAGCCCCAAGGACAGCACACATACTGTGGTTTACTGAAATATTTCATCACCGTAATGGTCAGGAGATGGAGTGCAGTTTGTCCATGGAGTATAACTTATATCTTGTTCATTTTTGTATGTGGTAGAAAAGCTACCTGCATAAACTCCCCAATTGTAGTATTCAAGTTGCAAAATCTTAAGTGTCCAACTGAAAAGGATTGTCTCTACATTCAGAGCATTTTTAAGAATGAGTCCTTGCTTTATGGAGACTTAAATGTTATCATTTAACTCTAGATGGTGCTACCCAGTGAGTTTGGTGGAATTGTGACAAAACCATGACTAGGGGTTGTTAAATGCAATGCTGGGTATTCCCTGTGCCTCCCCCCAGCCCAACAGACAAGGGCAGAAAAGACATGCCCCTTACACTCTTACACAATCCAAGCAACTAACTTGTTCTCATATGCAAACTTTCTCTAACACCAACAGCTTTTGCGAATTTATACAAGTAATTATTCTTCCAATCTAAAATTTTGAAAAAGATATAAAATTTAAAAAGAAGGAAAAATATAAACTCGACATGCTGTGTTCAGCACCTGAAGGATTTCCCTCTCCCGATGATCAGTAAATGTGACATTATTGAATGACTTGCAAAATGTCTACTTCTACAAAGGATTTTAAGTGGCTTACAGTAAAAACCATGCATAATCAAAGTTTTAGTTATCTAGCGGTAGGTATCAAACTACACCAAGACTTAATGGCATAAAATATAACCACTGTATTCTACACACAACTGTATGTATCAGGATCTGGGGAATGAAACCACAGGATGGCTTGTCTCTGCTCCAAAATGACTGAAATGGTTTGTACACCCCAAACTGCTGGGGCCATATGTCTTGAGCCTTGGGTTGTTGAGAGTTGCCTTGGGTCTTCTCCATGACACACCGGCTCAGGAAGGGATGTGCAAGGTGGTTTCTTTGTTCACATGTCTGGCACTCCTGGTAGGACTGGAATGGCCAAAGCTGGCTCTGTCTCTCTCTCTCTTCATGGATTCTCACAGGAAGTTTCCTCACAGCATACCAGTCTTTGGGTGGTTAGACTTCTTACATGGTGGCTAGCTTTCCTTTGTGATCCAAGACGCCTGGGCGGAAACTGGGAAATGTCTTAAGAATGACCTAACCTCAGAAGTCCCAGGGGCACCTGAGTGGCTCAGGTGGTTAAGCATCTGCCTTCGGCTCAGGTCGTGATCCTGGGATCCTGGGATCCTGGGATGGAGCCCCTCCACCTTCACGCTCTCTGCTCAGTGGGGAGTCTACTTCTCCCTCTCCCTCTGCCCCTTTCCCGAGCTCATGTGCATGCACTCCCACCTTTCTCTCAAATAAATTAAAAAAAAAAAAATCTTAAAAGAAGTCCCAGAGCATGATCTCCATCACATTCTAGTGGTCAAACAAGTCACTAAGGCCAGCCTTGACCCAAGAGGAGAGAAATTAGACAATATTTCTCAATAGAAGGAGTAGCACAGGTTACACGGCCATCTTAATGCAAACCATAGGCATGCTGTAAGTGCAATGATGATAATTTTAAAGTGAGAGGAGCTGTACAATTGAGGGAACAATTGTACTAAAAAAATGAGGCTAACAGCACTCCCTGCTATGACCAGAGAATTTAACCCCAAGTTTCCTAGTGATCAAGGCAAGAAGGAAAGAACCAGCAATATAGTGTTCTTTAACTATTCCAAAAAAATCATGCTCATTTTTTTCAATTATTTTCCAAAGAATAAACCAATAATCAATAAACATAGACCACGAGATGAGTTTCTTTCTACCTAACCCTCCTTTTCTGCCTCAGTAACACTGTTCAGGCCTGTGGTGATGGTCACTCTGATAGGAAACTAACTGATTAGAATGGGGCCCGGGATTGAGACGGGCAGAAGAAGGAGGAGGAGGAAGGAGCGTGAACTGTGGCAAACACAAAGCAAAGGAGAAACAAAAGGAGGAAAGGAGAGAGGGGATTCAAATTTTGTCTTGCTCTGCCTTGTAAAGAGTTTCGCGGGTCACAAGTTCCAACGCCTACTAGGTCTGGCAAGTACCTAAAATATCTGAAACACATGAAGTAAAAGAAAGCAGAGAGAAGTGGAGCCCCTGCCAAATGTCTAAAAGCCTCCAATTATCTTTGGTTAAGTTGATTATAGGCACTTCACTGCCAAACATACCCATGTCTGTGACTGACTTCAGGCTGTTCCTGCCTGCCAGGTTTTACCTCTTGACTTTGCTTCCATGGAGAAATTCTGAGTTCACAGGCTGAAAAATCAACCTGCTGGGTTTCCTATGTCTCCCCTAACGGAGAGATCCTCCAGGATGACATTGAAGGACTGATCACAGGTATTTGCTGAAGTGACTTCTCTCAGTCCCTGGTTTCCTACTATGTAGGTCCTATCACCTCCAGAAAGAGTTACTGGGGAAGGAGAGGAGAGATTTTTATTTCTCATAAGGGATAAAATAATGAAGTAAGCCAGGCTACTGCCAAATACCTACTCTTGCTCAAATCCAGTCTTAGAACTGAGAAATGCATTGGTGTATTTTGTAAGGGGAGCTACTACTCTATCATTTACCTTAGACTACTACTTTGTAGACATCTAATGTCCGAAAAGCCAAGAAAAGACTCCAGTTTGTTCTTTATTATAGAAAGATATAGGGAATGTTAGCACTCCTCAAGTTCTGACCCAAACGTTTTTCTTTGCTCTGTCTTCCTCCACCTTTAAATGGGCAGCCATTAAAACCAGTAACTACCCAGAAAAGTAACAGAGTTTCCAGTTATCTGAACTCTCCCTAGACTAATAAAATCTTTGATTCTGAGCTGAGTGTATGGATAACCCATTTTTCTTTTGCTAGTCTCTTCACATTTCATCACCCTATTGTTTCCGGTAGTGAGGGAGTCAAGCCGGGGAAATTATATCTCTGTCCCCATGGCTCTCCTTTCAAAGTGTCACACCACCATGCTGTGTGCTTTTTTGGTTAACATGCGCCACATCAATTTATGTCTTACTTTGTGTCCCAAACTGATTTCTTCAAAAGTTGATCAATAGCAATAAGACAATAATATAAGAATATTAGGTCTCCCAGAAAAGAAATTTGCAGTTCAATGGGATCCTTTGATACCTATATCCTACATTAACTAATAGTGTCTCATCCAGACACCACACAGGCCAGATGGATTTGGGAAAGAGTCCACATACCTAGTGGGTCATTTTGAGACACCTAACTCAAATGTCACTAGATGTTAGCCTTTGCTGAGATAGAAAAAGCTCAGTCAAGTTCCACAAATGATGTAGATTCTCAAGAGTTTGGACCCTTAATGTTTTCTTTGATGGCCAGTTTGTTCTGACTCATTGATTGGAGAAAATTAGGTGAGATAGAAGAAATAGAAATTGTTACTCCATTTAGATTGAGGGTGATTATCATGAATAATGAAGTGAACTTTCTAGCAAAATGGCCCTGATATTTTCCGTTCATCTATACACCCATTAGCTCCTATACTCCATTTGAAAAAAAAAGATCTTAGTTCCTCCCTATTAACACATTTTATCATTCAGCCTTAATTGCAGACATAGATATTTGTAGATTAATGTAACTGAACAAAAGATACATTTGATACAAAAAGATACAAAAGACATCATGAATAAAATAGTTTTGAGAGAAAAGGAAGAATTCATTTTATTTTAGAATGAAGAAAATGTGTTATAGGCAGGGACATTCCAAATCCTTTGGTTTCATGAATATTCCATCTTCATGATAATAGACTGCTGTGCTCTTATGAACTTCTAAGTAACAGCTAACTTTTGTCAGAGCTGAAGTTATTAAAAGTAGAGAACAGAGAAAACAGAATCTCTCCTTCTGAGTGGACATTTTCAATGTGGAATTACATTAAGCTTTCTCAGTGAATTCACAGTAATGGAATTTATCATCTTTTACTCCCTGCCACAAAGAGCACAGAATTAAAAGGACCTGTCCTTCGTTGTTAAGTAACTGCACAGTTTTCCCCTTTCAGGATCTTATGTGAAGATTCTGCCATTCCCATCAATATTAGTTTTCTTCTAATAGAAAATTTCTTTCCTCTGTAACTCATTTTAAAGACCTTCCAACATGTCCCAAACAGGTTACCTTCTATGGGTAACCAGAGAAGATGGAGCAAATTAGAGATCTTTTTTTTTTTTTTTTGAGAGAGAGCATGCGCACCTGTGCGTTCATACGAATCAGGGGGGAGGAGAGGGAGAGAGAGAATCTTAGGGAGAGAGAGAATCTTAAACAGGCTCCATGTACAGTGCAGAGCCCAACGTGGGGCTTGATCTTGCAACCCTGAGATCATGACCTGAGCTGAAATCAAGAGTTGGAAGCTTAACTGACTGAGCCACCCAGGCTCCCCAGAGATCTTTTTTTAATGAAGGATCCAGGTATAAATAAATGCAGGGACCACAAGCAATTGTGTGTCTCTTGGAAACATGGAATTATATGGCCACTTAAAACTGAAGCTTAATGGGGTCTCACAGGAATCACCAAAGCCTTCCATTCCCTATGGGTCCAAGGAAGAAGCCAAGGTGTGTGTTAAGACAGTGTTGACAAAGACACAGAAGCTACTGGGGTTTTAGTTGCCATTTAAGAAAGGGAATGAGACTGTAGCCCCATCTTTGTGCCTATAAGACCTTGGTAAGAGTTCATAAAGGTCTGTAACTTCTCTCTCTTTGCTATTTTCATTACCACCCTGACTATTTCTGGAAATTTGTTAAAGGAGCAGGACTTGGGTATCCTGCAGCTTCTTACAGCTAGACTTGCAAGGATTAGATCTCCAAAGGTCTGATGGTCACTGAAAGAAGGAGAAAGAACACAGACAAGCTGAATCCCTTGAGCTCCCGAGGAAGAGGCCATGGAGGTGGGCTGAGCAACAGAGCAATAAGTTTCGCATTCACAAGGTCCTTGTGGTCCTTCTGCATTCATAATGCCCTAGTATAACTGCAAAGCACAGTGTCAGTTGTAATGGAAACAATTATAACCCTTAGAATAGCAGCTTCACAGAATTAGTATTTTACAGTATTAAGTAAGTAATATTCTATCCTTAAGCCCAAGGTCCCAGAGGATTTGTCTCACAAGAAAAGAATGAATGAGATGTCATCTGTATCTGTTATTTTTGAAATGTCTATTTTGCAAAGTTTTAAGAGTGAGACATGATTTCGCAAGGGTAAAATGGACATAATTTGGGTTAAATCCCAGGTTTTTGGCTTGAGTAGAGGATAATGCTGTTTAGCAAAATAGGCTGGATAGCACTCAATGGCACTTTACACTTTCTCAGTGTGCTGAAATATAGTATATTCAGATGGTTCTATGACAAAATTTATTATAATAAGCTTTGTATATATATGTATATAAGCTTTTTCGTAGAAGGTTTATCAATACTGGTAAATTGGTTCCAATCCTCTCCAAGGACATTTTTGGTATTCATTAAATTGTCTATGGTTTCCTTTAATAAAGCTAGATATTTGGGTGCCTGGGTGGCTGGTTAAGCGACTGCCTTCGGCTCAGGTCATGATCCTGGAGTCCTGGGATCGAGTCCTGCATCGGGCTCCCTGCTCAGCGGGGAGTCTGCTTCTCCCTCTGACCCTCCCCCCCTCTCATGTGCTCTCTCTCTCAGTCTCTCTCTCTCAAATAAATAAACAAAATCTTAAAAAAAAAATAAAGCTAGATATTTGAAGTTTGAAAGACATTGAAGCTTTAAATTAGGAATTTCTGAAGAAACTACAAATGTTGATAATAAAAATTATCAAATTATCAAAAGGATTTAAAGTGATCTGGTGCAATAGGTATGACCTAACTTTATTAACCATCTCTGGTTAATAATAATATAAAATGAAAATGCATGGAGCACTGACAATGTGCCTAGCTCTAGACTAAGAATTTTATACATATTACATCATTCACTTATCCAGGCAACACTATTAGGTAGGTATTTCACTTTACAGATGATAAAATAAAGCTCTGAGAAATTGTCACTCGCCCAAAATTATACAACTAGCATAGCCAGAATTCAAACCAAAGTTATCAATGTTTTAACCTGTATATCTGAACTACATTGATTACTCTTTGAACTTTCAGATCTCCTGAGGAAAAAAAAATCTTTTTTTTTTTAAAAGATTTAATTAATTTATTTATTTGACAGTGAGAGAGAGAGAGAGAGAGCAGAAACACAAGCAGGGGGTGTGGGAGAGGGAGAAGCAGGCTTCCCGCCAAGCAGGGAGCCCAATGCGGGGCTCGATCCCAGGACCCTGGGATCACGACCCAAGCCGAAGGCAGATGCTTAACAACTGAGCCACCCAGGCACCCCAAAAAACGTCTTTCTGAAAACATTATAGATGAGCTTTGGAGATCTGAGTGGCAACATGGTCTGATAGAAAGACCACTGGACTGAGGGTTGAGAGTCTAAACTCCTTGTGTGTGAACGTGCTGGGTGACACTGACCAAGGCCCTTAACAGCTCTGGGTTTCATTTTCTTTGTTTAAAAAATAATTGAATTGAATTGAAATAAAAGTCACTTCTAAAATATTCTTATTATTTGTGACATAAGAAATTTGAAATTTCTTCATTCACATGGAATAAGATTACAAACCATAAAGTGGCTCTGTATACACATGAATTTGCTGATTTCAGACATGGAAACACTATGCTGTTTGGACACAGGAGGTAGAGAATGGCCTCTGCTATGCATATTTGTGAGTTGGTCAACACATATTAAATACTTAGATGTAGTCTCAGTCTTCTCAGAATCTCTTCCTTGGTTCATTACTCCATCTTCTTAAAGTGTGACCTTAGGTTAAAATATATCAGGGGTAAAAATTAAAATAAAATAAAATTAAATTAAATTAAAAGCAGGGGGCTCTCACAAGTTGCTTTGGGGCCAGAGCTAAACATGGTCTCACCCTTATCAAAAGGATTTAAAGTGATCTGGTGAATTAGGTATGACCTGACTTTATTAACCATCTCTGGTTAATAATAATATAAACAGCTATAGAAAGCGTCCCTGGGACATCCACCTGGAAATCTATTTACCTCTAACAATTTGGACTACTGCCACCATCAGAAGGAAGAGAGGTAGGCTGGCTTACAACATGGTTTAGTATTTCAAATTTTAATGTTGAAATAATTTTTCAAAGACATCTACTCCAATGTTTTCTAAATGATGATCCACAGATATCTAAGATTATGTACTTCGAATTCAATATGGATTTTTTCTTTTATTAAATGGTAATTAAGGTAAAATTAATTGTTATTGTTTTATTTCTATATACACTTGGTAAAATAATACATTTTTAAAACTTTTACTACTTGGCAAAATCAAATCTTCTGGGAACTGCTAGTCTAATCTAATCAACGGTCTCTTCCATTCAGTGTCTGAAACCCTCTCTAGTCCTTTGATCCTTGAACTTCACTGGAGATGAGAAAGTCAATAGTCATAAGCAACTCCACTCCATTTTTTAGATGTCTCCAGATGTTTGGTAAGTCTTTGGTATATAGTGCTAAAATACATTTTGAGTAGTTCCACTGAATAGTAATAGTTTTATAAGACACATTGTATAAATAATAAAACGAGAAGAGTTAACTTACTTGTACTAACTAGTGAGTAACAAAGCTGGGGCTAATCTTAGTTCCAATATACTTCAAAGCCCACACTCCTAACAAACATGACATACTGCTTTTTGAGTCTTCCCTATTAACATCATAAAGAACAAGTCTTCTCTCTTCCATGCGATTATCTTTCACAAATTTAAAGATAATCTTTATGTTTCTCTGGGTTTCTCTTAGCTGGGATGAATATGGACAATTTCTTTAGTTGCTAATATGACATGGTTCCTTCACATCATTATTAGTAGACTGCTTACTCTTCATTATTTGTAAGTTGCCTGGGCATCAATGTCAGGTTGTAAAAAAATATGGGCTTGGCTCTCCTGGGTTTGAGTGCTGGCTCTGGCACTGACTAGTTATTGGCCTATTGAGAGCTATTTGTGTTATTTATCAGAGTTGGGTAAGAGTTTCCTTATCTACAAGCTGGGTGTAATATGTCCTAGTGGTACTGTGGAAATTAAAAGAAAAATTAAAACCTAAATGGCCTTTGCTAATTCAGTCAGCAGAAAATTAAAACAATGAACAAAAATATATGCATGTGTTTATAGGTATCTGGGCTATAATACATAAAAATAATTTAAGAATTAACTTGATATGATTTGTTAGTTTCCCTAGATCTCTAAGATATCAAATAATGAGAAGATAAGCGAAGTTGAAATTTTCCTATTGTTCTGATTTACATCAGGATTCAAGGATTATTTACAATTAACTTTCTATACTTGTCTCCCATTGATCACTTGCTGCATATGCTCCCTGGAATTGGATTGTTATCCAAGCATGGCAAATTAAACTTCCGCTTTAACAATTAAAACCATTAGGCTGACGAATTAGACTGTGAGGCTGATTTATTCTGGGTGAGATTCTGGCTCCCAGGCATAAATGAGACTTTCTTTGTTTTCAAAAGTTGCCTGGCAGGCTGGTTCAGGTGGCAAAGCCTGTGACCGATCTCATTCTACAACAATCACCAGGCATCTCCACACAAGGGATGAGGGTCCATAAGGAACTTAGGAGTGAGTCACTCATGTATGACTGTGACGTCATTCTCTCTTCATGGCCATAAAGGACTGGTTTATCATCCAGATAAAGTATTTTCTAGAAGAAGCTTTTAATTGGCTTCTTATTCCTTTTCTTTCTTTTTTTTTTAATGTTTTTTTTATTCTTATGTTAATCCCCATACATTACATCATTAGTTTTAGATGAAGTGTTCCATGATTCATTGTTTGTGCATAACACCCAGTGCTCCATGCAGAATGTGCCCTCCTCAATACCCACCACCAGGCTAACCCATCGGG
>NC_138379.1:32001263-32024347 GCF_054177405.1 Leptonychotes weddellii | reverse complement strand
TTTTTTTTTTTTTAAAGATTTTATTTATTTATTTGAGAGAGAGAATGAGATAGAGAGAGCATGAGAGGGGGGAGGGTCAGAGGGAGAAGCAGACTCCCTGCTGAGCAGGGAGCCCGATGCGGGACTCGATCCCGGGACTCCAGGATCATGACCTGAGCCGAAGGCAGTCGCTTAACCAACTGAGCCACCCAGGCACCCTTGGCTTCTTATTCCTTAATATAGAATAGATGATAGAAAAATAGATGGATGGATAGATTTTATAAATTGGTTTTCAGGTTTTCTCTTTGGACTAATCACACCAAGTGAAACTTTCTATTAAAATGCATATGTGGGGGCGCCTGGGTGGCTCAGTCGTTAGTGTCTGCCTTTGGCTCAGGTCATGATCCCAGGATCCTGGGATCGAGCCCCGCATCAGGCTCCCTGCTCCACGGGAAGCCTGCTTCTCCCTCTCCAGCTCCTCCTGCTTGTGTTCCCTCTCTCGCTGTGTCTATGTCAAATAAATAAATAAAATCTTTAAAAACAAATGCATATGTGGTACTCTAGTCACATGAAAGCGTTCAATGCACTTACCTCTGCAATCAGATACATGTGGGATTAAATTTTGCCTTCAATACTCACTAGTAATTATATACCTTGGGTATATAGCTTATACCTTAGGTATATAATTTAATGATTCTGAGTTTCAATTTTATCACTTGGGAAGTGAAAAAAAAATGTATTCTACAGGAATGTTTTGAAGATTAAGGGTAATTAATAAAATGCTCAGCCAGCCCTTTCAGCCCATAAGAAACACAAGAAATGGTAACTTCCATGGAAACTGTTTCTGGGATATCAAGACATACACAAATGGTCAGATCAGAGTCACTTGGGACATTTTATTAATTGTATGAAGTCAGACAACTATCTGGGCAAGAGAAATATGACAACTCAAACCCTTCTAGAAATTCAATATTATCACCCCTATCCTCATTGTATATCTAAAGGGGTCAGACTTGAATCTGACTTTTCTAGAATTATATATTGTTTATAATATCCACAGGAAGCAGAAATAGCACCTGTGGATAACTTCTAACCACTTCAGATTTCTAGAAACCTGGCTGACATCTCATTTTTAAAAATTATAGCTTGTTTAACTCACACCAGAAGGAAACAGAGAATAAGAAAAAGTAGTCCAAAAAACTAAACCAGCTTAACAGAAGGAACTTATTAAAAGAAAGTTTATATGCCAATGTCAGAGCATTCAAGCTATTCTACCTTTAGCTGACTGTTAAATCCCCAGAGGGAGAAGGTAGATGAATTGCTAAATGTTCCTGCTTGCCTGCATGATCAGCTTCATTGTTTTAATATTAAGCCTCATGACCTTAAAGTATGTTTGGAAAATCTCCCTCCCATTCCCTATTACATCGTCAGCAGTCACCAGATAATGAGACCCAATTATTAATATGCAACAGTGTGCAGGGAGCACAGCAGAATTATAAACAAACATACGTACAAAAAGATTCCATGATTAATTTCCAGTAACTGAATGCCTTTCATCCCCCGGATTCCTTGTTCTTTTGTTCCAGAATCATATTTCGCTGTTCATCACAGGGTCTTAAGTACCTACGGTGAAAATAGGCACATCACTGCTTTGATGGCTGGGGGTACTGCCATTATGGGAAGAGAGGAGGGGTGAGAAAAGAGAATGTTATTCTCAGATTATTAAACCTTCTTAATTTTTCCTTTTTCTTAGTTGCAAGTGTTTTCACTTCCACAAGAGTGCTCCCTATGTATTTCCCAAAATTGTGCAAAAGGGAATTTTCTGAGACATTTCCTGGTGGGTAAATAAAACTGTCAAGGAGATTCCTAATGCTAAAAGATTAATATTATCATAATTACTTTGTAAAAAATACATTAAGAAAGTGCCAAAACAGCCTCTTGCTGGCTTTACGGCTCTGTAAAATGCAGCTAACCTGACATCTACTGCCAGTCTGTGAGGTAATCTGCTTTATTTGCTCCCAGGCTGCTGGATTTCAGGACTCAATGTGTCAGCAATTCCTTTATCAGCTCTTAACTTCCAAAGATTACTAACTTTTCACAATGCAATCATGAATATTCACTGGAGGCTAAAATTGGGCAAACAGAGCCCCAGTAGAGTACTGAACTAGTGTGTATAGCTAATACTTTGAAATCAAGACTCCCTAAAATGTTGAAAAAGAAACTGTGCAATTTAGCAAAAGCTAAACAATGAAACTCTAACCTAAAAGAGTAGAGCGCTGGTCAGCATGTTGGAGGATCTGAATTAAGGCATCGTCTCCTCTGTTAATACCACCCTTGGGCAAGTGGCTTACTCTCTCCAAGCCTGCTTCCTCCTATCTTAAAGGGAATAAGATTTGTTAGATTTTAAATATTAGACTAGTGATCTAACCTCTCAGAAATCTGGTCTCTTAATCTGTAAAATAGGCACAATGACTCTTTTCTTACTCATCATTTCAAAATTGTTGGAAGAGTCATATATTTAGCTCACTTTGGACAAAGGTTCTAACTAAAAAGATGTGTTGCTTACACCTGAGTGTAGTTGGCCTTAAGGACCCCTGAGGGTTTTCTCCACGTAGTTTCCTATAGGAAACAACAAAAGGACTAACTCCACATCCAGAACTAAGCCATTTCTTAATCATTAACATAAGCAAGAAGATACCAGACAGAGTACAGTTATAGCAAGTTGTGATTAATTACCTAGAGTTTTAGTTCTGTAGATGTTCCTGCCTCCATAAAGTGTGTATTTATACACACAAAACTCCTAAGAGTTTATCTTCTAGAAAAATGTGTATTTTGTTAAAAACTATTTTAGGGGCGCCTGGGTGGCTCAGTCAGTTAAGCATCTGCCTTTGGCTCAGGTCATGATCTTGGGGTCCTGGGACGGAACCCCATGTCATTGGGCTCCCTGCTTAGCAGGGAGTCTGCTTCTCCCTCTCCCTCTACCCCCGCTAGTGCTCTCTCTCTCAAATAAATAAATAAAATCTTTTAAAAAATTATTTTAGAATGGTGTGGCTCTCACTATCAATCTAATTATCACAGGGTGTATGTAGCCAGGAGTTGTGACATTGATGGGTCTCAGTCTTGATCTTCTTTTCCTTTCACTTCTGCTTTTGTGCTCCTTCCTCATATTCCAATTCGAGCAGGTGAGTTTTAACAGCAAGTCTGATTTACTTCTGTAGAGCGCTCCGTCTCTTAAACTGCAATTGTTCAAAGTTCAGCCATCTAGGTTTGTGGACTTTTCTTTGGCTACAATGAAACTTATAAATGAAGTTCCTATTAGCTATTGCAGAAACTCATAAACTTAAGGATTGCAAAAAAGGGTTATTGCTCTGTGAGATATTTATGGCGACTCACTTTTCCTGCTATGGAAAGATTGTTTTTACAGGCCTCTCCAGTTTTAAAAATGGGAAAGAAGTCTATTTCAGGTATATGCTCCCTGGAAGGATCTTCCCCGTTACTCAAATATCGTGTGCCTAAGGCTGCACCATCTAAGATAAAAGCTTCCCATTTGAGATATAAGGTTTTCCCTGACCCAGGGTTACAAATGGGCTTTTTAAACAACTAAGCAGTGCACAACATTGTTAGAAAAATCTCCCCCAAATGTAGGAGCTCTTCTTCTTACCTAAGCAAGAAGAGACTTGAGATGATCTTTACAGAACCATCTTTCCTCCTCTTGGCTCCCACTAACTCTCGGCTCATTCTCTTCATTTCTATTCTTCCCACATCATATCTTGATTGTTTGCTAGCTGTTTCCCCTGCCAGACGGAACAGCTTGGGAAGGGATGGTGCCTTATTTGTCAGATATATTTGGTGCTTAGCATGGTGAGTAGCACACAGTAGGCACTCACTAAATGCTTATTGATTATTTCATAAGCACCGATTCTAATCCCTGCAGAAGGTAGGAATGAGTACCGACCCTGATGCATACCTTGTTCATTGGTTTTAAAAATTCAATTCCTGATACATACTTGGGTCTTAGGGTTTGGCTGCTGACGCCTCCTCTCTGAAATACAGTGCAGAATTATACGTTCTGCTTGAGATTTTACTGTATACGATTTTCAAACGTATCACAGTGGTAAATGTACTCTGGAATGCAAATCCAGTAATTAAGTTGGGCATGCTGCAAAGCTGGCAATGTCTTTGAAAACATATTTTCTAGGAAGTAGGCCTATCTTAGATTTCTCCTCCTAATTTCCATTCCATCCAGACAGACTTCATGAACAGTAACTTTTTCTCCCTCATGGGTGCTTTGTTTATTTTTTTCTTATTCTTCCCCCAAGACAGATCATTACTAACCATCTAATGAGCTATTCTTTACATAAGGTTTATATGGAAGCAGCACCAAGTATGTTCTCTTAAGATTCATTGCAGAATATATGCCCCTAAAAAAATGACCTGATATAAAAGAAAGGGGGGCGGGGAAGAGCCTTGGGAAGGAGTATTACCTAATATATGGTTGAAGTTTTCATAAAGAAGACCTGGTTTGTGGATGTTGAAACCTTGGACCTGTTCCATAGAGCCCATGCCTGTCTCCCACAGTGCGAGGGTTGTGTGTGTACAAGGACAGTGCACGCGCCTTTGGAGTTGCAATCTACCGTACGAATGAGAAGGCAAAAAGTGTCCTTAAACAATTAACTGCTGTATTAGATCTGCAGATGTTTCTGTCTAACACATGTAGCGTATGCTTGCATGGCACACAGCAGCATTGTCTGGGGAAACTGTTCATCTACCAGGGAAGTATTACATAATTGATTAAAATAATCTTAGGAAGCTGGCAGAGCATTGCACTCTGT
Organism: Leptonychotes weddellii; assembly: GCF_054177405.1. Taxonomy (NCBI): domain Eukaryota; kingdom Metazoa; phylum Chordata; class Mammalia; order Carnivora; family Phocidae; genus Leptonychotes; species Leptonychotes weddellii. The sequence goes on along the minus strand of NC_138379.1, from coordinate 32,019,536 downwards.
TCTTGCCAATGGATGAGCCAGAGATTGGGATGCATTTTGAAAACAAAGAAATCTGGTTTCATTTGAATTAATTATCAAACATTCATTTGAATATTTATTCTGTCAGTCACTGTCAAACCTTAGTGTGCAGAGGAATTAGCTGGTATCTTGTTAGCAATTCAAATTTATAAACTTAACTTCCAGAAATTCAAGTCCAGTAGGTTTGGTGGGGCCTGGAAGTCTGCATTTTTAGTAGAGCTAAAAAGTGGTTTTTATGAGCAGGAGTCATCAAATCCCCCTTGAAAACTGCAGTAGTCTGAATCTTTGTGTCTCCTCAAAATTCATGTTGAAACCTAATCCCCCAATGTGATGTTTTTAGAGGTGGTGTCTTTAGGAAGTGATTAGGCCATGATGGTGGAGCCCTCATGAATGGGATTAGTATTCTTATTTTGTTTTAAAGATTTTATTTATTTATTTGAGGGAGGGCAAAAGCAAGAGGAATCACAGAGGGAGAGGGAGAAGCAGACTCGCTGATGAGCAGAGAGCCTGATGCAGTGCTCGATCCCAGGATCCTGAGATCATGAGCAGAGCCCAAGGCAGACACTTAACTGAATGAGCCATCCAGACGCCCTGGATTAGTGTTCTTATTAAAGAAACCAGAGAACTCCACCACTCATATCTTGTGAGGACACAGTAAACAGACAGCCATCTATGAACCAGGAAGCAGGTTCTCCCCACAACCACTCCTGATAACTACCATGTCTGACTTGATGGAATTTCTAGTATAGGTATTGGGTGCAGGCAAGCACGTCAGCAGGTTACTATTACTACAGTAAGTGCTATGAGATGGAAAGAAGATCTTTGGGAGGAGCACCTAGCCCAGATTTAGAAAAGTCAAAAAATTCTGAGAAAAACTGGTAACGTCAGAAGGACAAGTACAAATGTAATTGAATAAAGAAGGAACTGGGACAGAGACTGGCATAAGGTTAGACCTGAAAACACCAAAGATGAAGCGTGTTCAGAGATCTAGTCGAAAATACCTGGATTACAATGAGTTGGGGAGGAGAGGGGTTGGTAAAGCGAGAGAAGTGAACATTGCTCCAAGAAGACAGGCCTTGGCTGTCTTCATTAACAACAGTGTGCTTAATCATGAGAATAGTGAGAGACCATCTGCTAGACTTGAAAAACACTCCTGGTTGAAGTGTGAAGAATAGATTATGCTAGGAGATGCCAGCACTGTATTTGCAAGGCACTTTATAACCTATCAATAGTGGAGTCATGATTCCTACTTTGAGATCCATACTCTATCCATATTATAGTGTTGCCTCCTGATCATTCTAGAATATAATCACAGCCTAGGAAGTGCTTCCTTGATGATGAATTTACAACCTAATCTCTTAACCAAAGGAATAGTTTTACTTCTCATAGGAAGTTGACACAGAAGTGTTTAGAGCTCACCTCATTCACCATAGGTGAATGAATGGGTCAGCATTTGAAGGTGGATCTGGTGACCACCCCCCATGGCCTCCTCAGTTTCTGCAGGTCATAGGGTAAGGATAAGAATACTTTTTTTTTTTAAAGATTTTATTTATTTATTTATTTGAGAGAGAGAATGAGAGAGAGCACATGAGAGGGGGGAGGGTCAGAGGGAGAAGCAGACTCCCTGCCGAGCAGGGAGTCCGACGTGGGACTCGATCCCGGGACTCCAGGATCATGACCTGAGCCAAAGGCAGTCGCCTAACCAACTGAGCCATCCAGGCACCCAGGATAAGAATACTTTAATGAGAGAAGTTCTACGGGGAAAATGAGGTTGTAATAAGCACTGCTTCAAGTGAACAGGGAGATTTTTCTCCTTGGCAGAAGTGTCTCTCAGTCTAGGAATTAAGACCGGTGTTGCTCTTGCCTCTCATGGTTCAAAATAGCAAAAAGGCTGGAAGAAATAAATACACTTTGATCTGACAAGGCAGCAGAGGGGACAGCTCACTTTGAATGCCTCCCCTGGTTCCACAACCCAAGGATAAGACAGAACTAGGGACCATTTTCATATATCACATTGCAATCTTGTCTATGAGTGGTTTTCAAAATTGTTGCTCTTGGGGGTGTCATTTGTTCAAATACATAGTCCAAGATTGTCTTTCATTCATGATCCAGTTGTTCATAGAAGCTGCCTTCAAATCAAAGTGCTAGTTTTCAATTTTTGCAATTGCCTTCACACTTTCTGTGGTGCTGACCAAGGGCCCAAGTTAATAATGTTGGCAGCTCCTAGTGTTTGATCAGTTATTTATGGTATCTTAAAATAACTACTAAGTTTGCATTTATTGGGCATAGTCTTGGTAAGATTTGTTTCGGCTATAACCTAAATTAAACTGTGCAATATAATTCATTAATGGTTACTGAAATTTTGCCACAGATTTAAAATTTCGAATTTAAAAGAGTATTATAAATGGGACTTGTGTGTGATAGATGAGAAGGAATTTGGAGGATGTTTACATAATAATGATATTCATATAATTAGTTTCCTTAGGCAGGAATTATCTTCTTCATGTTCACAAACCGGAGATACTCAGTGGGTGTTAGCTGAACAAATGAACAACTGAGTTGTTAGTAGGAGCACTAATAATCCTTTTATATTTCAATACTGCTTAATGACCTATTTATTGAACTGGATAATCTCATCTTTAATCTCATTTGAACATTTCAAATATCCTCTGAGGTAGACAGGATTCATTTAATTATCCCCATCAGAGAAAATACTACATTTGCTGATGAATAAAAGGGGATTTGAATCTAGGTCATTTCATAGCCAATCCGATACTGCACTGCATGGGGCAGGATCTCTAGCCTTGTCTTAAGAACAAGAACTTGCTTCAGGAAAAATTGTGAAATAGATACAAATCTGCTTTGCCCCCTCCCCCTCTCCTTTCACATACCCTTCCTTACCTCAGGGGTGCCTGGTAAATCCTGTGCAAAGCTCTCAGAGTCCTCTTGTCCCTTGCCTCTCCTCTCTTATACCTCTTCTCAGAAAGGGTCTGAGAAAGGCCATCATACCAAAGCACAGCTTAATAGAGACCCCTTTTGGGAGGTTTTGTTTTTAACGTTGTATATAAGACAATCTGGGACTGTCCATCATCTTCCTGGCCCTTGAAGTGCAATTTATTTGTCAAAAGTCATAATGCAAGAAGTTCCTAAGAGCCAGCCAGCTATGGTCAACATCCTTAGGATGTGTACAGGTTCATGTGCCCTCCTGCCTGTCTCCTTGACCTGTTCTTAGAGTGCATCCATCCCGTAGCATAATATTCTAGATCCTGCTATGTGACTTGGGACCTTACTATTTTTCCCAGCTATTTGGACATTCTTCTCCAGTTTCTCTATGTCCCTCAACCTATCTAGTCCCACCATCAGCCAACAGCTGTCAGATATATATGGCCCAACTCCCCCTGACCAGAGGATATCTGGCATCAGCAACCAATAGGAGGGGTTTAGGGAAACGAAGGGACATTCTAGAGCTCCTGAAATCACATTTGTTCTGCCTCAGCTTAAGGCTTACTGCTACAACCTATTTATCACAGGCAATTTCTTCAGTGAAGGGGAGGATGTTAAAACTATGTTTAAATGTTTACTGAAGCCCTTTCATGAGCTCTTGTGAGCCTGCCTTCTGTCCCTCCCTGCATACTACACCTGGTCCCAGCTCCCACCTCCAAACACGAGTGGCATCCCCACCTGGTTTCTGACCTAAACAGGGTTGGGACACCTGTATCTGAGCCTATCACCCTTTTTTGGCCTCAGAAACGAGGCATCAACAGAACACCCTTTTTCCCCCCTGCCAAAATCTCTGGAGACAAATACTAACTTTATGTGATTATTTCCACCCCTCTCTCACCTGTGCTCTGGTATGATAGGGCTGATCCGAGCACTGATAACGACAATAACAGACAATAAACTGAGCTTTGAGATGGTAATTTATGGGAGATTTGAAGCTTAAATTCCACCATTTTCCTTCACAAAGGAACAGTTGAGATGCAAAGGCAGTTCACAAAAATTGTATGTTTGGGGAAAAGTGATTGAACAATGAGTGATGATAAAGAATTTACAAAATATGTATATGATCATACTTAAAACTAGGGGAAAATTGCTGCTGTTATCTCAATAAGAGATAACTGAGACCTGGGACTGAACGACATATGTGATTAGGACAGAATAATAATCTAGAACCATCTATTCACGGTCTTGAGCAGCATGTATCAGAATTCCATTCCCCCTCAGGCAGTGTAGATTTGTTTCTCCTCCTGTGGTTTTGCTGTACACCAATTTACTAGTCCTAACCACTTGTCAATTAAGCAAGAGAACAATCATTGCAACAAGGAAAAAACTCTGGTACACTAAAAATATCACACTGTGTACAGGGACAATGATGGGTCCCAGCTCATGTGGTTTTAGGGAATTGTCAGCTTCTCGCACCCACTTTTTGCCCTCTGCTGCCCAGTCTTTGATGGTCCATTATCTGTTACCTGAAATGCAGCCAAGAGAGAGAGAGAATTCAGGCTAGTGCTCTCATGGTGAGAAAACATGGCTATAATTCTTAACCCCACCCTGGCAATTTTGTTTTGTTTGGGGCAGTTTCATCAGAACTGAAAGGCTGTCACTCAATATAATTTCTATCTTTCCACACATTCCTTGGCTCATCCAACTAGGAGATACAACCTTTTCATCAAGTTGCTGTTGTAGTGGGTACAGAACTCAGTCCCTGAAAAATATAATGTTCTTTATTTTACCATATTAAACAAAAGTTCCAGATTTAGTCATTCAACATGTTAGCTTATTAGAATTTTGTCTGGTAAAGATCCAACTAATTTTTTTCTGTGCAAAAGGTGAATCCAGAGGTTACTCTCTATGGCCTGGAGGACATTAGTTTTGTATCTAATCCAGCAATCTTATTCTAGCAATTTTTTGTTAAATTGTGTATATAGGGCGCCTGGGTGGCTCAGTTGGTTAAGCGACTGCCTTCGGCTCAGGTCATGATCCTGGAGTCCCTGGGTCGAGTCCCGCATCGGGCTTCCTGCTCGGCAGGGAGTCTGCTTCTCCCTCTGACCCTCCCCTCTCTCATGTGCTCTCTCTCATTCTCTCTCTCTCAAATAAATAAATAAAATCTTTAAAAAAATTGTGTATATAAATGCACTTTGAACTGGTCTTAACATCTTGCTGGTTCGCTAAAGAGTTGAATAAAATTTTTGACAGTTGTTCATGTGATATTTGTTTGAGGGTCATGTTTTTAACTTTTCAAAAATTATACGTCAGCGGCTTTGGAGGTTATTCCACCAAAATAACTAAGTGGACTCATCTGACAGAGCCAATTAAACTGATGAGTTGAGAAGTGTGCCTCACAGGCTGCTTAAAGTCAGGCATGTGTCTTCTGGGCTCCCAGAGTGAATCCCAAGCAACAGAGTTTTATCCTTGTTGACTCTCTGTTTCTCTAGGCTTATTTGTTATTCTTTTCTGATTTGGAGTATTTGTTTTTATCCCCGGTTTGTACACGACCTACAAGTTATTCTTTATTGGTGGCAATCATGATGGAGTATTTGGCTTAATGATACAGCCGTTTGGGATCTTCTTGGTCACCTAGATGACGGAGATTTAGCTTCTGTTTGGTGGAAGCAGAGACTCTGACTTGGTACTCTTTTTGTTTGTCTCTTTATCAGCTGTGAGCACAATCCATTCAGAATTGTGTGCCAACTGGGGAAAAATAGAACTTTATAATCTGGACTGGTACATTTATGTATTTCCCTGTTTATGTGTAGCTGCAGAATGGAAACTAATAGAGCCTCATGTATCTATAATTGATACAACCCTTTAACTTTCATTGTATACATATAAAATGTTTTCCTATCCCAAGGCAATAATAATAAATTAAATAAATTATAACATCTTTTAAATTAAAGATACTCTGTATGGTTTAGAGAGATGAATATTTATAAAAATCAAATATTCCCCAAATTCAGGGAAAATAAGAAAAACTGAAATTTCTTCTTGGTTAATCTTAAAATCTAGACTTAAAAAAAAAAACTGTGGAAACTGCTAACTCCGATACATTTTTTTAATGTGATAATTCAAGTTCACGTAATTAAGGTGAATCCATGGACATATTAGACCGATTTAATAATTTTGATTTTTAAAAGTCAGTAAGAGCTATACACCTCCTCCTTAAGTTTGTCAGTATGGACTATAATACATGTATATATTTTTAAATAAGATTTGGTTTTGTTTTCTCAAGAAAAGCTTAGTTACTCTAATCTACCCAAAATTCTTATGCTGTTAATTCATACCTCACATAAGCCAACATTTCTCCTATAAAATGTAGGAATATAGTGAGTGGGCTTTCTAAGGGATATTACCTGTGTGTGTGTGTTTGCACACATGTGCACCTGCATTATCCACTTGAAATAGGAGTCAGGGAATACCATGGATATGATGTTTTAGAATTTAAAAAGTGCTTCCCATCAATTTTCATAAATAGAAGAATTATTTAGAAGGTATAAACATGAAGTGTTTCCTGTATGTAGAATATAAAATCATTTTTTTTAAAAGATTTTATTTATTTATTTGAGACAGAGAGAATGAGAGACAGAGAGCATGAGAGGGAGGTGGGTCAGAGGGAGAAGCAGACTCCCTGCCGAGCAGGGAGCCCGATGCGGGACTCGATCCCGGGACTCCAGGATCATGACCTGAGCCGAAGGCAGTCGCCCAACCAACTGAGCCACCCAGGCGCCCCTAAAATCATTTTATTTAATCTCAATCCCATTAGATGGCATGGCAAATCTGACACACCTTTTATTATGAAGAAGACTAGGAGTTGGAAAGTTTAAGTGACTTATAAGATTGTACAAGTAATAAATGATGAATCAAGAAAATAGCAGACCTAGAGCCCATGCTCCCAGCCAAGTGTCTTCTCTACTCTGCCACTGGGCTCTATATTTTGAGGACCATAAACTCCTAACAATAACCACATTTTGGATATGTATTCCCAATGGCTAAATATTTTTCATCTATTATGTATATAACCATATATTACATGTATTATAAAAGAAGAAAGACAATTTTAAATGAGAAGATATAAAAATACAAATAGAAGTTCTGCTCTTTTCTTCCCACACCAAGTAGACCATATACCCTTAGAGGAATGTGCTAGACATTAATTTGCCCCTTATAATTTGTATTAGCTCTTATCTAGGACCTTTCATTTGAGCATATGGCCAGATTGGGACCTCAAAGATCAAGGGAGATATAAAGAACCTAGAGAAAAAGGGATTCTCTCTTCTTGGCCCTATTTCCTCCACAGTTACCATCTCAGAAATTCAGTACTTATTTTTCCCAACCACCTGGGATCCAACACAATTCTCTCCCTTTCCCTTGGTTAATGTTCCAAAAGGAAATATATCACCACATTCCCATGCTGGTTGCCTCTGGAGAATCAGCTTTATAAATGATGAAGTCTGCCCATGTGCTCTGGCTATGCTAGGCCAACAATTGCTTATGCAACCACAAAGGACCTTGACTGTGGAAATGAATTATCCCTTCTGAATTGAATATGTGCATTGCTTACATTTATCCCTAAAACTTTCCTGTAAGGTGTGCAAATCAGATATTATTTTCCATTTAACAGACAAGAAACCTGAGTCTGAAAGCTAAGAATTATTTGCCTGGCACAGTTTACAGAGTAGGCTATTAACAAAATTGAGTTGAATGAATGAATAAATGAGTCTAAGTACTTGAAGCAGAATTATTTATAAAATCTATTTTTCCTAACTCTTAGTTCTGGGATCTTTTTCTTAAAACACAGTTGTCCCAGACAGGTGGGTGACCAGGAGGAAAGGCAAGACTAAATTTGCAATAGGAAAATTTGGATCAGGTTTTAAGCTATTTCCTAGCTATCTGACTTGAACAGGTCTCCCAACCTGAGCCTTAGATGCTATAAAATGATGTATTTAAACACCTGCTTAGCCCATTTCAAAAAGTTGTTCACAGAGTCAAATTAGACAATCTATATGGAATTGCCTAAGACTATTCTTGTCATTTAAATCCCCTAGATGACAGAGATAGGACTTTTTTTTTCCCCAAAATACCTAGATAAAGAAAGCCACAAGCATGGAGCATATTTATCAGCTATTCTGAGAAACCCATTTTTTTAAAGTTTATTGAAATTTTTTAGTAATCTCTATACCCAGTGTGGGACTCAAGCTCACAACCTCAAGATCAAGAGTCGCAGGCTCTTCTGACTGAATCAGAATTGAATGTTTCATTCACCATCCAGTCACAAGATTTAATTATAATGAAAATAATTATTCAAGACATACTATCAGCTGAGCAGTAGAAATATAAAGAAGAAAAAGAGGTTGGTGGTCCATTCAAGGAAATTACATGAATTTGCATTCATTTTCTAGGGCTGTCATAACAATGTACCACAGACTGAGTGCTTTAAATAACAGTTCTGAAGGCTAGAAGTTCAAGGTTAAGATTTGGTTTCTTCTGAGGCCTTTCTCCTTGGCTGCCTTCTTACTTGTCTTCAGTATCATCTTTCCTCTGTGCATGCGCATCCTCATGCATTTTGTATGTCCAAATTTCCTCTTCTTATAAGGACACAAGTCAGATAGGATTATGGCCTACTCTAAAGGCCTCATTTGAATTTAATCCCCTCTTTCAAGGCCCCATCTCCAAATGCAGCCACATTCTGAGATACTAGGTGTTAAGACTTTAATGTATGTATTTTAGGGGGACACAATTCAGCCCCTAACAGAAAGATCATCTAAAAGTGCATGTGACAAGGAAGTGGCAGAAAATTAGGTTGTATAAATTCTGAGGAAGGACAATCACCAAGGGCTGGGAAGTCTTTGAAAAGGTGGAAGAAATGAGATGTGTGGTAGGCTTTGAAGTGGTGAATTAGTGGAAACTTCCTACAGGAAGAACAATGTGGGTATTTGATAGATACAAGGAGGTAAGTGATGTGCTTGCATACATAGTTATCCGCCCCTACTGCCCCTCCAGGTAAGACTGGTATTCAGTGCTATGAGCAGCACTTCAGCATGTACAATATAGTCATTCACATCCTCTCATTTGGTCATGATGTTAACCTCCTGATGACCTATATTGCACGGATATTTCATTGTAGGTGTACTGACTCCAAAACAAATTCTTGCCACTATATGGCTTTTGCCCTAGCGTTATGACTTTTTTTTTTTTTTTTAAGATTTTATTTATTTATTTGACAGAGAGAGACACAGCGAGAGAGGGAACACAAGCAGGGGGAGTGGGAGAGGGAGAAGCAGGCTTCCCACTGAGCAGGGAGCCTGACATGGGGTTCAATCCTAGGACCCTGAGATCATGACCTGAGCCGAAGGCAGCCACTTAACCGACCGAACCACGCAGGTGTCCTACATTATGACTTTCAAAAGAACACACGCTCTTCCAGTTTTTGCCTTTGGACGATTCAGAGCAGAAGAGAGCCAGACGTTAGTTCCCAGGAAGGAAAGAGCCCAGGACAAACTAAATAGTGTTGGAGTGGAGGACCAGATCAACACGGTGCTATTCAGATAAATCCTTTTTACTTCGTTGAAAACACAATGGGCCTCCAAATTATTATTACTATATGTGTTAAGCTGTTACTGAGGAATTTTTTCTTTTTTTTTCTCTGTATATGTAAATCAAGAGAATAAAAGTTATTCTGAAAGAAGTCATTCCTGTCAGCTGTCAGCTGTTTTGGATAATGTTTAATCAACTGATTGAGTTGGGTGTATATCTTAAGATATAAAGCCATTTTGGCTGATTTGAGGTTCCATATATTATCTATGTGTCATATACTGTATTTGCATTCTGCACCAAGAATGTCTTTATAAATTCTTTCCTCAGCAACAGCTATGATGCTTCACAAACTCAACACTTAAAATATTTAACTAGCATAGAAAAGTTAGGGCATGATCAGATAGCTGGAATAAAACGTTACTTAAGGCATTATTAAAAATGTCATGGTGTCAGAATGTTGGGCGAGTCTGTAGGCAGGAACAGCTGCAAAGATGGAATTATACAGAAGAACTTCATCAAAGAGTTCATTTGAAAATTCTTGCCAATTTGGGAATATATGCTAAAATGCATACTAGAATGCATACCATTGAAAACCAATTATACTTCTAGTAATATATCCAAAAATATACAAATAAATAAACAACCAGTAGCACGGACAAATATTTATGTGCAAGGAAGTTCATTAGAATGATATTTTCAAAAGCCAAAGGGTACATTTCCAGGCATATGGAATTAACTAACTAAATTATGGTATGTTTATAGGATAAAATATTAAGCCACTATTAAAAATCATAGGTCTGCACAAACTCTCATCTTTGATCTGGATGCTCCTTCACCCTATATAGCTCTGGAGCTTTGCTATTGAAAGCATGATCTGTGGACCACCTGTATTAGCGTTAGCCAGAAGTTTATTGGAAATGGAGAATCTCAGGTCCCACTCCAGAACCACTAAATCAGAATCTGTATTTTTAACAAACTTCTCAGGGGATTTAACCATCTTTTTACAATGATGATTTGACTGAGAGAATGCAAAACCATCAGTTGTTTTTGTTTTTGGTAGAATCCTTCTAGGGGCCGGACAAAAATTCATCTACTAATACATAATAGGGGGCTGGCAACAAAAGTAGGGGTAAAGACATTTATCAGCTGCTCTGTCCTCAGAATCTCAGTCTTCGACCTGGCTTCTCACTGCACTCCAGGAGTTATTTGAGGGGCCACAAGGAAGCCATATACAATTCCTCCAATCACAGTGTAACATTATAGTCAGAAGCAAAGAGAGCCAGCTCCAAACCCTTGTCAGGTATGAAAGAAGATTTCTGAAGATAAGGCTGAGCTTAAGTTGATGGACCTTGTAACTACTCAGTATTCTGAAACACAAAGCCATTTATTATAAAAGTTAATCCTGAGACCACTTCAACACCATTCTCCTCCGGATTTTCAAAAGGGTTTTCCAGTACCTCACTCAGCTAAGACCCTATATACATTTCCATTCAAATATTTAATATACAGAGGACAAACCCAAACATTGTTTCATCGGAAATCTCTGAGAAGCATATGACTCTGACATTTTATTCATGTTAGCCACATAATTATTCATTCATTCCTTTTTGAGCACCAACTATGTGTCAGGTACTGCGGATTTATGACTGAATACTAAATGATCTCTATTCCTCCAAAATTCTCATACTCTAGGCAGATAAGTAGCAGAGTGACTAAATGAATTCAGTTCAGTGTCGAATGTGCTATAATAGGGGCATGATCCAAATGCTTAGGGGGAGTATTTATTTTCTTTCTGAGATGGGGAGAAGTGTAAGTTTTCCCAGAGACAGGAACATTCTGATGTGGCCTCCATTTCCACCACTTTGTTTATACCCTCCTCGTCAAGAATACCAGAGCCATGGGATTTATTCTAACCCCACACCTAACAGAGAAGGATTACAAAAGACTGATGGAGGTGCCCGAGCTCCTTCTAGGTGTTTGGTTTTTTTTTTTTTTTATTTGCATGCTTTTCTCCCAGTCTTTTGAATTTCAGTTGGTGGTGCCAATATCCACCTCATGGATGAGGCCCAAAACTCAAGAATCATCCTTGGGTCTTTTCTTCCCCTTACTCTCACAATGAATCCATGAGCAAGTCCTCTTGGTTCTACCCCCAACATATATCTCCAATCCCCAGTTCTCTTCCCGCTGCCACCTCCCTGGTCAAAGCCTCCATCGGCAGTCACCTAAACCGATACAATGGCCTCCTAAATGAGCCGCCTTTTCTTGCTCCTCACCAAACCATTTTTCCTCACAGTAGCCAGAGGGATTATTACATACTGCAGGTCAAATCATGTGACTCTCTGGCTTAACGCCAGTTGATGTCTTCCCATCTGTCCTTAGAATAAACAGAAAACTCATCATCACAGCCTATAACAATTCCTGTGATCTGCAACTGTATCCCTAAAACCTTACCCCCTATAATTGTCTCCCCTTATTCTGCACTGGTCACATTTCTCTTCCTGATGTACTTCTTCGCCTCTGAGCTTTTGCATGTTCTGGTGCCTCTGCCTGGGACACTCTTCCTTCATCTTCCCGCTTGAATGACTCATCCCCAACCTTCTTGCCTCAACTTCTTGCCCATCTTAGGAAGACTCTCCTAAAATTGTATCCCCCCAAATACTGATCACACCATCTTCATGATTTCCTTTATAGAACCTATCAAAAGTATCAAATGTAATAGTTTAGGGAAGAGAATTTATGGCCCCCTATAATCTCTATCAGCACTCTCAAAACCGAGTCAAATCACATAAAATGTACATTATAAACAATGGGACTATCATATGAACGTGATTTCAGGATAACATCCCTAATTACCTCACCACCCTCCAAACAGGTTGCAGTGCTTAACATCTCTGTAAAATTCTAGGGAGGTCTCTCATCATCCTCAAATAGTATTCTTTAACACACGTATTTATTGTTTATTGTGTGTCTGACGCACTAGAATGTGAGCTTCCTGAGGTCCCCAACACATAATCTTGCATGGCTCGATACATATTAGTTTAGTAAATAAATGAATCAACTCTACAGGCACCGATAGAACTGTAATATCAATAAAATGTAAAGTCCAGGATCCTTCCATTGCCTTTTGCCTCCTCACCTTTCAACTATTCATTCATTCCTTGATTCATTTATTCAACAAATATTCAGTGAAAAATTACATTTTATGCTCTGAGGATACAAAAGTGAGCAAAACAAGCAAAAAGTCCTGCCCTCAAGGATCTTATATTTTAGTTGGAGGAGACAGAGAAATAAATACAACAAGTAAACTATATGGTAAGTTAAGTGTAGCATGGGAAAAAATAAATGAATCATGGGGAAAAAAATAAATCAGGATGAGGGAATAGGAAATACCAAGGGAAGGGTGGTAAATTTAAGTAGGACAGCCATCAGAGGTGACACTGGAGCATAGACCCAAAGGCCATAAATTGCAAATGCTATTTGTCACGATAGGTTTCACTAAGTTCACTAAAGTGCTTGAATCTTAATCACAGAATGTAACACCAGGAAGGGATCTTAGAGATCTCTGTGTAGTGCAAGCTCCCAACTGGAAACCAACCCACACCTTTCCCAAGGGATTTAAATACATCTGAGGGTATCTCTGTGAATCTGAATGTGCCTAAAGTCAATTCACATATGCTCGTTCCTTGTTTTATTAGTTTGCCTGGTGTATGTTGTTTTACTTCATCTCATTGTGTTTTATTTTGTATGTGAGCACAATAAATAAACAGTAGAGGAAAGGAGAGACTATGTTAGATTAATTTCCTGACCCAAACTCATAAACACGTATCTCAGTCTCATGGAATGAATTTAAACTGTCCCATCTTCACACACTAGCTGATGCAGAATGAGCATTTGCAAATTTGTAGTTATCAATGTCCCTTTCATTTCTGTCATCATCACCTCATTTAATCCTCAGTAGCATTTTAAAGAGGTCCTGTTATTACTTCCGTTTAACAGGTGAGAAAACTGAGGGTAGAGAGATTGTCAAGCTAACATCTCAAGTGAATCCAAACTAAACCAATATTCAAATTATACTGACCAATTCAGTTGCCACTTGAGAGAATGGGAACTTGGAGAAGACACTGTACTTTACGCTCCATCTCTTCTATCCTCCATTCATATTTTCAACAAAGGGAAACAAATCTATCTCCTCTTGCCCCAGACTTGTCCATAAAGACTGCAAGATCTCCTTGTTCTGGTTTACTGTCACTTCACCCTAGGCAGGCAATCAGAATGGTTCAGAAGTGCTTTGTACGTGGGGTACTAACTCTAGTCACGGCCCAGAGCCTACAAGATATATATTTATAGAAAAAAAGAAACTCCAGAAATTTTAGAAATGTTAAAACGTTTTAAATCAAGTTCAGGGATCCAGAAGTAGCTACTGTGCCTCCTTGCTTTCAGAGGCATATTTGGCTGCTAAATGAAATAACAGAAGGCTCTGGAGATGCTCCAGCAAGCTAAAAGGCAGCCAGCAAATGCACTAAAGGTACCAATTTGGAGTTTGGAATTTCCTACTCTGTCTTCCCTGAAGATAAGTTTAAACATTTACATGTTTTAAAATTCCCTAATCTGACTTACCTCAATAATTCTATCCTTATCACACTTTCTGATTTGTAATCATTATAAGTCAATTTCTCTCCCAAGGGCAAAATCTGTATATATATATATATAAATGTTAATATATATATATATATGTTAATATATATTCATTCCAAGGCAGCCTACAGCTTACGTGGTTTTTCTTTCCTATTTCATGTTATACGGAGAAAAGTTGTAAATCAATGTAGTGCCTCTTTACCATCTAGTGGGAAACTTAATTTTGCTATTTCTTGCTATTTCTTCCCCATCTCTTGTTTGCCAGGAGATGATAGAAGTCTAAGCAAACCAAAGCAGAAAAGGGGAAAGCTATGTCTATGCTTTTAGCATAAAATATCAGAAATACAATGAATGTTCCAGAGAGAAGACTTGTCAGAGGTTAAAAGTGCAGGATTCTCCCAGTATATTCTGAAGTCTGATATTCTCTGATATTGTTGCACTATTGTTTTCTGCATTCATCTTTCTGCATCCATCTGCATTTCATTGGATAAATACTGTACATAAGATCTTATTCTGAGGATGCCTTGGTGGCTGAGTTGGTTAAGCGTCCAACTCTTGATCTCTGTTCAGGTCTTAAACTCAGGGTCGTGAGTTCAAGCCCCGTGTTGGGCTCCCCACTGGGCATGGAGCCTACTTAAAAAAGAAAAAATAAAAGATCTTATTCTGAAGGGTACTGCCCTAATAAATTAGTTCCATCCAAATTTAGTGTGTCTGTGGACTTCAAAGACTCTTGAAAGGGAGAAAAAAATGCCAAGGCTAACTTGTCCAGCCATTAAAAACCCACATCAATAATAATAAACACTTGAATTTAACGAGAGCTTATTATGTACAGGATGCAATATTATAATGTATGTGAGATGCTGAGCGTGGTCGCTGTCACATAATGAGGACCCCGAAAATGGTAGTTATTTGCTGCCAAACACACTGTGCTAATGACTTCACTACTATTATCTCCCTTTATCCTCACTATGCCTTCAAAGTAATAAAAATTGCCGGGGCACCTGGGTGGCTCAGTTGTTAGCTGTCTGCCTTTGGCTCAGGTTGTGGTCCCAGGGTCCTGGGATAGAGCCCCACATCAGGCTCCCTGCTAGATGGGAAGCCTGCTTCTCCCTCTCCCACTCCTCCTGCTTGTGTTCCCTCTCTCGTTATGTCTCGGTCAAATAAATAAATAAAATCTTCAAAAAAAATAATTATTTTCCCCTATTTTACGTATGACAAATTGAGTCTCAGAGAGTTCCACTGGTAAAAGGGGAAATCAGAATCATGGCTCTTGTGTCTGGAACTAAAAATCTGTGTCATAACCTGTATTCTCGTTCCAAATAAATAAATAAATAAAATGAGAAACTTCTTGTAACAGTTATCTTAAGATATGATTCCATGGCAATATTACCTACCTTTTTTTTTTTTTTTTAAGATTTTATTTATTTTGACAGAGAGAAAGAGCACAAGCAGGGGGAGCAGCAGGCAGAGGGAGAGGGAGAAGCAGGCTCTCCACGGAGCAGGGAGCCCGATGTGGGGCTAGCTCCCAGGACCCTGGGATCATAACCTGAGCCAAAGGCAGACACTTAACCGTCTGAGCCACTCAGGCGCCCCTATTCCCTACCTTTTTAACAGTTGTTTTTCTTTCTAGTTCTAAGGGGGTTTATATGTTGGACCAAGGAGCAATAATACTTAAACTTAAGTGCCAAGGGCTGTGAATAGATCAATAAAGATCTTAATGGTATCCAGTGGCCTACAAGAGAAAGCCCCATTATTTCAGAGGAACTGCCGGTATACGTATTACTATTCAGACAGTGGGTTATCGCCATGGTGGTTCGGCCACCATAGATTGACAGGTGAAATGTCAACATGATGGAGAGGGAAATACAGTTTGTTTTCATGTAAGAGCCCAATAGGATAGTAATTATGAGCATGGGCTCTGGAGTCAGACAGCCTGGGTTTGATGATGTCTCTGCCATTTACTAAATCTAGCTTAATGTAAGCTACTTAACTCCCATTTGCCTCAACTTCTTCATCCTTTAAAGTAAAAATACTACTTCCTATCCCATGGGGTTATTGAAAGAACTAAATGAGTAATTAAACTAAAGTCCTTAGAATGATACCTAGAAAATAGTGTCAATAAATCTTCAACACCATAATCAATACATCTTTTTTCTAGTCTGTGACTGTTCATGTCCAAGCTGTTTTTCAGTCTGTGGGGAAAAGAGACAGCCCATTAGATTCAAAGTAAACTACACCAGTAACACTATGGAGAAAGTTATACTCGGAAGCAATTTCTCCCAGGGAGAAAGCTCCATCGTTAACCACAAACATAGACTGATAGGTGCTTGGTATGAGCTTCAGGCCTTCCAGATTTCCAACGCAATCTACAGGTCTAGGTATTGGCTGCCACCTGCTTGTTTCAGAAAAGAGGTAAACTGTTCTGCATGATCGAAGAAGAATGGGAAATTGTACTGGGTAAGGAGCTGCGTAGGCGCAGCATGGAGGAGAGAAGAATTGGAAAGGCATAAGGGTGTTGGGGGGGAGGGTGAGAGACGAGAACTTGGGAGCAGCAGCAGAAGCAAAGAAAGTTTGAGAAAACAGAATTGCTCAAGAGGGTTTTTTTTAACGTCCCCTAAAATATCTGAAGTAAATTCTACATTGCCCACTAATGCTTTTGTGTGCGGATATTCTTTGGGGAAATTCAAAGAGGCATTTATTCCTAGATTCAGGTGGATGCCAGGGAAACAAACCGAAGCAAGCAACAACAAAAAGGTACAGAGGAGGGACCCAAAGACAAGGAGAAATTGAAAGGAGACATGTCCCCAGGTATAAGGAAAAATTGTGAAGAAAGCTACAGACATTCAAAGGCATGGTTTTGGTGAGAATCTTAGTCAATGGCATTAACCCCTGCCTCAAGTTCAATGACCTTACAGATGTTTTAAAGCTGACAAAAGGTCAATAATTATTTTATTTTATTATTGATTTTTTTTAACTGCAGAACTCTAGCTGGCAGGACATTTATACGACATTTTGCAAGGGATATGGTATGATATGGCATAGAGATTATAGACTGAGAATATTCTATAAAGGAGGAAAATAAGGGGCAGCAATGCAAGTAAAGGTTAATGAGACTCATCATGGTAATGAGGGAAGTTAAAAAGCTGAGTGGAAATTAAACTCATCTCAATTAATAATAGATATTTAAAAATTTCACAAACATGCTCACATCCATTATCTCATTTAATCTTGTTGCTAAGCCTCTTATTGAGACAGGGTAGGGATTATTCCTCCCGCTTCTTTGAAGCAGACCCAACCACCTCTAATAAATTAAATCTTTAGCAGAAAAACAAAGCAAAACAAAATTGGGATGCAAACTTAAGTTGTCTGACCACTGGTCTGGAGTTCATTTGTTCTTTCATCCAACAAGTTTATATTGAGAACCAACTCAGTGTCTTGGTCCATGTTGGGGGCTATAAATGAGAGACCTCTTGACTATAAACTATGCCTTCTTGGGACTAATGGTGAGGAAGGCCAAGAGTTCACAAGTATCTAGCTGGGATAGGAAGTGAGTGAGTTGTGTCCAGAGCTTCTTCCTACTCTTTGTACCTCTAGAGCGAATATATCCTGGCAATAGATGCAACTTTCTGCCAGCCCACCTACCAGACTTGGCCCTAAAGAACATGTCAGGAGATGCTTGGATATTTGTGGTCAGGTATATGCTTTAGGTAGTGCATTATTCCAATTATTCTGTCCCAGAGGCAGCTTGTTTGCTAGCCACTGAATAATACTGCTCAATTTCAAGGCAATTATCTTTGCTTTTGACTGGTTTAAGCAAATACAATTTATATGCTCCCTGTGCTCCCTGGGACTAGTTTCAATAGTTCTTCCAACAACTCCACTATAAGTAAATCTGCATATCTTATCCTCATTTCTATCATCTGTACAATAGGAAGGATGATAGTATTCAATTCATAGGGTTACTGGAACACTGGATAGGTTTTTGTACAGAAGTAGCTAATTCATGTAAGTGTTTAATAAATGTTTTTTGTTACTATTATTACTAGTAATATTCTATTGAGAGGATTAATTACTTAACCAAGATCACAC
>NC_138379.1:31992795-32000763 GCF_054177405.1 Leptonychotes weddellii | reverse complement strand
ATCTTAAAAAAAAAAAAAACTGCTGTAGGAACCAATGCTGGGGTAATTGATGATTATTGGAGGCTCAGTGTAGACAAGACTGAGAGTTAAAAACTCCAGGGGGACCCAGTCATAGGGGCCACCAAAATTTTGTGAGATTTACCTCCAGGAGCTCAAACATGTTCCCACAGTAAATATCAGAGAAAAATCCCTTCATGCTTCTGGCAGAAGAGGGAAAAGAAACCATTTGGAAATATGCCAGACTACTTTGTTCTTTTTAACAAAGTCTGCCCTCAAAGGAACTAGTTAAGCAGAGTCAAACCTCTGATTTATTTTCAGAGCATAACTGCCCTGGGTGAACTAGTTAAGCAGAGTCAAACCTCTGATTTATTTTCAGAGCATAACTGCCCTGGGTGAATGGAACTACCAACTCCAGCTAGCTCGAGCCTTCCACTTAAAAGAAGGAAAATATTCAACTCCATCCTACTGCAATAAAAGCAGTTACTTAGAGAGAAACATAGCATTGAGTAGATACATTAGAAAAGAAGAAACATCTGAAATCAATAATCTAAGTTTCCACTTTAGGAAACTAGAAAAAGAAGAGCAAATTAAACTCAAAGTAAGCAGAAGAAAAGATATAATAAAAATTAGAGCAGAAATCAATGAATATGAAACTGGAAATTAATAGAAATGGAAGTTAATGATACCAAAAGATGGTTATTTGAAAGATCAATAAGCCTCTACTCAGGCTACCTAGGAAAAAAGGGAGAGGACATAAATTACTAATATCAGAAATGAAAACAGAGAAATCATGACAGATACCATGAAAATTAAAAGTAGAAGAAAGGAATATGATAAATAATTCTATGCCCACAAATTTGATAGCCTAGATTAAATGGACTAATTCCTTGAAAAACACAATCTTCCAAAGCTCATGCAAGAAGAAATAGACAATCTGAATAGGCCTATATCTAATAAAGAAATTGAATCAATAGCTAATAATCTTCCAAAACAGAAAGCACCAGATCCAGATGGGTTCACTGGTGAATTCCACTGAACATTTAAGGAAAAAAATTATATCCATTCTCTATAATCTCTTTCAGAGGATAGAAGCAGAGATAATGCTTCCTCGTTCTATGTGACCTGCATCACCTTAATACCAAACCAAAGGATATTACAAGAAAACTACAGACCAACATCTCTCATGAACAGAGATGCAAAAATCCTCAACAATATTAGAGAATCAATAAAACCAATGAAATTGAAAAATCAACAATATTAGAAAATTGAATGCAACAATGTATGTAAAAGAAAAATGGAGGGTGCTTGGGTGGCTCAGTTGGTTAAGCATCTGACTTCAACTCAGGTCATGATCTCAGGGTCCTGGTCCTCAGCAGAGAGTCTGCTTGTCCCTCTCCCTCTCCCTCTGCCCCCCCTCTCCGCTTGTGCTCTCTTTCTCTCTCTCTCAAATAAATAAATAAAATCTTTAAAAACATGATCTAACATGACCAAGTGGGATTTATCCCAGTGATTCCAGGATGGTTCAACATTTAAAAATTAATTCATGTAATCCATTACATCAACAAACTAAAAAAAATCATATCAATAAATGTGGGAAAAGTGACAAAAATCTAACACTTATTCATGATAAAAACTCTCAGTAAACTAAGAGTAGAGGGAAATTTTGTCAATTTGATTGAAAAAAATCTTCAAAAAACTTACATCTGATATCATAATTGACAAGGAAGTCAAAGCTTTCCCACAAAGGCCAGGTAGAAGGTGAGAATGTCCCCTTTCACCACTTTGCACCATAAGTCCTTGCTAATGCAGTAAGAAAAGGAAATAAAAGCTGTACTGATTGAAAAGGAAGAAATAAAAATTGTCTTTGTTCACAGATAACATGATCATCTATGTAGAAACCTCCCACCAAAAAAAAAAAGAAAATCAACAGAAAAACTCCTGGATTATAGCAAGGTGACAGAATTAATATACAAAAGTCAATCATGTTCCTATATACAGCAATGAACAAGTGGAATTTGAAATTAAAAACACAATACTGTTAACAGTAGCAACCCCAAAAGTGAAATACTTAGGTATAAACCTAATAAAATATGTATAAGATCTGTATGAGAAAAACTATAAAACTAATGAATTAAATCAAAGAATTGAATAAATGGAGAGATGTTCCATGTTCATGAGCGAGAAGACTCAGTATTTACCATGATGTCAGTTCTTCCCAACTTGGTCTGTGGATTCAATGCAAGGCCATTCAAACTGCTAGCAAGTTATTTTGTGGATATCAACAAACAATAACATTTAAATGGAGAGGCAAAAGACAGAGAATAGCCAACACAATATTGAAGAAGAAAAAGAAGAAAGTTGGAGGACTGATACTTATCCAACTTCAAGACTTACTATAAAGCTACAATAATCAGAATAGTGTGGTACTGGTGAAAGAATAGATAAATAGATCAATAGAACAAAATAGATAGCCCAGAAATAGAGCCACATTAATATAGTCAACTAATTTTTGATAAATGAGAAAAGGTAATGGAGCAAAGATAGCCTCTTCAAAAATGGTTCTGGAATAACTAGACATCCACATTTAAAAAATGAACCTAGATCCAGACTTTACAATCTTCACGAAAATTAACTCAAAATGCATAACAGTTTTAAATGCAAATCTATGCAATTTTTAAGATGCAAAACTATAAAACTCTTTAAAAAACTCTATAAGAGATAACAGGAGAAAATTTAGATGACCTGGGGTATTGCAATAACTTTTTAGATGCAATGCCATAGGCAAGACCCATAAAACAAATAATTGATCAGCTAAACTTCATTGAAATTAAAAACTTCTGCCCTGCAAAATACAATGTCAAGAGAATTAGAAGACAAGCCACAGACTGGGAGTAAATATTTGCAAAAGATACATCTGATAAAGGACTGTTATCCAAAATATACAAAGAATTCTTAAAATCAACAATAAAAAAATAGACAACCCAGTTAAAAAATGGGCCAAAGACCTTAACAGACACATCACCGAAGTAGATATACAAATGGCAAATAAACAAATGAAAAGATGCTCCACATCATATGCCATCAGGGAAATAAAAATTAAAACCACAACAGGATACAACTACACACCTGTTAGAATGCCCAAAATCTGGAACACTGACAATAGTAAATGCTGGCAAGAATGTAGAGCAACAGGAACTCTCGCACATTGCTGGTGGGAAGCAAAATAGTGCAGCAACTTTGGAAGACAGTCTGGAGATTTGTTACGAAACTAAACATACTCTTAACCATATGATCCAACAGATGGGCTTCTTGGTATTTATGCAAAGGAATTGAAAACTTGTGTCTGCACAAAAACCTGCATGCTGATGTTTATAACAGCTTTATTCATAATTGCCCAAACCTGGAAATAATCAAGATGTCCTTCAGTAGGTGAACGGATAAATAAACTGTGGTACATCCAGATGACAGAATTATTCAGCACTTGAAATAAACTATCAAGCCATGAAAAGACATAGCGGAAACTTAAAGGTATATTATGAAGTGAAAAAAGCCAGTCTAAAAGGGCTACACACTGTGCGATTCCAACTATATGGCATTCTGGAAAAGGCAAAAGCGTGGAGACCGTAAAAAGATCTTTTTGATTGTCGGGTTGGGTGAGAGGGATGAATAAGTGGAGCACAGAAGATTTTGGGGACAGTAAAAATACTCTGTATGATATTGTAATGATGAATATATGTCATTATACATCTGTCCGAATCCACAAACTGCACAACACCAAGAGTGAACCGTAAGGTAAAAGATCATATGTCAGTCTTTTTACCAAGGCTCATCCTTGGTAAAACAAAATAAAAGAAAACAAAACAAAGCAAAAGTGTGCCACTCTGGTAAGTGTTGTTGGTAATGGGGGAAGCTATGTGGGGGTATATGGGAAATCTCTGTACTTTCTTTTCAATTTTGATGTGAATGTAAAACTGGTCTTAAAAAAAAAAATCAAGTCCCTGGGGCGCCTGGGTGGATCAGTCGTTAAGCGTCTACCTTAGGCTCAGGTCATGATTCCAGGGTCCTGGGATCGAGCCCCGCATCAGGCTCCCTGCTCCGCGGGAAGCCTGCTTCTCCCTCTCCCACTCCCCCTGCCTGTGTTCCCGCTCTCGCTGTGTCTCTCTCTGTCAAATAAATAAATAAAATCTTAAAAAAAAAAAAAAATCAAGTCCTTAAGAAAAAAAAAGAAGTAACAGTTACAAAGCCCTAACACCTACATTACATTCTGTCGGTCAAAGCAAGTCACAAGGCAAGCCCAGATTTAAGCCATGGGGAAGTAGACATTTCTCCTTAATGGAAAGAGCTGCAAAGTATTATGGTAATGGTTTTCAGTGTACTCTGGGAATGTGATAGTTTGAAAAATATTAGAGGGACTTCTGATTGGTCTTCATTTCTTGTAAATTATGAAATTTAGTGACCTGAATAATCCCTGGAAAATCTTAAGTCTGTGATGGCCACATCTCCTTCAAGACTAATTACTTCATTTTACTTTTTCCTATATACTTTATTTCAGATGATATTATGGAAAAAGAAGCAAGATTGACCTTTGTGCTTAATCACTGATGGATCCAGATTTAAAATAATATGAAAGAAATTGTATGGTTTCTTGTAAATATCTAAATTTCCCACATTTAAAGAATTAAAGATTAACCACATGGACCTAATAGATCACATCTCAGAATCCTTGGCAATTCTTTCTCTCATAAATATTATTAGCGCTTATTTATGGAAGAATTGCTATGTACAGGACTGAAACTGCTAAATCCTTTGAGGTAGAAAAAATAAGTCAAACTTTCAAGACAAAGTGTTATTCCTCTTAAGTGACATTTGGGAATCAAATTTTATACATGTTGGCCCAGACTGTTGTAAATGTTTGAAAGAAAGTATGTGAAGGATATCAACTTACTATATTAATCTTATGTAACTGCTCCCTTTGACTCAGTCCTGGAGAGATTCTATCTTGTGTGGTGCTTGGGAAAATGCAATGGTAATTGAATTTAAATAAAAAACTTTTAAAAAAAGGAAAAATGCAATGGTAACTGGCACCACCTTTGGGTAGAATCAAAGTGTACTCAGGGGGAAAAAAAAAAAACTAAATAAATGCCTCTTTTAAATGCCCAACATGCAATAAAATCATTCTTTCTACTTCCAAAGAGGACCTGTGAATTGATTAGGATAGAGTGTTATTGTAGGAACTGCTCTCAATTTATTTATTTTTTTTTTAAATATTTTATTTATTTATTTGACAGAAAGAGAACGCAAGAGAGGGAACACAAGCAGGGGGAGTGGGAGAGGGAGAAGCAGCCTTCCCGTTGAGCAGGGAACCTGACATGGGGCTCGATCCCAGGACCTGGGATCATGACCTGAGCCGAAGGCAGACGCTTAACGACTGAGCCACCCAGGTGCCCCAGAACTTTTCTCAATTTAGACCTACTCCTAAAATGTACTTTGTTCACAACACTCTATATATCTTCTCAAGTTAAATGGCCCAAACTGTGGTGTCCCAATCCCAATAGCTACTTAACAAGATCTGCACTGATGTGTCTTGCCTAATTCATATTAGCTCCACGCCTCACAAACCGCACACTAGTGTAGTAGGAAAACTGTCACCAAGACACAACTTTAACTTGTTTACTGTCTTACGAGTGGTTCCCGGATTTTTTTCATGATGTTCAGAAACACTTTTCAAGTTTCTTGGGGATTTTCCCCCACAAACAGTCTATATTCCTAATTCCCACCATTAAATTGAAGACTGGCTAAATTAAGACGTCCCAAAGCCAGCAGCTGAAAACAATTTTATTCAATTAATTTAGCAAAAGTCACTGGAAGCATTCATTCCCTGTATGAAGACTGACTCAGAGGACCCAGCCCCCAGAAGAGCACAGGGGAGCTGCACAGGGGGGTTCCAGAGAGGACTGGGGGATGGCTGATTCCCACCGGCACAGGAAGCCCAGGTGGGAGGCTATGCGCACTGGTGTAGACATCTTGCTCATTGGGCAGCAGCAACAAAAATCTATACCTGGGGAGTCACCTGGCAGGTGTGGTGCAATATGCCTGGGACATCTGAATCTCAGACAAAAACAAACTCGAGGTGTCCCTAAACATGGGAAAATTGCAAAATTTTGAAATCCTATGTGAAAAACTATGCCAATGCCACCAAGCTGGAGGGAAACACGTCAGGATTTCATCCCATGGTGATGTTATTTATTTCTAATCTTTATTGGGATATATTAAATAGTTAACATAAAGACCAAATTTCTTAGGTCCATGACCTGAGCCAAAGGCAGGCGTTTAACTGACTGAGCCACCCAGGCACCCCCTTCAGATTTGTTTTATTAAAATACTTCTGTACTTCCTCTGTATGATTATTTCTGATTTTGATTCTTCCAAAAACCTTACAAGGTTTTCTATCCATGAAGCTATATTTTAATGTTTCTTCTGAGCTAGTTAATTAAAAACAGGGAAAAACTCAACCTTGCTAATGTGCTTCATAAATAAATTTTAAATTATTTTATTACAGGGGCGCCTGGGTGGCTCAGTCGGTTAAGAGTCTGCCTTCGGCTCAGGTCATGATCACAGGGTCCTGGAATCAAGCCCCACATTGGGCTCCCTGCTCAGCGTGGAGTCTGCTTCTCCCTCTCCCTCTGCCACTCCCCTAGTGTGTGCTCTCTTTCTCTCTCACTCTCTCAAATAAATAAAATCTTAAAAAAAAAATGATTTCATTACGTGTGGCATAGAACATGGAAAAATCAAAGCAGCTTAGAGTTCATCAGTTTCATTCTGTCACCCAATGTCACCAAATTGGTATTCATCCAGCCTGCGCGTGGATACTTACAGTTTTGGGTAACTCAGTCTTGCCTAGCCTGTTTCACACTGGGATAAATTAGATGGTTGGAAACGTCTTCTTTAAGTTTACTCTAAACCTGTTTCACTATAGATTTTGGTACAATTCAGTGCTCTAGAGCAGATTTTTTCCATTTCAGTATTATTAATATTTAGGGGTGGTTAATTATTTATTGTGGGGGCTGTCCTGTTACTGTAGAGTTTTTAGCAGCATCCCTGGCCTCTACCCACTAAATACCAGCAGCACATCCTTACCCTCATTCATAACAATAAAAAAATGTCTTCAGGGGCGCCTGGATGGCCCAGTCAGTTAAGTGTCTGCCTTCGGCTCAAGTCACGATCCCAGGGTCCTGGGATTGAGCCCCACATCAGGCTCCCTGTTCAGTGGAGAGCTTGCTTCCCCCTCCCCCTGCAAATGTGCTCTCTCTCTCTCCCCCTCTCAAATAAATAAAATCTTAAAAAAAAAAATGTCTTCAGATATTGCCAGCTGTCCCCTGAGGTGCAAGATCACCCCACTTAAGAACCACTGCTCTAGAGTAATCCAAAAGAGCCAAGGTCATACATTAATAATAACCCAGTCTCAAAATCTCAGTCTGCCAACAGTTTGACTTTGGGCGAGTTACCCTTCTTCTCGGAGGTAATTTCCTTACTCCTAAAGTGGGGCTGATAGTAGCTAATCTCACAGGGAGGGATAAGATGCGGTGAAAGCAGCTACAGAGCACACGACATGCTGCCTGGTACTCAGTAAATGATCAGGAAAAACTAGTTCCTTTCACAGCCTCAAAAAGTTCTTGCTGGTTGATTGACCCTGGTACAAGGCTGTATATCAAACCACATACAATTAAAAGAAAAACTTGAGCCTTTTGACTTATGACTTTTAGTCTTATGACTACAGACTTTTACAAACAGAAATAATCATTCCTATTTAGGGGGAGTGTAGGTGGACATTCCCCCTAAAAAATATTCAAAGCAAAAATGGATTCCAGCCCACGGACACAACTATTACTTTTATGGCATTAAAGGGCATTGTCAAGGTTGTTGGTACTATGGTGATGTCCTTGTAATCTATTTTCTTTTTTTTTTTTT
>NC_138379.1:31895167-31992695 GCF_054177405.1 Leptonychotes weddellii | reverse complement strand
GACATTGCGAGAAGGCACCAGAATTAATCACATTCAAATGGCACAGAATATTTTAATGCAATTTAGTTTGAATTGTGTACATTTCTATAGTTTGAGAAAGAATTTGCTGCTTTCAGAGATGAAGTTAGACCAAAGAGCCATTTTTTAAACTCTTTTCTTCTTTCCTTCAGTATTAGGGTTACTAGAAATCATATAGGACACTCAATTAAATTTGAATGTCATGTAAACAACAAACTTTTAGTGTAAGTATATCCCAAATGTTGTCTGGGACGTACCCATACTAAAAGATTATTCATTGTTTACCTGAAGTTCAAATTTAACTGAGCATCTTGTTTTTGGTTTTTGGGTTTTTGTTTGTTTGATTTTTTCTAAGTCTTGCAACTCTACTCAATATGCAGTACATCCAGCTTAATCCAGGTTCTTATCATGTTTGCCCTGAAATACCAATTCCTACTCTTTCCTCCCAACCTCCCTAATCCAAACTGCACAGAACGATGTGTTGCTCTTCAGGGACAGAGGGTAATGTCAATACATAACATCCTTCAAAACAATGTACCTTCCACGTGCCTTTACTGCTTTTACTACCCCTTGTCCTCCCAAACACACTTCTTCTCCTGGAAGTCTGTGCTCCAGCCACAGCATTGCTTTTGTAGGATGTTCCTTTTGCCTGTGACAAGCTTTCCTTTCTACATCCTCCCATCTTCTGCCCACTGTACACTACTCATGTATCAAGTCCAAGCTCAAATGCAGCCCCCTTCTGGATAGGCTTCCATTCCTCCAGACCAAGTTAGAGAGTCTCTCCTCTATGGACTGGTGCTCTTCACAGTGTATTTCCTATTGCAGCACTTTATATTTAAATTATAATTCAATATATATTTCCCCATAATAACAAGAAATTTGGTATCACTCAGTTGGTAATTAGCTACTTCACCTACCTTCTGCTCTTACAGTGGGACAGAAGATGAGCTAACTTTTCGCACTGGCGTGGGAAAAAGGGACACTGCAGGCCACCCCACCTTGGGAAGCATTGCTGGGGGGTAGATAGCGTGTACCCTGTCCTCTGGTGTTTCCTAGTTCCATCTTCCCCTGATATTTAAGTAGAATCACTGACAGGATCCAGGAAAGCCGTAACACCATGATTGTCTCTATTCTTATTTAAGCTGGAACAGACAAGCCTGCTAGTGTTTGCACCTGTGATGGAAAATAGAGGCTCACCCTTTGGATTTGAGGATGGCTGTCTCTGTACAGACTGAGTTCAGGAACTGTATAATAATGTTACCTTAATTTTTTTTTCTTTGTAAAAGATTTTATTTATTTATTAGAGAGAGAGAATGAGAGAGAGCACATGAGAGGGGGGAGGGTCAGAGGGAGAAGCAGGCTCCTCGCTGAGCAGGGAACCCGATGTGGGACTCGATCCAGGGACTCCAGGATCATGACCTGAGCCGAAGGCAGTCGCCTAACCAACTGAGCCACCCAGGCGCCTAATGTTACCTTAATTTTATAAGAATTGATGTTTGAGGGAGTCTACTTATCAAGTTAAAGCAGGGTATTCTGTGTTACTTTTTTCCCAAGATGTTTGCTTTATTGGGACAATGAGTCCTGTGAGTGTGACATCTATGGTTTATTCATCTCTGTGATCTCAGAGCCCAGTATTGTGCCCGACATTCATAGAAGATTCCTGGCATTTGTTGAGTGACTAAATGAAATATGGGGTATCACTTGATTTGTCAAAAGTGGGAAGATATTTAATCTAGTTTTAGTATGAATATATAAATCCACCCAACTTGCCCAAACATGCCATTGTTATCATTACTCATTTTCAGCACCATTTATTTTTCCAATAAAAAGACATTCCTAACATTCATTATGCTAGCAAATAAGGCTTCTTGTTTGCTAATGCTATTGCTGTGTACTAAAACACCATACTTGAGAGTGTGTATTTGTGAAAAAGGCATTACAGGTACCCATTAACACATCTCCAGTAGGTTTTTCTAATCTTAGCAACCACTAAGGTGTAGATTGGAATTAACTTGTATACACACAAACTGTACTGTTCGTCCTGAAGTATTTGAAATAATAATTTAAAAAATAATTTCCAACATAAACACATCTCCTATTCAGGGATGGTGCTATGCATATGTATTCAAATGTGTAAATCATGCTAAACAAACTTGGTTACTTGACCTCAGTCCACAAGTTTCCTGTCATTCTAACATATTACAATGACATAGCTTAGAATAAGAATGGAGCTCTTTTCTCCTTATGATGAACATAATGAGAATTATAAATGGGTTCAAATAAAATCTATTCAAAACACACTGCTCAGATTCCATTTCAGTGGCTCACAATAAATATTTATTTCTCAACATGCTACATGTCCATGATCTTCTCCTTGAGCTGTCTCTAATTGAAATGTTGGCAGTTGCTGCATTTTGTTGGCTAAAGTAAGTCATGTGCACAAACTTGACTTAATTGGAGTATGGTAGAAGTCCTTCCCTCTCTCTCTATAATTATATAACATATAACCATATAATATAAATTGCATGTAATCATACATTATATCAATGCATTAATAATTATTATATGTAATTTATATATAAGTATATAATTTTATATAAATATTAGGATACAATTAATGTACTATTAATAAGGTATTGATGGTATTAATATCAATATATTATATATAATTATATATTTATACGAACAAACATTTATATATGCATATATCTTATATAATTATCTATACAATGAAGAATTTATCCCACACCAATTTATGATGCCACTCCTATACACCAAATTCCTACATCTGCATAGATCTGTTTCTGGGCTCTCTGCTCTGTTCCACTGAAATCTGTGTTCCTTTAACAGGACCTCACTTTTTTTTTTTAAAGATTTATTTATTTATTTTAGTGAAAGAGAGAGAGAGAGAGTGCGCAAGAGGGGGAAGGGGCAGAGGGAGAGGGAGAGAGAGAATCTCAAGCAGACTCTGCCCTAAGCCCAGAGCCCAAGGCAGGGCTCAATCTCCTGACTCTGAGATCATGACCTGATCTGAAACAAAGAGTTGGTTGCCCAACCGACTGAGCCACCCAGGCTATTTTCTATTTCTTCTTGTCAATTATTCCATTTTATTTTTTAATTATCAATTTCATCTTTCAAATGTACTAATACTTTGCAATATTCTTTTACAATAATTAATCTCTTAACATAGTTGTAGTGATTGCCCTTTGTCATTCTTTTTTTTTCTTCTTAGGCAGAGGAAGTTTCTATCTTATCTTCTCCTGCCCTCCTCCTTTTATCCCTTCAGTCTTACCAAAGGTTTATCAATCTTTTGAGACTTTTCAAAAAACCATGCTTTGTTTTTATTAATTTTACCTGTTTTTATTCCCTATTCTTTTACTCTTGTCCTTAACTTTACTATTTCTTTCTTTCCTGGTTCTTTGTGTTTACTCTATTCCAATTTTCTAGCTTCCTTTGTTGCTCACTTGTTTTAAATCATTGCTGTTTCCTCATAAACATAGTCAAAGCTTTACTTTTTTTTTTTTTTTTTTTTTTTTTTACCAAGTACTGCTTCACATTCAACTCACAAATTTCCACATGTGGTGTTTTTATTGTCATTCAGTTCTAAGTATTTCATCATCTTATCTTCATGGCTTCCTCTCTAACCAAGTGGTGATTTCATAGTGTATTTTGTCTTGTTTTAAGTTTCAAGGCATATGGGATTTTAAGCTATTTTTTGGTTACTGATTTCTAATTCTAATGCACTGTTGTCTTGTTACCAGAGAATAGAGTCTATACCGTACACATTCTTTTGATTGTATTGAGGCTTCTGTGATCTCGTATAATGGATACTGTGATGCCCTGAAAAGTTGGGCTCTTCAGGGCCGATTCGTGTTTCCCCAATTGCTGGGAAAATCAGCTACCCATGGCTCCCAGCATGTCCCTCACTGGAAACCACCCTGGGGTGCAATGAAATGCCTCTGGCAAGTTTATGCCCCTTCCCTGGTGTAGCTTGCAGCCAGTGGCATATGAAGTCTCCTCATCCCAGTTTTAAAAAACTCCGAAGGTCCTTCCCAACCCCAGAGCTTCTGTCAGGGTTGGTTGAGCCTCACTTGCAACCTCACTATGGGTCAGCCTCCCCCTCTGCCTAACCCTGCCACTTTCATGTATGTACAGGCATGCACCTAAAAGCCTGTATGTCCCAAAAAACATTCTACATCCAACTCTCCAACCTCAGGTTCTGTTTCGAGGGGACCCAATCTAAGACATTTGTATAAATTTAATGTTTGTAATTGTGGCAGGTGTGTTAAAGAGAATGAATATTCTGTTTATGGGTGTGAAATTCTATAAGCATATTTTATATAGAGCTGATGAATTTTTATTATTTTTTGTCATCTTGATCTTTCATTTTCTGAGGAGTTGTTAAAATCTTTCAACTACAACTGATATTTTATCTCTATCTTCCCATTATTACCTAGATCATAACTTTGTGTATTTTGGCACTATGTTGTTAGCTGTATATGTAATCAGGAACTTTATTTATTTATTTTATTTATTTATTTGTCAGAGAAAGAGAGAGAGCACGCACACACAAGTAGAGGGAGCAGCAGGCAGAGGGAGAAGCAGGCTTCCCGCAGAGCCAGGAGCCCGAATGTGCGATTCGATCCCAGGACCCTGGGATCATGACCTGAGCTGAAGGCAGACGCTTAACTGACTGAGCTACCCAGGCGCCCCTGTAATCAGGAACTTTAGATAGAGATAGTAGAAGAGAGCCAGGGATGGCTATCTACTTTCTCTCTTCCAGGTGTGTCAACAGCATGTCCCTGCTTTGTCCTGGGTAGACCATTTCCTTCCTTGTTCCTGTAATGCAGCAGGAAGGACAAAGCTTCACCACCCCTGGATTGTAGGGTAATAGCCATCCTGGGATGAGCAGCCAAGAGGAATGAAATAGTCCACAGTGGACATTTTTGAGGAAGAACATTAATATGTTAGTTAATATTTATACTAGGAGAGCCAACAGAACCCAGGACTGATCTGAACAAATTGGCATGTAAGGTCACCCTAATTCTTCTCTCATCTCCCACCTCCATCCTATAGGCTAGGTAATTAAAACAGTGTTATTGAGAGAGAAATCAAAAGAGATGGAATAAAAGAAAAGGTCTAAAATCCCATTCCCAACTAAATAAAGCAAAATCTATGTATACACAGCTCAATATATTGCAAGAAAAATTTAAAAAGCACAATGCATAGCCCAGAAAAAGCTCTTCATTAGATGAATGAAGAGAAAAATCCAATTATCTATGCAGAAAAAAGTTAATCTACAAAAAACCCCAAAAAACCCAAGAATTACGCCTTCCTTAGATCCCATCTTCAGATGTTTAATGTCAGAAAACAATGAAGTAATATACAGAGAATTTGAGAAGGGAAATGATAAAATCTTTGGAGACTATAGTCGGCCGACTTATCTCTTACACATTAATAACAGAAAAAAGGACATTCTCAAATATACAAGAACTAAGAATATGTCACTCACTTAACTTGGGCAACCAGGAAGGCAAAATAGGAGAGCACAAATGAAAAATTTACAGAGTATAAAAAACCTGTAGGATGTTCTTATGGGACTCTAAAGAAACATAACAACCAAATCATCAGAATAGTGCTAATGCCAGTGAGTACTATAGAGATTAAGACCGACACAGCTGTATTGATACAGCAAGAAAGTAAAAGTATATAGGGTTCCTTTCACAATGACACCAAAATGAAGCTTAAAAGTAAACACTCTCATTTTAAATTATTATCCTGTTCCATGGGAATAATGCAATGATACTGCACAAAGAATTCTCCCATAGAAGCCATTTTCTCAGGCAAGTTTACCAACAGATTCAAAAGTCCAATAGATATGATCTCAGCTTCTTTATTGAAGGACTTAGATCAAAAAATCCTACAAAGAAATATACCAGAATGTTGATGGGACTTTCCTTAGTTATTTGGGTAAGATTGACTTATTTCTTCATGATGCTTTTCTGTAGTTTACTATAATAGTGAACAATATTGGGGCACCTGGGTGGCTCAGTCGTTAAGCATCTGCCTTTGGCTCAGGTCATGATCTCAGGGTCCTGGGATGGAGCCCCGCATCAGGCTCCCTGCTCAGCAGGAAGCCTGCTTCTCCCTCTCCCACTCCCCCTGCTTGTGTTCCCCCTCTCACCGTCTCTCTTTCTGTCAAAAATTAAATAAAATCTTTTAAAAAAAATAGTGAACAATGTCACTTTGTAAATGAGAAAATAAAATTTCATTTGAAGAACGACAAAATGCCCAAATCTAGACCTCCGAGAAAAACATAAATTATTAATTATAAACTTAGGTCACCACGTGCCATCCTCATGTTATCCTCCTGGACTATATTTCTAGGAATTGTTTTTATCTATTGAAAAGGCAAGATAAAATTTTTTAAAAATTAAAAAAAAAAGAAAAGGCAAGAATATATCTCTAGTCAATAGAATATATATGACAGAATATACAAAGTAGAAGGGAACTTCAAGATGTTTTAGTGCAGTGGTTCAAAACCAGGAGTGATTTTGACCCCATGAACACAAGCAATGCCTGGAGACCGTTTTGGTTGTCATACCTGGGCAGGAGGTAGCCTACTGGCATCTAGTGAGTAGAGGCCAGAGATGCTGCTAACCACCCTCCAATTCCCAGGACTGTCTCCCTCCCCACCCCCACAACAAAGTATTATCCAGCCCCAAATGTCAATAATGTCAAGTTTGAGAAAACCTAATACAATCCTCTGTTTTTATATGTTCAAAAATAGGCTCAAAGACATTGTCACTCATGTTCAAGGTTGAACAATTATTGTGTGATAAAGAGAGTGACAAGTGAAACCATTAGTATACTATAAAAAGAGAAAATTATGAGTGATCAGATAAAAATGCAGTTGTTTTTACCCTGGAAGCAGAGTTGAGGCTCCATATTATTCACATGGACAGTTTGCCTCTCTTCCTTGGGCAAGGGCCCATGAAGTCCCCAAACTGGCAGATGAAGGCTTTTCCTGCTGTCCATCTGTCAGCTAGACCACCCCATAAGTCCCTGAAGTCCATCAAGGTGGTCGCTCCTGCTTAAATGTATGAAAAAGAAGATGCTTGTCCTCAATAGTTAATGAGAACCTAAAAAAGGGTGTAGATTCTTAAAGTCTCTGCCAGATGTTCTTTAATAATACCATCCTTCAGTCTTTGAGAAGACTGAATTCTCTCTGCTGTTGGCCAGGCCATCGGCCCTAAAAGTTTATAGTTTCATTAATTTTCTTTATGTGGATATAGACAAGGCCCAAGCTTTAACCCATTACTTGTTTTTTGTAAGCACATTTTCTCAGGCCATTAGATACAGGCAGATATAACTGGGTTGAAGCTACTTGGGGCCAAGGTAGTATTCAGGTTTTAATTTTATTGGTGTTAATGTCAAAGAATTATACATAGTCCCTCAATGAGAACTATTAATTTGAATCATATTCCATTTACTCAGGGATTATCACATCTGTGAGGCTGTTGTGTGAATGTGCTACCCATGGGGAGGTACCGATTTGAAGAGGCTTCAAGGAGAAAATAAACTAATAAGATCAAGAGGAAGCCCCAGTCATAGTCAGGAAAATAATGCCAAGTCCCAACAAAGGTAAAGCAAGACATAGGAGATGTAGCAATGAAGTGAGATCAGGTGTTTCAAGAGCAGGACAAAGTGCAGTTCAGGTCTAAAATTATGAATAGGTTAAGAATTCTTCTGTTTTCTTTTGATGGTGCTTTTTCTTTGTCACTGGAGGGGAAAAAGGAATTTTCTTAAAGGGGTTAAACAGAGCTCAATAATTAGGATTCAATTTTAGTTTTAACAAAACTCTGAAATGCTGAAGTTTGAGAAGGAGCTTTGGATTTCTTTGGTCCAGTGTCCAAACTAAGGGAGCTCAGAGGAGAAACAAGGGTATGACGGTATATCCCAGACGCTATCAGGAAGTAGAGATTGCAGTGAGTAATGTCCAAATGAAGTTAGTGTGAAACAGACACAGATTCTAAAAGAGCAAGCAAACATGACTCCTATATATTCAAGTAACTCACCCGCTTTGAATCCAAGCCCGGGTCAATATAAAGGTCAAATTTGAGAGGGATGATAAAAATACTGGGATGGGCAGCTCAGGTTGCTTCTAAGTCATAAGATTTCAGAGTCTATTTCTATGTAAAAGAAATAAGGAGATGAGCATGGCAGAGAAAGCATGTGTGTTTTGAAGCAGAACAGATCTGAAATTCAACTCCGGCTTTTCTCCCAATCATTTCTTATTGCTCCTTTATTTCCGTATTTCTCATCTGTGTCATGGAAAAATTAATGCAAATCTTACCTAATAATTGAGTCAATTAGATGCCTAGTAGAGTGCCTGGTTCAACAAATACCTTATTTTGTTATTGTTATTGTTAACACTTATATATCCTACCTCATGCTTAGGGTTCACATACTTAGCTTCCAATCACATATGCCTTGCCACATACTCATCACAATGTGTCCTGAGCCTTCCCTAAATGGATACTGATCATAATACTTATTCCTGTGCTTGATTAGACTTTCTACAGCTTGATGCATGTTCTAACTCCCTTAGACACTCAATGCATCCTTCCCCTTAGCCATGTTTTAATCTGTCCTTGGCTCAGTGTATTCCCAGGCAACTCTAAAGGTGATGACCTTCCCAGCTTGACCCAGGCCCCAAAACTACACTAACCATACATCCCAGTGTACCTAAAGCAGTCTGCATTGATATGTTTGATTTCCCATCCAGTTAACCTTTTGTTTCTTGTTTTTCATCTTGTATGAAGTTTCATTATTAATAGTTATTATAATATTATAATTACATTATAAGTAATAATGAGAGTATGCTGGAATGGATTTGGCAGACTTCCCTCCACTTTGGGCTCCCAGTTTCTGCTGTGGTTTCTCCCAGCACTGTATGAGTCACGTGGGCAATTAACAGAATTCCCACTAGAATAGGAAGATAAATTTGAAATATGACTAGTGATAATTTCTCTCTGGTTTCATGATCTTTCCCAGGAACTCCATTTCAAGGACAGCATATAGGATAGCCGTTCATAAAACAAGGGGACCTCCTAATCTCAGGAAACAAACTAAGGGTTGCTGGAGTGGAGGGGGGTGGGAGGGATGGGGGGGCTGGGTGACAGACATTGGGGAGGGTATGTGCTCTGGTGAGCGCGGTGAATTGTGCAAGACTGATGAATCACAGACCTGTACCCCTGAAACAAGTAATACATTATATGTCAATAATAAAAAAAAGGGGACCTCCAGACCCAAGCAGCTAGGGATAGCTAACTTATCTGGTTTGAGGTACTAGTGGACAATTATGTGATTCTGTGATACCTCTCAGCTACTGGAGGCATTAGCCACCTTTACTGTGCCACAGCCTGCAAAGTGTAAAATCCCACCTGAGCACCAGCTGGTGAGGTTAGTGGGAATCAAGATATTATAGATGAGTTGTATTTGCAGTATGTACATATGTGGGATTAAAGGCTGAACCATCCTGCTATAGGCCAGTTAGTATTCAGAATACTCTCACTACGGGGGCGCCTGGGTGGCTCAGTTGGTGAAGCGTCTGCCTTCGGCTCAGGTCATAATCCCGGGGTCCTGGGATCGAGTCCCACATTGGGCTCTCTGCTCTCTTTCTGCCTGCCGCTCCCTCCCCCTGCTTGTGCTTGCTCTCTCTCACTCTCTCTCTCTCTGACAAATAAATAAAATCTTTAAAAAAAATAAAAAATAAATAAACAAACCATGGCGAAAGAAAGAAAGAAAAATAAGCATGCGACTCTTGATCTAGGGGTTGTAAGTTGGAGCCCCACACTGGGTGGAGAGATTACTTAAAAATAAAATCTTTTAAAAAATAAGTAAATAAATAAAGTTAAAACATTTAAGGAAAGTATTTGTTATTGTGATAATATGATAGATTTTTTTCAATAGATATTTTGGTAGACCACAATATTATGACTGAAAACACTGTTCTTAAAGATCTATGGAATAGAAATATACTTGGAACTAGATATACTAAAAATATAATTCACATCTGTATTAAACTGTGTTATTCTATTGACTCAAATAAAAGTTGCAGTTGTCAAGATTTACAAATCCATATGTATGTATATACATTCACAAAAATATACAGAAACATATACACAGTAATTAAATTATAATATATTTTAGACAAATTTTGGTATTAAATATAAAAACAATGCTTCAGGGTGGCAAATCATTGCTTTTCATCAGTTGGATTCTTTTAGAAATGTGTGTGCCTTTTAAGTACTATTTTGTCAATAGCCATAAGGTCCTTAATATTATCTAACTTCTTTTTTAAAAAGTCTTACCTTTTTCTTATTTTCAAAATCAGTTTGAAATTTTTAATAAAAATATTCAACAAATGGAACACAACCCAACAAAACAACACTGCATAACAAGGGAGAAACTGAACAAATTAAACAGTAAGAACTCAAATGGAGCACTAATGTAATTCTGAAGTTCTATAATTACCCTTTAATATGGCTCGACTTTTGCAGAGTCTTTGGATGGTGCTCTGATTTTCAATTATATATATTTATATTCTGTGCCAAATTGGAATGAAACTGAGAAGGCCTACTGTGCTAAACATCTAATTTTGATGAAACTTGCAAAAAACAATCATTAACAGAGACAACTAAATATTTGACTTTGTCTTATAAAAAATATGTAAGGAGGTGAAATACTGTGACTAAAGACACAATGAGTACAATTAAGATATTTGGGTAGAACTATGTATATATTTCAATATAAAACAAAAATTTGAATTGAGAATATACTTCATTAGAACAATTTGCTCTGAGCCTACCAAGCACCTCTGTACTCAGCAGAGATTTTTTCTATTAAAAATATGACCCACCAGGGACGCCTGGGTGGCTCAGTCGGTTAAGCGTCTGCCTTCGGCTCAGATCATGATCCCAGGGTCCTGGGATCAAGCCCCGAATCAGGCTCCCTGCTCAGCGGGAGCTTGCTTTTCCCTCTGCCTGCCACTCTCCCTGCTTGTGCTGTCTCTCTCTCTGACAAATGAATAAATAAAATCTTTAAAAAAAAAAAAAAAAAAGACCCACCAAAGGAAAGTCAACTAAAGATGTCAGCACTTTCAAATTTATTAACCAGAAGATTGTAAGCAATTTCATTAAAACTTTAATAAGACTATATTAAAATACATTTTTCAGACAAATATCAGTGATACAATCCTAGAGATAGGAATAGCCAAGAAACTGAGTAAAGTATATGAAAATGTACTAAGAATAATTGTTATGCTTATTTTTTAATGCTCAATCAACATAATGAAGGGTGGGGTGATATCTATTTATTTGCTTTAACTTTCAGGAATATGTTATTTTTATTTTTTAATTTATTTTTTAAAGTAGTTTTAAGCATACCAAGAGCAATTTGGGAGTAATAGACAAATACTTTTTAAAAACATAGAGCATCCTTCATTTTTACAAAGAACTGTCTTGTTTTGAATAATATATGGTTACATTGCCTAAGATGACTCTCTTTAGGTCACCCTCTTCTCACAAATTAGGTCCATCCAATAGACAAAAACTCACCTATATATAAGCACCGTATAAAGAGGAGGAAGGGGAGGGCAGAAGAAGGGGAGGAGGAAAATGGGAGAGGGGAAAAAGGAGAGAGGAAGGAGAACAAGGAAGGAAAAGACTTCAGTCTCTGGGAGAAAAACTGCCAGAAGTTTACAGTGTATTTGAGAGAGAGAAAGTACAAGCTGGAGGAGCAGAGGGAGAGGGAGAGAGAATCTCAGGCAGACTCCATGCTGAGTACAGAGCCTGACTCGGGGCTTGATCTCAGGAGCCTGAGATCATGACATGAGCCGAAACCAAGAATCAGAGGCTCCACCCACTGCCCCACCCAGGCGCCCCTCTTTAATTTTTTTTTTTAAGATTTTATTTATTTGACAGAGAGAGCACAAGCAGAGGGAGAGAGAGGGAGAAGCAGGCTCCCTGCTGAGCAAGGAGCCCGATGTGGGACTCGATCCCAGGACGGTGGGATCATGACCCAGGGGACGGCAGCCGCTTAACCCACTGAGCCACCCAGGAGTCCCTAATTTTTTTTTTTAATTGTGGTAATGTTAAATGTTAAAAAAAAAAAAGCCAGTTTCATTGCTCTCTCCCTCATTTCTTTGTAACCACTTCCCATTCACAGCAGCACAAGGAATGCCCAACTGTTGTTTAATTATGTGGATTCCTTGGTCAAAACACTTATTTCCAGATACACCTGATAACTTGGTTTCTAAGTGCAGTGGCTTGAAAAGTTCTTCTGTTTGTTCCTAAAAGGCACACATGCTTTTTAGCTGCAATGGTGTATGCTTGGAAAAGTTCTAATTTGGGAAACTGGGCACAAGTTCTTCCCCTGATCGGCACTGTGGGTGACCTTGGGCATGTCACTTATTCATCTTTGTTCTTCCTTGTTCTTAGTGTCCCCATCTATCAAATGATGGTGTTAGAGAGTTGATTTAAAAACCTTGGGCTCTGACTTTCTAAGATCCAGTGGGGGAACTAGGTACTTTGCTTTGATTAACTGCCTCTGTTTCATCATCCATTAATGTGTTTGATAGGGGAAAAAAGAGTGAAGGGTTTTCCCCTACCACTTCCTTCATTCAACTACCCAATCCAATTAACTCTAATTAAAATTTGTAGTTTTAATTAGTTTGATAGGTTTTTTAAAATCCTCATAAATGTAAATCTTTGCCTTCCTTTTTTCAGGCTTGGCAACTGTCTTGCTCCTTTTAATTTGAGCTCCTTTCACCCATTCGTGCCACTTCTGATTCATTATTCTTTGTTCCTGTTTATTGATTGCCTTTTTTTCTCCTTTTCTTCTTGTAGTGATAACACATTGCTTAAATAGCATTTTAGAAGGAGAGTCACAAAGATTTTAAATTACCTAGAAACTATTTCATTCATGGGAGAATTCAGTATTGTTAAAGGACTTTGAGCCCAGTTGAAATATGTCAGCACCCCAGATACATGTTTTAAAACTTCCCAGCCTGTATATCATACATCATCCTCTCATGACTGGCTAAAGCTGACACCTAAATCATAATTCTGAGGAGTGTCAAGGAAACCCCTCACACCTAAATATATTTCCTATAGCAGCACATGTTCACTGATGCTGGGTTTTATAAGTCTCATGTTTGTTTATTTCCACTTTCTTATACTTACATACAGCAAAATAAATTTATTAGGACTCTAACTTTCATGAGGGCAGGGGTTTTTGTCTGCTTTTTAACTTCCATCTTCCCAGCACCTAAAACAAAGCTAAAAAATAGTAGACACCCAATAAATAATTGTTGAATGGATTAACAAATTTATAAACTCTTAATGAATGAATAAACTAACTTAACTGTACTGTGTAATTTGTTATTTCATGTCAAAACTCTTATCTTCTATCATTAAGGATTTACTGTAATAACAACATACCTTGAGCACTTACAATGGATCAGCTACTATGCTCAAGGTTTGGTAGGCATTCCTTTACCCACTGCTCAAAACAGTTTTATGAGGGAGCGACTATTATTCAGTTCAGGTTTAGAACAGATAAATAACTCACTGAAGGTATCAGGGTAAGTAAGCGGCAGAATTGAACTTATGACTCAGTTACAAAAAGAACATGTATCAGAGAAATTTAGACATCAAGAAAGGAAAAAAAGTTATACTACCATAACAGAGCTACTATGAGAACTGTATCATAGTTCAGCCTAACAGTTCTTCTCATGAATTTTTGGGTTCATATCATGATATCAGAAGATATATCTTTAAAAATTATGTTCTAACTCTTAGACCTGATGGTACCTTGTCTTTATATCCAGCACTTTAATGGTTGCATATGCTGTTATTTAGTTATCTATCAGAGCTCCCTAGAATGACACTTGCTTGGGGAATAATCCCTTCTCCTGTCAGGCTAAAATCATTCTCACATAAAAGGCAAAAATAATGATTATACTATAAGTTACTATTATTGCTGTTCTTACTATTACTAGGAGTAGTGGCTAATATACTGGAGGTTGACCATGAACCAGACATTGTGATAAGCATTTTAGATGCAGTACCTTATGTAGCAAAAGAAGCTTTTATCCATACATTATGCCTTATTAGCAAATTATGCCTTTACCAATTAGTGTGAATTTGTGGGTTCTTTCTCCCAGGGAAAACTTTGAAAGAAGAGAAAAATGGGGTGGTAAGAAAGAGACCATAGGTAGAACAGTTGGAAGAATGAAATAACCTGTCTCAGCTTTGCTGAGAGACATAATCAACAAGTTCCTTCTTATGAAGAACTGAGTTGGACAGAAACTCACATATAAATATCATTTGTGCAACCTTCTAACAACTGCATCTTTTTCCTCCTCTATGCTTTCCATCTGCGCTGCCATTACCCTACTTTACTTCTTCCTTTCCATCAAACAGACGTTTACAGCAGACCTTTACAACAGATTGTCTTCCTGGCTCATTCCAAGCAAATGCCATGTATGTCCCCGAAATGTAGCTCAGCTTTATTGAGCGACTACCCCAAGTTCCCCCCCAAAAGCTCCTTACTGCCTCCTGCCCAGGGAACCACCCACAAACTCCTTTCTTCTCCACAGAAGGGCAAGTTGCACATTATTTCCTCTTTCTGGATTATCACCAAAGAATGCGGGCGCCTGGGTGGCTCAGATGGTTAAGCGTCTGCCTTCGGCTCAGGTCATGATCCCAGGATCCTGGGATCGAGTCCCACATCGGGCTCCCGGCTCAGCGGGGAGCCTGCTTCTCCCTCTGACCCTCTCCCCTCTCGTGCTGTTTCTCTCTCGCTCGCTCTCTAAATAAATAAATAAATAAATAAATAAATAAATAAATAAATAAAAAATCACCAAAGAATGCAATGTCGCAGGCTTTTCACCAAGTGTTTTTTTCCAAACTCTCTCCTCAGTGTGTGCCTACCCAGCCCCACATTTCAAGTCCTGTTATGTTCGTCCAAGTAAAGTAAGTGAATAATAATCCACAGGCCCATGGTCCTTGTCACAGCTTGCGCCACTCCTGCCAGTCCCTACAAATGCCCAGACTTGGCTCAAGGGAGGGGCTGGGGCCCCACAGGCCAGGCGAGAGTGGGGTCGGGGGAGCGGAAGAGCAGGAATGTCCTCAGAGCCAAAGTCCCTTGAGTGGCAGGGACTATGAGTCAGCCAGCGCTATCACTTTATTTATGGAAGAAACTAGGCTTAACGAGGTCACACAGATGCCTCCCACTTGGGACATAACAAATTTGAATCCCAGGCAGTGGAACAACAGAACCCCAAATTCTTAATCTTAATTATCCTAGTCGGCTCTACCTCCTGCCCTCCGGGATGCAACCTTGTTCCTTCTCCTCGTTTTTGCCTGCTTGCTTTTCTTGGCACCCTGTTTCCAGCCATGAGGTCAACCATTTGGTGATTGTAATCCTGGTTTTCCACTCTGGCAACACACTTGACTCCACTTGGCCCCCAGATCTGCTCCCTGTGGCACATTGCTCAAGAGCAGAGATCCTGATCTTCCGGCCCAGAGCATCCCCAAAACAAACAAACAAACAAACTATGCATCTACCCACTTCCTAATGTGGTATAATCCAGATTTCCTTAGACTCTCTTGAGAAAACCAAACCAGGCTTTAAGGAGATTCTGGTTAATATTAAATAATACTATGTAAAAGCAGAGAAAGATGAGTTGGCCTTGGCTCTTACATGCGGCATGAGCATCCTTCCATCAGTAGTCATTTAATGCTTCATCTCAAATTCCAAGGACTTTCTTGCCTCCTTCCAGGATGTTCTAATCACTGACTTTTTGAGTACAAAATATATGTTTGCAGCCTTATTTCCTCATTTGTCATAGTTTTGTTCCACACCTTTTCCTAAACCGTTTCCCCTATGTTGTAAGACAGACTGTGTCTTTTCTTCTATTCCCTGGCAAATGTTGGTTAAAAACCAAAGTGGCTATAAAATATGTCCAACTCATCACTTTCCAATTTTAGAACTTTTGCCATTTTTATTAAAATAGCCTTTTAATCCCGATCTCAAATATTTAGTACATGCCCCAAATAAGATGGCAAATACTTGTAAAGAACATTTATTAGTTACTATGTGCTGGATACTCATGTAAAAGCTGTAGTCCTCACAACAGCCCTGGGACACGAGGTACTTATATTATCACTTTACTAGTAAGGATCTTAAAGGATAGGTTCTCAAGGCTATTAAGTGAGAGCTAAGGTCTGAACTCAGTTCATTTTCAAAACCTGGACAATTAATCATCACGCTATAGCTCCCTTTCTCTATTTAGCCCACACTTAAAGGAAGGCACATCTTTTTTTTGAATGTTGCTAGATGCCATCGTCACAAGACAGTTGAATTAAATATCAAATTAGATATGAATACTGAATATATAAGAAACAAGGCAGAGGGCTGTAGGGGAAACGGAGGGAAAACCGAATGGGAAGTCATCAGAGAGGGAGAAAAACCATGAGAGACTCTTAACTCTAGGAAACAAACTGAGAGTTGCTGGAGGGGAGGTGCGGGGGGATGGGGTAATGGGGCAATGGGCATTAAGTACGGCACAAGCTGTGATGAGCACGGGGTGTTATATGCAACTGATGGATTGTTGAACGCTACATCTGAACGAGTGATGTACTATAGGTTGGGTAATTGAATTAAAATTTTAAAATAAATAAATAAATAAAAATAAAACCAAAAGGTATATGATCAATCATCAAGTCTAGCTCCCCTCATTTTCAAGATAAAATAAAATAAAATGATACATAGAGAGATCATAGATTTTCCA
The DNA here is from genome assembly GCF_054177405.1 of Leptonychotes weddellii. NCBI lineage: Eukaryota > Metazoa > Chordata > Mammalia > Carnivora > Phocidae > Leptonychotes > Leptonychotes weddellii. The sequence goes on along the minus strand of NC_138379.1, from coordinate 31,975,816 downwards.
AAAGTCATAGAGCTATCTGGGATTTGAACCTGGATTTCCTGACTCCAGTGTTTATTTCACACCATCACAAAAAATCAAATGTACCTAATCTTTTTTTTCTTTTTTTAAAGATTTTATTTGTCTATTTGACAGAGAGACACACAGCGAGAGAGGGAACATAAGCAGGGGGAGTGGGAGTGGGAGAAGCAGGCTTCTCGCTGAGCGGGAAGGCAGACGCTTAATGAATGAGCCACCCAGGTGCCCCAAATGTACCTAATCTTTAAAGACAGTATACCTTTTGATTTCACTGATTATGATTCTCAGGTGTTTTTGATCATTGCTTCATTTCATCAGGACAAAATTCCCTGACCTACCAACCGCCTTCACTCCTTTCTACTTCTACAAAGCCAAGTAAAAAAAAAAAATCCTAGGATAATTAGAAGAATAACATTTTTATAGCCAATCAAAAAGAGAAAATAAGTAAATTAGTCTTACTTCCACACGTCACAAACCAAACTATGTACCTAGTCTTATTGTAACCATTAAAAAAAAATTGTTCCCGGGGCACCTAGGTGGCTCAGTTGTTAAGTGTCTGCCTTCGGCTCAGGTCATGGTCCCAGGGTCCTGTGATGGAGGCCTGCATCGGGCTCCCTGCTCCGCGGGAAGCCTGTTTCTTCCTCTCCCACTCCCCCTGCTTGTGTTCCCTCTCTAGCTGTCTCTCTCTCTGTCAAATAAATAAATCTTTAAAAAAAAAAATTGTTGTTCCCTAGGCTGAAATTGTAGTCCATTAATGTGGTATATATTTTAATTTTCCTCCTGTCTAGAATATTTCATTCCTCAGCAAGGCATTTTCCGCACAGTTACCAAACCTTTGATTCTTCCCTGCTCATTTTTTCTCCATGGTTCCCTCTTAAATTCCTCTCCTCTGGGAGGCCTTCTCTGGCACCCACCAGGCCACTAATATGGTCAGACACCACTCTGTATAATGCCATAAAATCATGGACTTACCTCCTGGTACAGTATTTATAGCAGTGCACCTACTGCTCCCAGGACACTAAAATAGTTAAAGCTATACTGTGTCTTAAGTCCCCATACTTAGGTCCTCAGTGCACATTTCTTGAATGAATAAATGAATGAGCATTGTGAGTTTGCACTAGGTCATCCCCTATCCAGCTGTCTTTCTTATGACTAACACCACTCACTGGCAAGAGCACTGGTGACCATGGACTGGAACAACAGTAAGAGGCCTCAAAGGAACATAACCCATCATCTTAGTCTTAGATGTCCAGCACTCCTTCCCAGAGCTAACTTCTCCATCCCACAAAATCTCTCCAAGAACATTAAGATGGTGATTCTCCATCTTTCATATTCTTAGGCATACTTTAAATTCCAGAATTTGCATCTTCACTTGAAGATTACATTTTGTTCACAGGTATCCACTATCTATTTCTTCAGTCCCCTGTCAGCGCCCTGCCGTTATTGAGTCGAACATTTGACTATATTACTTCCTTCACTTGACAGAGATCCCTGGTGTTCTGTAAATATGCCATTTCCATGTTATACTATCCTTCTTGCCTTACAGCAAGAGGGACTCACCTATGTAAAATCTTGCACAAAGCCTCCAGCTCAAAATTCCGTCTGCTATATGCCAAGTAGAAATATGCATCCTCTGTTGCTTCTAAAGCAAATTTCACACATCATTTAAAATTTGATGGCCAGTCCAATACTGAGGAATTTGCCTGACATCTATGTACCACAGCTGATCTGTTGAAATCCATATTCCTAAGAGGACTCTTCCTACCTGTACATCTTTGACCACCAATGAAAATCATTTCACCCTGGCCCTTTTGAAGTCAGGAGCTTGGACCTTCTTCAAACAGTTTTAATAGCATAAATACAAGTGAACTCTGAATAAGAAGTTCTTGATTTTCCTTCCCAGTAAATTGTTCCATAGCAGCACTGTTATCATAAATATTCCCATTTACCCTAGCATATTTTATCAGCTACTAAATTTGCTTTTTAGAAAGAAGAAGGTGTTGAAGAAAGAAATCCCAGAAAGTTACCTCCTTGTTTGGAAGTCTCAAGGGCAATCATTCTGATCCTCTCTTGTTTGTCTTCTCACAGGTCATGATACACGACTTTGGCTCCCTTTTCCTTTAGAGGAAATGAATACGTGAAACATCAAGATTTGGCTAATACAATTAATTTGAAAGAGATGTCAGGGGATCCACCTGGGATTTATTTCCCTTCATTCTGTAAGGCCCAAATCCACATGATGCTACTTTGTCACTCAATATGTGTGGGGAGAGTTGTGGAAAGAGGGTAGGTGGGCAGGTGGATATGGGCAGGTGTGCCCACAGTTCTTAACATTCAACTCTTCCTACCAAAAACTAGATTTCATCTTTTTCCTTAAGAAAAAGAAAAAGGACACACACACACACACACACACAAACCATCCAGTGTCTTAGTTGCTAAATCCCAGCCAGACTAGCAGCTTAACTGCATTTCTTAAGTAATAATTGATCTATATCCATACTCCCTGATGAGGGAAACAAAGGCAAGAGAAATGTAGTAAATTAAATCTCCTTACAGCTTACAGCCCACTGATAGATATGTGAAACAGTGGAGCGTGACCTTCCTCAAGGAATTCATAGCTGCCTTTAGCGCATTAATGTTTATGTTTTATTAAAGACTTCAAGTAACCTTATCTTAACAGCAGCTAGCTCCTCAAGGTCCTAAAAGCCTTGCTTCCAAATTCCTTAGAGACTTATGTTATCCCTAACCCCTACCAATTAAAAAGTATATATTCAGTCACTCCTCACAATCCCAGTACTGCTCTTTCTGCCCACGGGTCCTGTCCCCATGCTATAATAAAATCACCTTTTTGCGCCAAAAACGTCTCAAGAATTCTTTCTTGGCTGTTTACTCATGAACCCAAAAACTTCCAAGTTTCATCACTGTCCATCCCTCCCACTCTTAATGTCCCCTCTACTGTTTTCCATCATGAGAACAAAGCCTCAGTTTTATAAAAGTTAAATTTAATGAAAGAAATGCAACACGCAAGATATTTAAGTGACAAAAATGATACTCCGGAGGAAGGAAGAAAAGCACTTTGTTTTTTATAGCACTTTTTCCAATCCTATTCTAACATTTAGCATATTGAATTGTAAATAAATATAATGCAATGGCTTGCCCACTGATGTTTGATAAATGATGGATTGAAATGAGCATGGAATGTTTCATAATGGCATGAGGAACTGATCTCAGTGCTGAAAAATTATTAAGAATTGGGTAATCCATGGGGCTTCTGGGTGGCTCAGTTGGTTAAGCAAATGCCTTCGGCTCAGGTCATGATCCCAGGGTCCTGGGATCCAGCCCCACATCAGGCTCCCTGCTCAGTGGGGAGCCTGCTTCTCCCTCTCCTATTGCTCCCCCTGCTTGTGTTCTCTGGCTCGCTCTCTCTGTCAAATAAATAAATAACATAAAAAAAAAAATTAAAAAAAAAGAATTGGATGATCCAGATTTAGAGTGACCTGAATAAGGATACCTGGAGGGAATGAACTTTGCTCGCCAGTGGGACAGTGTTGTGTGCTGGTCTCAGCCTATCACTCACTAACCACTAACTGTGGCTAGACTAGACTTTGTGGTTCTTATTATGATTGCAAGACGCCCCCAGTGATAACCATTAGGAAATGGGGGGGGGGGAAGGGAGCTTATTACTTACACGTCCTGGAGCTACACAGCACAGCCGAGGGCACAAGCCTGGAGAGGGAGAGAGTCTGCAAGCTTGGGAGGGAGGTGGGGAGAGCCTGGGGTTCTGCTTTCATTGAGGTCAAGGGTGGGCGTGGGCTCTCTATTGGTGAATTTAAAACAGGAGAGCAGGGAATTTAAAGGATGGGAGGAGGGGGGAGAAAACCAAGCAGTTCAAAAGGTCAGTCTTGGAAATCAACCAAGATCTCTAAAGCAAAAGAGCCTGGGGGGAGGGGGTGGCAGCTTGCTCTTTATCTAACCTGGTAGCTGGCACTGGGTTTACCCCAGATAGCCATCTTTGAAGTGGAAGCCTGAGCAATCGGAGCTTAAATCAGGTACTTGCATTACAAAAAAGAAAAACCGTCAGAGTTGACACCACAGACAGTAGATTAGTCCAGGTACAGAAGTAGGGGATGGTTTTAGAATCTGTCTTCTCCAGCCAATTTAATCTCAGTGGTACATTCTTTTCTGCTAAGGAGAAATAACTTACAATCTTTTCTACTTTGATTTTTCCCACCCGCATACCCGTAAGTGAATGATTCAAGTCCTTCGGGTTGCTGGTGGCTATCCATTATATGGAGGTTACACAGAAATGTGAATAAATAAAAGGAAAACCCGGAAAGACATATTTAGCACAGCTCAATTGAAAGTCTAATTTAGGGGGTGCCTGGGTGGAACAGTCGGTTAAGCATACAACTCTTGGTTTCCACTCAGGTTGTGATCCCAGGGTCGTGATCTCAGTGAGATCGAGCCCCACGTCGAGCCCCATATCGAGGCCCGTGCTCAGCATGGAGTCTGCTTGAGTTTCTCTCTCCCTCTCCCTCTGCCCCTCCCACTCGTGTTCTTTCTCTCTCTAAAATAAATAAATAAATCTTTTTAAAAAGTCTTATTTAGTAGAAAATAAAGCTATTTCATTAAAACAGCTTCATTAATTATTGAGGAAATGTAAATAACGTGGGAAAACATTATATGGATAACTTGGAAGACACTGAGTGACTAGTTATACTTGCTAATGGCAACAAACTTTCTTGTAGTAAAATGTTATCTGGAATGTTATCATTTAAAACTCAGTAATGATATGAGGAATTTGAGAAACAAGACAGAGGATCATAGGGGAAGGGTGGGAAAAATGAAACAAGATGAAACCAGAGATGGAGACAAACCATAAGAGACTCTTAATCCCAGGAAACAAACTGAGGGTTGCTGGAGGGGAGGGGGGCTGGGAGGCATGGGGTGGCTGGGTGATAGACATTGGGGAGGGTATGTGCTATGGTGAGCGCTGTGAATTGTGTAAGACTGATGAATCACAGACCTGTACCCCTGAAACAAATAATACATTATATGTTAATAAAAAAAGAAATTAAAATAAAATAAATTAAAAAATAAATAAAACTCAGTAATAAAAAAAAAAACAACCCTAATAGGACCTTTAATGTAATACCAGAGTCAGGGGAATAAATGTCACCTGTGTGCAGAAAACAAGATCTCTTCTGGCATCCATCATTTAAGTTGGTTTTGCTTCAATCCTAGCCCTTAAAAAACGAAAGCCCCTAATCACAATCTCTAAATCTACTTAGGAAGCTGCTGTGCTTCGGTAATTTCCTATTCTACAGCAAATGCTGTTAGTATCTCTGAGATACTCTGAGCCTCCAGAGAAACTTGGGTAGAATTCATTTCCTTAATCAGTTTGCATTCACTTACTATGTGCCGAGCCTTGCAGGTCTCTGAGGGGCTGGGAAAAATGGCAACGGTGAAAAAAAGGTCAAGTGGGATTCAGTTGTCCACACTCTTGACCTTATCTGAGCCCTCCAGACCTGAGACTGAGTTTGAACTTAGTGTTTCTTTTTCTTTCTTTCTTTCTTTTTTTTTTTTTAAGATTTTATTTATTTATTTGACAGAGAGAGGGAACACAAGCAGGGGGAGTGAGAGAGGGAGAAGCAGGCTCCCCGCAGAGCAGGGAGCCCAATGTGGGGCTCGATCCCAGGACCCTGGGATCATGACCTGAGCCGAAGGCAGACACTTAATGACTGAGCCACCCAGGCACCCCAGTGTTTCTTTTTCAAAGCATTTCAAGGCATGTCATGATATTGTCAAGGCATTATCCTGTCTTCCGGGGCATCCGCTGGACACCTTGGAGTACCCTCAACTGTTCCTCCTTTCTCATGCTGTCTCCATAGCATACATTTCATGGGTCAGTGCATGTTTTCAACTTCTTCAGAAGATGCTGTTCCATCAGTTCCTGCTCTCTGTCCCCACTGCCAAAGCCTTGCCTCATGCTTTTCTTCTCGCTGACCTGGACTCTTATTATCTTATCTTTCTAATGGGTCTCTCAGCCCCTTGTCCTGGGAAAGGCAAAATGTGTGTGTGTGGGTGTGTGGATGTGTTTGCTGAGAATATTAATTTTACAACAAATAAGTTGGAAGGGAATTGCCATTTATCCCTGATCTCACTATTCATTTATTTATTCATTTAACGAATTCAATGCTTCGTTCCTGTTCTTGGCACTAGGAAATAATAATGAGTAAGACAAAAATGATCCTTACCAATATAGAGCTTACAGTCCAACTTATGCACCTAAATATATAAAACCTAACTCCCTTCTTTCACTGAGAAACCTACAAGTATGTTTGTTGCTACTAGAACAGAACTGTAAAACAAATTTGCCCTAAATCTGCCTCAGAGCCCACTAATACTTAATAATTCTCTAGATTACAACTAGACTTAGAGTGTAAATACCTAGGGGTCAACAATGTTAAATAACCTCACAAAATTACTTGAGGTAATTGGAACAAATAATAATATATTATTTAATAAGTATTTTTGTATTATTGTTCTTAATAAGGTAAAGATATCTATCATATGGAGTTGTTGGTGTGAATAGTAAATGTGTGTGCATATATATATACGTAATATCCAGCATGCAGTAGATGCTCAAAAATGTTGAAACAAAAAATGTTTTCACATTTTTTTGTCTTGTTAGGACTCATCAGAAAGCATTAACTATCTCAAATATTGTTACAAAATACCTCAGAAATGCTACAAATTACACTCTTTAAAAAGGTCGGCCTATAGTACTTTTGATAACTATTTGACACTTTTTATATTAAAATTATTGCAGAATATCAAGCTTTTGATTAAAAGACCAAATATTTTTTCACCTTGTCCTATTCTTGATCCATAAGAGTAAAGACTATCTGAGGAAGCTATATCCTCCGCACCCCATTCAGTTTACTCTACAGCTTATAATAAAATAAGGAAGCTCACAAGCAATATACGTGAGTGCATTTGCCTGAGCTTCAAATGCCTAGAACTAAGGCTGCTGAAAGATATTTCTTACAGGTTTTAGATGCAAGGATAAGATTTTAAATCCTCTACTTTTCTATCATAAAGGCAAGTTAGTTCATTACACAGATTTCTCTCGACTTTGTCTGATTCTGCTTCTGGCAAGTTGCCCATATTGGAGAAAGTTCACAGTAATACCTGCTATGCCAAGGTCTGTATTTTTCTGAGGTTTCATAATTACTTGGCATCCTTTGCTGTCCTGAACTTTCCTCATTCCTTCTAGCAGAGACCTGCTCTCCCATCAAAGATATGGAGTATTTTGACACTCCAGGTTTCACATGTGGTACAGCCTATCTTCACGACAGCACCTTCCCCTAATCCCATTCCCAAATAGTCATGTCATTTGGCAGATGACATTCATCATCTGTGCATCGTGTCTTACAAGGTCTGTGGCTGCTAGAGGAGACATCGCTAGAAAAAATCTAACACTTGCGCTAATCTGCAGGTGTCTGTCATGGCCTGGCAGCCATGGCCATGGGCAGGAATCCAAATACAGAACAAGAAGGCAAGTTGCCATTTTAGCAGATGGACATGCAGCAAAATAGCCAAGAGCTTCATAACAAGCACCTTGGACGTGGAGGCAGAACGGGACATGCAGCCAATAATATTCAGTTGGCTCTTTATCTGTTGCTTAGAAACCTCAAGTTCAGGAGCAATGGCCTTTCTAATTATGACTTGAGTTGGGGACATTCCCATCATAAGAACTAGGATCTGTGACTGTCATGGATAAGTGTGGGGCAGCAGGCCAGCTGGGTCTTTGAAGCCAGCAGAGCCAGCAATAAAATCCACACTTGGGATGAGAATTGCCTCTCCTGGAGTTAAGTAAGCAAATGCAGTCTGGTTGTCAGAGCTAAGAGGTAAGAAATAAAGATGGATCATGGCATGCTTGTGTTCTTTTCCTCTGCTTTCACTCTGGGTGAGCAGGAAAATCAAGTGAGGCACAAAATAGTCAAGAATAAACCTTTCCTGTATGGCAGACCAGAATGGGCTGACCTGAGTCAGCCTAGAGAGAATAGAAAAGCAAATGAGAGAGATAAGCAAATGAAAGAGACTGGACTCTGAACCAAGATGTTAAAGAACCTGTAGAGTATCATGAGGCTTACACTCAGAAGTCAAATCATCTAATTCCAATCCCAGTACCCCATTTACTTTGTAACTATGGCCAGGTTACTAGAATTCAGAGCTGTTCCCACCTTTGTTTTAGAGATCTTGGTTAATTTCCATAAATAGCCATTTGGGCCACTTGCCTTTTCTCTTTTCACACTTTAAATTCCCACTCTTGTGTTTTAAACTGACCAATAAAGAGGGAGCCAGTGAAACCCTAGGCTCCCACCTCAACCCCAGTAAAAGTAGAACCCCAGGCCTGAGTTTCTCTCTCTTTCTCCCCCCATTCCTTGCAACCTGGCTGTGTGGCCCCAGGTGTGCCATGTAATTTACAGGACTTGTACATAATAAATGTTGAGTTTTCAAAGTTTTCGAATAGGTTTTGCTGAGAGTGTCTTGCAGTCATAATAAGAACCACAGGGGCACCTGTCTGGCTCAGATGGTAGAGCATGAGACTCTTGATCTTGGGGTTGTAAGTTCAAGACCCATGTTTGGCGTAGAGATTACTTAAAAATAAAAAAATAAAAATAATCTTTAAAAAAAGAAATAGAACCACAAGGGCAAGTCCAGCCACAACATTGGTTATAGATATACTGAGACTAGCACAAAACACTACTACAACTCACAACATCCAGTTCAACTACCAACAATCCAAGAAATTATCATCTCCCTTATAGATTATTGAAATAGGTTTTTCCCTTCTTTGTCTATCTTTTAAAAAAGCAACAATATTTTTTATGTTTCTGTTTTATCTCCTTTATTGGCTTATTCGCCCTACCTTTTGTATGATTTTCTTTTTTAAAGATTTTTATTTATTTATTTGACAGAGAGATAGAGAGCACAAGTAAGCAGAGCAGCAGGCAGAGGGAGAGGGAGAAGCAGACTCCCCACGGAGCAGGGAGCCCGACGCGGGGCTCAATCCCAGGACCCTGAGATCATGACCTGAGCCGAAGGCAGACGCTTAACGGACTGAGCCACCCAGGCGCCCCTTGTATGATTTTCAATCACTGCTCTAGGGGTTACAGTACCCATCTTCAACTTACAATGGCCTATCTTTATATAATATTAGCACTTCGTGTATCGTATAAGAAGCTTGAAACAATAAAACTTCATTTCCTCCTTTATCTCCTTTGTGGTCTTGTTATCATACATTTCACATCTACATAATTATAAATCTCATTAGTTTTTTTTTTTGCTTTAAACAGTCAACTATTTTTAAAGAGATTAAAAATTAGAAAAATTGTATTTTATTATTTCCCACATACTTACTATTTTCCATGCTCTTCATTCCTTTATGTAGATTCTTATGTACATTCCTTAAGTAAAATTAGGATAGTCCCCAAAATTATAGAGTTGCAGCCAGAAATAAATGAGACAATGAGTGTAAAGCACTTTGCATACATTTTGCTATATAGTACATGTGTATTAAATATTAGCTTCTATTAATTTTTTACAAAGAAATACAGTGGATGTAGAAAAAAAATTGTAGCTTGAGAGTGAAAAGGGTTTACTACCAAAGAAAGGGGTATTTACAGTAATCACAAAACTAGAAAGAAGGAAAAGAATAAGCACTGTGTCAAGAGTATTAAGACAGATGTTTAAGTCCTGGGACTTTCCATGTTACTCTAGTCTTGTTTGTGTTAGTCAGGGTTCTCCAAAGAAATAGAACCAATAGGATAGATAGATAGATAGATAGATAGATAGATAGATAGATAGATAGATAAAGAGGAGATTTATTACAGGAATTGGCTCACATGGTTATGGAGGCCCAGAAGCCCCATGATCTGCCATCTGCAAGCTAAAGAACCAGGAAAACAGGTGTTATAATTCAGTCTGAGTCTGGAGCCCTGAGAATCAGGGAATGGATAATATAAGTCCCAGACTGAGTTCAAAGGCTAGGAGCCAGGAGCACGAATGTCAGAGGGCAAGAGAAGATGGACGTCTCAACTCAAAAAGAAAGAATTCACTCTTCCTCCACATTTTTTGTTCTATACAAGCCCTCAGAGATTGGATGATACCCATCTGCACTGGTGAGGGCAATCTTTACTCAGTCTACTGAATCAAATGCTAATCTCTTCCAGAAACACTCTCACAGACACTCAGAACTAAAGTTTTACAGCTACCTGGGCATCCTTTAGCCCAATCAAGTTACACATAAAATTAACCATCCCAATATTATTAATGGAAGACTTACAGCCATAAATAAAAAGAGCAGAAATGTCCACTCCAGATGTCATTGATTGTCATCAAATTTGTATCAAATAAAGATGAAAATAATGCAGAAAGAGGCACATTGGTTAAGCATGAACCCCTGGACATGCAGAGAAAGAGGCAGGGATAGAATTTCAGATACTTGACCCTCTGCCCAGTTCTCTCTGCCCAGTCTCAGAACTGTTACAGCCCTTCCGAAGTTCGGATCAATGACGGCACTTTACATTCTGGTCACGAGAATACCCCTCTCTGTACATGTTTGATGCTTGGCTGCTGGCTGACGAGCCCAAAGCTACACTGTGCAAAAACCACGTATCTCCCTTGAGGTCAATGATATTGACATTTTCTGCTTGATTTGGAGGTGTTTTATCCACAAGCATGGGAAATCTGATTTAGTCTCATTCTCCATATCACTGATGATTCTGACTTTGGCAGGAACATGTGTCATGCAGGAGAAACAAAGTGAGGAAGAAGAATTAGATTCTGAGATATAGATATGATATATGATGAAGGATCCTATAGTTCAGCTCTTGGTTTGTTTGTTTGTTTTTCACCTCGAATGAGGTTACCTTCAAAGAAACTTGGAAATAAATTAAAAACCACCATAGATCAACTGCCATCCAAACAGGTATTTATCACCATCTTCTCTGGCTTACTAAATAGTTTGTTTAACCAACTGTGCACACTTAGTCACGAAATCCCCTTTGTATTTGGTGACATAGGATGAAGGAGGGTGTAGGGGGAGAAAAACAACAAAATATGTATTAATGAGAAAATTCAGAGTATTTTTTAAAACAAGGTGAAAAACTAATTGAGAGATATGGAAATAGCCATTGCTTTTTCTTACAGGGGGCTTTGGGTCTTAGGGGTTTCCAATCATAGTTCATGGAACATCATAAATGTGACAGAGCTTCAAAACCAGATTTGGAAAGAAACACACAAACAGAGCTTCAGTCTGTCCCCTTTCTCCCATTTGTAGTGCAAGCTATTTTGGTGTTGTAGCCTTTCTTCACTTTTCTGGTAGTAGAAGACTGTTTTTCTATCAGAAATCAATGTTTCCACATTCTATATAGACCAGGTGGACCTGTCAATTATAGCTGTGAGCAGGTGATTAAGACCAGCCAATCAGAGAACTCTATCTCCTTGATTCCAGTGATTGGGTTAAGAATGGGCACATAACCCAAGGAGGTATAAGCCTTCCAGATAATTGATGTTTGGAAAGTAAAAGTAGGAAAAAAAAAAGAAGAGTCCTTTTTTTTTTTTAATAATAAACTATCAGCACATAAGCCTGGTCATCTCTCCCACCACAGAAAGTCTGAGAATTGAACCTACATGCAGAAGGAAGAAGAACTGAAAGATGAAAATGGAGGAGACAGACAACAGAGAAAACTCTAACAATATCTTCTGTGTTGGGACACCTGGGTGGCTCAGTCGGTTGAACATCCTACTCTTGATTTCAGCTCAGGTCATGGTCATGAGAGAGAGCCCCACGTTGGATTCCCATGCAGCAGGGTGTCTGCTGGGAATACATTTTTCCTCTCCCTCTGCCCTTCCCCCCACTTACTCTCTCTCTCCCTCCCTCTCTATTTCTTTTAAATAAATATATAAATCTTAAAAAACATCTGTGTCATTGAATTTTGATATTCAGAATCAAGCTGCTTCCAGATATGTAAGCCAATATATTCTTCTTTTAGCTTCAGGAGTTTATTTCTGTGGCTTTTGGCTAAAAGAGAACTAATATGGTATATATCGGAGGCTTTCATGATCATAATCTCTAGGACCTTGTTTTTCCAGTGTAAAATAAATATAAACCAATTTGCTTCTGATACTAGGGGACACGATTTAGACAAAACCACCTAAGAGTATGAGATGGAGGCCATCTTTAAACCATCTTTAAACCCAGTTTCATTGTCTTTAAAAGAACACTGAAGAACCAAACCCAGGAGACACAGCAGAGACATAGCAATGAATATTGACCCTCTTACTGCTTATGGAGTAACTGTCCTCTCTCTCCACACTTATGACCAGTTTTCGTTAAAGTTGATAAAAGGTTATTTCATCAAATGCCTTTATTCTATGTAAGCAATGGTCATGGCAGGATTATTTTGTTATAGAAATGAAGCAGAGTAATTTTTTGAAATATTAAACAATGGTTTTCCCAAGATATTTCTCATTATCTAACCCCTTCTCCTAATTAAAACAAATGGACATCTTGTCTTTACTATTATAGGAATGAGATAACCCAGCAAAATGCTGAGTTCAGTTTGTAACTTTCAAGCTGTAACAGTCTAGAAAGAAGAAAATCAGAGGGAATTGGAAAGAACTGAGAAGTGGAAGAGATTCCTGAGAAAGGGGCCCCCCGAAACACTAAAGAACGAGTGCTGTGTGATACATGCTTGATACAGCCCCCTGCTCCACCCCACCCCCCAGTTTCCAAGCTTCAGAGTAGGCAGGGAGAGCAGTCAACAGGCTTCCATGCTCCAGGAGGGGCTCTGAGGCAGCAGAGAGTCAGACCTGGAGCAAAGAAGAGCACAGTAACAATCTGCAGGACTGATGACCCAGAACCAGACCAGATGACTGACATCACAGAAGATGTCTGCATGGATGGATGACAGTCAGAAACCAGACATCACTGTGCCCTACAACACGAGCTACAGAATTTAGCCACTGTCCTGGGGGATAGGGGCAGGACCTTGAATTGATAGAGATTTTAGTTCCTGTCATCAGGGGAATGAGGTCTTGAAACAGAATTATACTGAGTTATAGAAAAACAAAGGTTGTATTTCTGAAGAACTAAAGTTTGTGCGTAGGCAAAGATTCCTACTCACTACTGAAATGTTAAAAATACTTTCTCAGGGTAATGGAACCAACAAAAACTTTTGAATCATTTATTCAATATTTACATTTGACATTTATGGATCACTAAACTTAAGGTTTTGTATTAAATAAAAAATTGTCTTGTTGCAAACAGCACCTAAGTCTGTCTCAGCTGTGGCCTCCACACCCCTGCATTTCTTGGACTTGTGCCTGGGGATATTTCCTCTTCTATTTATCCAAGAATCCTCTACTCTAAGCAAGCATAACATAAAAGTATGTTAACCAGAAGGAAGGCTAAAATACCACTTGGTATTCCCACCATATGACTGTCAACTCCAAACCTACCCATATCTTCCAACAGAGTGTGGAGAGAACCCATCTGTATGGGAAGCAAGGCATGGAGAAGTAGAGGAAAGCAACTCCCTGTGTTCTAGGTTAGCATTGTCTACTACAAAGAAAAGGCATCTTTGTTTTATCCAACTATGATGACACATTTTCCTTTGCTTCATTTTAAGAACACAAAATAGGGACACCTGGGTGGCTCATTGGTTAAGCATCTGCTTTTGGCTCAGATCATGATCCTGGGGTGTTTGGATCCAGCCCCGCATCAGGCTCCCTGCTCAATGAGGAGTCTGCTTCTCCCTCTGCCCCTCCCTGCTTGTGCTCTCTCTCTCACTCAAATCTCTCTAAAATCTTAAAAAAAAAAAAAAAAGAACACAAAAAATACATCAGGAGACATGTTAGCTGCTTTATGTGTGTTATGTCATTTAATCCTCACATCAGCACTGTCTGGTAGATTTTATTCCCATTTTCATATGAGGAGAGAGAAGCTCAGAGAGGTTTAGTGACTGATCAGGTCATACAATTAAAAAGAAGAAAATTGTTACAAGGTTAAAATTGTGGCTTGATGACTTCATATTAGCTGAAAACTTCATTAAGTGCTGTGTGATTTCCGTGGGCAATGCTCACTCTTGCTGTTCTTTGGTCAAGAATCCCCAGTCCTTACATATTCATACAGCTGGCTTTTCTCATCTTCAGGTCTAAGCTAAGCTAAGTTACTTCCTAAGGAAGACTGACCCTATGACGTTATCTAAAGCAAAAAAGTAGCCCTCAGTCCCCAGCCTCTATGACATTGTTGCCCGTGTTTATCACTTCCTGAGATGATCTTTTCCATTTACTTCCATCTCCTCCAGGTTTCTGACTTCCATTCTTGTGTCTCTACCCTGATATCACAGTAGCCAGAATGATCCTTTGAAAATGTAAGGCAATGATTAAATTCCTCCAATCAAGCCCTTCAGAGTCTTCCTGCATCACACAGAGTAAAACTCCAAGTCCTTATTCGGTGTGATCTCTGAGCCCCTCTTTCCCCACTCTCCCCAACTCATTCAGACCCAGTCACTGCTTCTTGAACAGATTTCAGGGTCTAAGCCCCTACAATTTTTCTACTTGGGACAGTATTTGCCCAGGTGTCCTCACTCCTCACTCTCTCATTTCCCTCAAGTCACTGTTCATTATACCTGGTTGCCTAAAATAATAAAAAGTAACATAAAAACTCTTCACTTTTAGCCACAGTCTCTTTATAGGCATCCTCGTAAGACTAATTACTTGTTTGATTCTACTGACCTTGAAGGACACAGGTATTTAATGGAAGAAGTAAGTATTTACTCATATTGCTATTTCTAGGAAAAAAAAAAAAAAGATTTAATCTATCCCCTAGTGGTCAAAGATTTAAATAATCTCATTTGGCTTTTTTACCATTCTACTTACCTTTCATTTCTGTAAGCTACTGTCATTTATTTCCTTCCTCTTTTATTCAGTGTACATTTTTGGGTACCTACGAAGTATTCAGCAATGGCTACAAAAATGAGCAAGACCCGGTTTCTGTCCTCAAAGACCTCAAAAATCCAGAGAGAGACATTCCTCCAAACTATTAGGAGGGACACTGTGACCTGTGCTATCTGATGTTTCCAGGGGGGTATTCTGCATTAAACTATTCCAAAAACTCATTCTCAGACTTACAAAGTAAAAAGAGCTTTCTGGAATCTCACTTGTAGGGGACCAGTGTAATAAAAGACACGCTACACCAAGGAGATTTAGTATTCATACGGTAACAGAACCAACAGGATTTCTCTCCTTGGTGAGTCACAGAAACTCTAGTAGGTGAGGTGTCATACAAAGAAAATGCTATTTGCAGTAAATAAGGAGATCATGGGGAACAGCTTTCAAAGCTGTGACTCCCCCAAAGAAGGTGAATGGATACCTTTCGTTTGAGGTTAGGATGAATGTTTAGGTAGGGAAGCCTTGTCTTTGGTATGTTGAGGCCTGAGGCTCCTCCTTGGGTGGAGATTTTTGTATTCTAACGAGGTAAAGGTAATTGCCGGTCACCCCAGGGGTTGCTCCATGGTCCATCTGCAAAGGTACCAGTCAGGGGTTTAGCTCAAAGGGTCTGGGTGGTCTGGGCTGGCTGGAGATCTTGTCAGGGCCGTTGCTGTCACCTGAAGGGTGGTTTCAGGTTTCTTTTGCCTGAGTGAAGAGGTAAGCTGGAAAGAAGAGTTTAAGAAAGGGCGCCTGGGTGGCTCAGTTGGTTAAGCGACTGCCTTCGGCTCAGGTCATGGTCCCGGGGTCCTGGGATCGAGTCCCGCATCGGGCTCCCTGCTCTGCGGGAAGCCTGCTTCTCCCTCTCCCACTCCCCCTGCCTGTGTTCCCTCTCTCGCTGTGTCTCTCTCTGTCAAATAAATAAATAAAATCTTTAAAAAAAAAAAAAAGAAGAGTTTAAGAAAAATCCTAAGTAAAGGTTAGTGAATACAAGCAGGTGGGCAGTAAAGGTCAGGTTT
The DNA here is from genome assembly GCF_054177405.1 of Leptonychotes weddellii. Lineage (NCBI taxonomy): Eukaryota > Metazoa > Chordata > Mammalia > Carnivora > Phocidae > Leptonychotes > Leptonychotes weddellii. Next base: position 31,959,779 of record NC_138379.1, on the reverse strand, counting down.
TGGGGTCTAGCTGGTGACAATACTTAATAGCACGCTCATCTTTACAAATGTACGTTTCTCAATAGATTTGACTATGGCGCCATACTTTTCTGAATTCAGTGTTCAGTATTAACCCAACCTGCTGCATAATTGATACCTTTGATAAAACTGAAGGAAAACAGTAGAAGAGGGGCAAGAGCCAAATTTGGGGTCTTTTTGTTTGTGATACTATGTAGCTAAATGGTAATTCTCTTTTTATTCTCTTCCTGGGTAGGAAGAATTAAGAGAAAGTAGAAGAAGAAATTAAGTATGGATCACAGGAATCATTGACATATTTTCTTTCAATTGAAATTGATTTGTGACCAAACGATTGCTTTTAATGTCGGTGAGAAAGGACTGCAGGTCCTGAGTTCATTCAGAAATGCAGTTTCTGGGTTATGGATACACAGAGGAGGCAACATTTGGTTTTACCGGGGTAGAGAAGGCAGTACTCTAGAGTCTAGAATTATGAAAGTTCTGAAGTATGGTTTCATTGCATTGTAATTTCTGTGTGACAGGTTACTTTAAAATACTTCCATATAAATAGTATATTGTGTGGATATGTATTTATGGGTGTGTGCACTGTGAATGTTTATGAGTGTTAATTAACTTTAATTTGCTTTCTAGGGACAGCTAGTTAGTACTTGAAGTACTGCAATCAAAAATCCACATTCCAAAGTGACTATGCCAGCATTTCAAATATTTATTCTAAACATATTCCAATAATACAGGTGTTAATTTACAAAAGGAATGTTAATTCTCCCCCACTGGTAAAAATAAGTGGCATTCACACCTCTTGTTGACTAGAAATATTTCCCGAACTCCAATTCCTTTTCATGAACCAGAAATAAAAACCTACCAAGCACTCTTGCTTCGTGCCTTCAAAGCATCCTTTCTGGTCTAGAACTTGTTTGGGACCTGGGCCTCCCTGGCCTAATGAATACTCCTATGCCTTAACCAATTAGAAGGTTGCTGACGCAGAGTCCATTTCAGAAAGAACCACTCGAACACGGTACAGTGCAGGAGGTCATAGGGTGTCACATTACAAGAATGATAGTCTTTGTGTCTGCTCAGCAGTGAATATACAAGCAGTGAAAGCATTTGGTAAGAGGCTTACATGCCTGTAATAGCTCACTAACAGTGAGGTTGTGAGCAAGAAAATATATAATACCTCCTGCCTCTAACCTCAGGGCCTTTCAGGGCAGATTGCCTTACTGATTTAGTTAGCTCCCAACAAGCCTCCACAAGGGACCACTGTCTTTTTTTTTTTTTTTAATTATTTTTTTAAAGATTTTATTTATATATTTGACAGAGAGAGACACAATGAGAGAGGGAACGCAAGCAGGGGGAGTGGGAGAGGGAGAAGCAGGCTTCCCGCTGTGCAGGGAGCCCTATGCGGGGCTCGATCCCAGGACTCTGGGATCATGACCTGAGCCGAAGGCAGACGCTTAACGACTGAGTCACCCAGGCGCCCCAGGGACCACTGTCTTTAATCTACTCTGAATATTACCTTTGGGACAGAGGAACTGCAACAAATAAGCCCTTCATGTGCAAAATGTTTTACAGTTTTAGGAATCATTTTAAACCCACACAACCCCCTGAGACAGCTCTGAGGGACCCATCTTCCTTGAAGAGTCTGGGGTACAGTGGACGCACCATAATCTAGATTAGACAGACCTCAAACATTATGCAAGAAAACCTAGTGTAGAAGGCTTGTGATTGGGACTGTAAGAAATGAGTGTACCAAGAGATACCCTTTTAAGGGTCTGTTAAAATAAGCTCAGAGCAACCCACGGTTATTTAAATAGGTAATCTCAAAAAAGCACATTTTTGGTTTAAAGTTTCTATATAACAAACACTATCTATATGTTGTCCCAGTTTCATAGGCTCTATTAGTGGAGCTTAATAGAACAAATGAATAAATAGAATGGTATTTCAAAGCACCTTAAATCTTCATAAAGTTTATCTGCTTCCAAAAGGACAAAATTAGAGGAGCTAAGGGCAGGCAGAAAGAGAATGAGATTGCTCCCTTAAGGTAATTGGTGTGTGATTATTACTTAGTAGGAAATTGTGTATTGCATAATTTTCTTATTGTTCATTGCTGCCACTTCATTTAATCTGAAAAAGGTTGAACGAATTTAAAAAAATAAACAATACATTCCTAAAATGCCAAATTATCCTAATGGCAGTAAACATCTTTAGAGGTTTTGATAGTCAGCAAAATATATTTTGAGCTTTGAAGGTGGGGGTTCCATTGAGCGTCATCTCTATTGTGGGATTTAAGTTAAACCGAGTGTGTGGACCCAGAACAAACATCTTCAATAAAAGCACATTGCACACACAAAGAGCACAATTGGTGGTTAGCTGGTAGGTACAGTCAGTATGGAATGGCCCATGGAAGAATTCCATTCTGGGAACTGATTTATTGTATTTATCTACAATGCTCAAATCAACTACATAATCACTAAATCTCAACTTTACTGGAAAGCACTGTAGTAGGGTTCTCCAGAAAAATAGAACCAATAGGATGTATATAAATATACGTAAGAGGAAATTTGTTATATGAATTGGCTTACGCAATTGAAGGGGCCGAGAAGTCCCACAATCTGTCAGCTGCACGCTTAACCAGGAAAGCCAGTGGTATAATTCAGCATGAGTCTGAAGGCCTGAGACCCAGTAGCACAGATGTCCAAGGACAGGAAAAGATGGATGTCTCAGCATAAAGACAAAATTCTCCCTTCCCTCCTTGGCTTTTTTGTTTGTCTGGCCCCTCAATGATTTGGATGCTGCCCACCACATTGATGAGGTGATCTGCTTTACTTAGTCTACTAATTCAAATGCTAATCTCTTCTGGAAACACCCTCATAGACTTATGCAGAAATAATGCTTTACCAGCCATCTGGGCATCCTTTAGCCCAGTCATACTGACACGTAATATTAACCATCACCGACAGTGTAAAGCATAGAATTGATGCAATTCTCCACATAATTTAAATTTGAAAGAGAAACACAAGCACACATTTTAGCCTAAAATAATCAGTGGTATAGGTTCTAAATATTTTGAATAAATTAAAATGAATTCTCTCTTTCACAGGCAATCAGAATAGCTTTTGTGATTATTCTGGTACAGTGACTTATTTAGACATTCAAAACAGCCATACCTCCATTCATATGTAGACAGAGTTCTTTGATTCTCTTATCTTTCAGATCTGGAACAATTGTTTTCAATCTTAAAAATTCAGTTTCAGTAGTTATAGGATGTTGAGATTTTCCCCTCTGTCCATGTTAACTTTGTTTTTTAAATAAATTGTATCTTGTGATGAAAGGTGGACAACGAAAAGAGCTCACTGATCCTTTTGTTATGTTGGTTTTGATCGTTGTTGTTACTGTTGCTGTGGACAGAAGTAGGGCCAAACTGGGAGTTGATTTAGTGTTTTATGTAGGCTTTCACGCAGGTATTGGTAGTGTCTAGAATATGAAGTGTCTTCTTTACATGGCATCTCGCAACCCATCCACTCTCTACCCATTTCAGGGAAAAGCAAACCCCTTCTTACTGTAGCAGCCGAACTACCATGATTCTACATGGCTGGATCTCTGCTTCAACTTCTTGCTCCAGGGGAAGTAGTGAGACACATGTTGAGCCAATCCGAGCCCTCACCTGGGATTTTTAGTATTCAGAAAGAGTGGTAGCTGCTGGTGGCAAAAGCTTAAAAATGTGAAACTCAGAAACTGTTGATGGTCATGTCAATTATCATTCAGTAAAACTCCACCTACAGTAGAAGAAAATGGAGCTAACCCTGTGGAAGAGAAAAGAGGAGCGACAATCTCGAAAGTCATTGAGACTCAGCTCTATTCCTTCCCCAGATTTGTGTTGAAGCATTTTTTTTTTTTTGATTCTTTGAGCCAACAAATTTCCCACTTCAGCCCAACCTTGAGATTAGCTTGCTAATTTGCAACTAAGCTAATACAAATTGACATATAATATCTGATTTTTTTAATCAATAGCAGCATAAACCAAAGATAGCACATTTATTACCACATGGAAAGAAATCTCCTAAATCACATTTCAATCTACTCTAAAGCTTGAAAATAAACAAGATGAATCTTATTACATACCTCCCCCACCAAAAAAATCGGCTGTTTAGTACTCCATATCTGACTGAGTTAACCTAAAGTCTAAGTATGTAATTAGGATTTTCAAAATGCTGTTAGTTTGGATTTCATTCCAAAGTGTTTTAAATCTGTACAGGTTTAAAATCTTCAGTGTCAAGGGGGCACCTGGGTGTCTCAGTTGGTTGAGCATCTGACTCTTGGGTTCAGCTCAGGTCGTGGTCTCATGGGTTCTGGAACTGGGCCACGCATCAGGCTCCATGCTCGGTGGGGAGTCTACTTGGGGATTCTCTCCCTCTGCCCCTCCTCCCACTCACATGCTTGCGTGGGCACACTCTCTCTCTGAAATGGATAAATAAATCTTTTTTAAAAATCTTTAATATCAAGTTTATTTTCACCTCAGGGCATTTTCACAAGCTGTTTCCTCTTCCTGGAATACTCTTGCCCACATACTTTCATAGCTCATTCTTCCTCATTAAAGTCTTAATAAAATATCACTATCTTTGAGAAACTTTCTCTTATTATCTCTTCACAAAGTAGATTTTTCCCATCTCTAGTTAAATTCTATTATGTTACCCTGTTTTGTTTTCATTATAGCCTTTCTGAAATTCTGTTTCTTGTTTCTTTTATCTTTAACTAGAATATAAATTCCATGAGTAAAGAAACACATCTGTCTTGTTTATAAAGCACCCAGAGCAGTGCCAGGCACTGTAGTCATTCAATAAATATAGGAAGGCAGGCAGGCAGGAAGGAAGGAAGGAAGGAAAGAAGGAAGGGAGGGAGGGAGGGAGGGAAAGAGGGAGGGTGGGAGGGAGGGAAAGAAGGAAGGAAGGAAGGAAAGAAGGAAGGAAGGAAAGAAAGAAGGAAGGAAGGAAGGAAGGAAGGAAGGAAGGAAGGAAGGAAGGAAGGAAGGAAGGAAGGAAGGAAGAAAGGATGGATCTGAATGCTTTTTTCCTAAGTACTTGGCCAGTTGAAATCAGAGCATCACAAAATTAAACTCAGTTGATGATTTTTTGTTGATTGGTTCATTTGTTCTTGTTTTTGTTAAACAGAAATGACTTCAATATTGGGAATGTATCTGGGAATATTATCCAGGATTATCAGCTGGCTATCAGCAAGCCTCTGAGGAACAACACCTTTTGGAATACCACATTTTCAGTGTATGGGTTTCCATCTTAAAATTCCAAAAGCTGCATTTTCTTATTCATCCTAATGTGATCCAATTTTCAGTGGTAACAGAACATCAAGTTAATCACACAAAACCATTCTAGCAACCGAAATACTGCTACATTGCCTAATAATAGAGGAACATAGTGTTTGTTTTCCATCCCAACATCCCATCCTCCCCCTACTCCATACCTAACCTTATGTCCTGCCAGTATATTAGTGTAAGCCAAATGATTAATCAAACCATTTCTTGATACAAAATCCAAAGGAGAGAAACATGTTGCTTGTAGGAAGCAACTGAGACCTCAGCAAATGCATTATATTGAACTTATCTATAACCAAGAATAGTTCGCCAGAGATACACTAGCTTAGGTCCTTCTGATCCAGTATCTTCCTTTCCTGGGAAATATTGAATACATGCTTTCAAACTCTTTTCTCTATGTAAGGCAATGTCTCTTAATGTAATACATTTTTTGCCCTTTTGTGTATTCATATTACATCCCTATTTGCCACAAGCTCTGTCTTTTAGAGTTTAATTAACTTAACTAATTCCCATGGTACAGAGCACTCCATAATTTCAGCCTACACAACTAATTTAATATTCACCTTTTCAAAAAGCCTAATGAAGTACTTATGATCTTAGATATAAAGAGACACAAGCAAAAAACCTAAAGCCAAAATTCTAACACTTAAAAGATTTGTAACTGTATAAGTAACTTTCCAGTTAGTGAGAAGAGGGTAATCACAGAGTTTTAGAATTTAGAAATCACTGAATCAAGGTTTCAGTTGTGTATATGTATGGGTGTTTGCAAAATGCTTCCTTGAAAGGGAGATTTATTATGGAAATATAACGTGTAAAGCAATGAAAATGGCTCAGAGGTACATCAGTGCAAATATAGAGTAAGAATGTCCAAAAATTTGTCCTTTCATAGAAGCAATAAAATGAATGGCAAAAATCATCAGAATCAACTTTTGAAGACCACCAAAAATTAACTGAAGGCTTATAGCAACCCAGAAAGCATTTATTCAAGAAAGACAACTGAATCCACAGTTGGGTTTCTGTCATTGCATTATAAAGGGTCCTGAATTCATAAGTTGCCTGAATATAAAGGGTCATATATACTCTGATGAAACTTTCAAAGACCTATTACAGTAAAGAAAACAAAGTATAACCAACCAGCCTCACCAAGGTAGGATCTAGGGAGGAAGCATACTTGAGCCAGGCCTTGAACATTGTATAAGGTGGGGCCTTGTATATCTTTGTAAAGAGCTTATAGTTAATACAGTCTGACTCACACCTGAGAACATAAAACAGACTATATTAGCAGGATAGTTAATTCAATAGAAATTTATGCTTAAAAAACATAAGTGATATTAAGGGAAAGGGAAAAGAGATATTCTCTGTACACTCATTGCTCTATTGTTTATTTCCCAATAAGAAGGTTGTTGGTATTTTATACGATTCTTTCCAAGTCTCCATGGGCCTAAGAACTGATCTTTAACTTCTCCATGTCAAAAGTTCTCTCCTACTCAGTTCTTCAAGGTTGATCAGATTCTAGGGAACTAATTGATGCTAATCAAACTCACTAGAGATTGATTAGTAACTTGAAAACTAATTTCTTGATTTATAATTAGAAGAATTATTGCTTCATGGACCATAATTTTCAAGTCAAGTGTATAGTGCATTCTTTTTCTAGCAGGCAAGTTTTCTTGGGAACTGAATTAATATGAGAAAGTTGCTTGTTAAGTGTAGAGATGAAGGAAAGGAAATATTATGATCCTAATGAATTTATAATTAATTGCTTTCTCTTCTCTATGTGTATAGCGCTTGACTTATTTGTTCATTCCACAAACATTTACTCAGCATCTAGAAGTTGCTGAATAATTAGTTGCTTAGTCATGTTAAAATATATGAAAGCTGGCCTCTGCCATCAGTAGGAGGACAAATGTGGAACCAGCATTAATCAAGATCTGAGGATGTGCCAGGCCCTATACTTGGTGATTTATAACCATATCTCACTGAATTTCCATAACAAACTCTATAAGAAATTTGGATTTTATTTTGCCTTTTGAAAATGAGAGTATTTTTTAAAGGGAAAAATGCAATTTAAGCAACTTAGCCAAGATCACAGAAGTAAGTGGTTTCATGATTATAAACATTTGTCAAAACTCATTAAATCATACACTTAATTGGGAATTATATAATATGTAAGTTATACTTTAATAATACTGATTAAAAGAAACCATGCCAGAAGGCCAGAGGATTTCTGAAGACAGATTTTTGAAAAAGGCTCTAACATGCTATGAGTTCCCAAACCCCCAAACAAGGAAAGAAAATAGAACAGTACCTACTTCGTTTTTCCCAAAGACAAGGTCTTTTACCAAGGTAACTAATGCATTGGGAGAAAGGAAATAATCAGAATTTTTAGGGGTTACTAGACTGAGGCTCTGAACTGACACTAATTTAAGAAGACCCCACATGTCTCTTGTGATCCATTAGTCAGAGTAGGGTTTATAGAATTCAGGTGATCAGTGGAATTTTAGCTTAGGTTTATCTCACAGGGGTTTGGTGAATTACTATGATGGTCCATTTTATGTGTCAACCTGGCTGGGCCACATTGCCCAGATAACCAGTCAAACATTATTCTAGATGTTTCTATGAAGGTGTTTTTGGTTGAGATTGACATTTAAATCCATGGACATCGAGTAAGGCAAAGTACCCTCCACAGTATGGATGGGCTTCTGAGCAAGAGGGAATTTTACCAATAGACTGCCTTCAGAGTTCATCTGCAATATCAGCTCTTCCTGGTTTGCCTGTAGACTGCCTTTGGACTTGAACACAACTCTTACCTAAGTCTGCAGCCTGCCAGCCTCCCCTGTCATGTTTTGGACTCACTAAGTCTCCATAATCACATGAGCCAATTCTTAAAAAAATATATATATCTTATATATTTATCTATATCTATCTATATCCTATATATATCTCCTATTGGTTCTGTTTCTGTTTCTCTGGTTAACCATAATACAGTCCCCAAACCCACCCATCCCAATCCATCTTGTTTTGGAATACATAATTGGAATAGCAACTGACAGAATCCCCACATTAATTCCCTGATCTATGGAGTTCATGCTGTTACAGTAGGAAAGGCCATGTGAAAGCCACTAGAACTGCCTACACCTATGAAAATAGTAAACCCAAAGCAATACCACATGACTAGGGGAATTGCAGAGATTAGTGCTATCATCCTATTGCTTCTGTTTTCCTGGGAACTCTAATACAGTCTGACTCACACCTGAGAACATAAAACAGACTATATTAGCAGGATAGAACTGGTTTGACCTGCGTTTCCAATTTGTTGGGACAAGGAATGAATGTTTTCCATGGGTCAGATGTGTACCACTGAGGTCATCTTGGTCCTAATGAATAGGGCTACATAAGGACAGAGGCAACACAGCAACAAGAAGCTAGAGTGGACAATGGATTGTTAAGAGTGTGAGAAGGAGCCAACAGTATCCAACCAGAAAACTGATACATCTGCCCAGGTCAAAGGAACCATTGAAGAAAAGTCCCTAGTATGGGAAACTTCCAGTATACCTAAGAAAGTACATTACCTAATCCAATCCATAAATATCTGTGGAGTTCCTAGACAGAGTTAAGTAGTTTTAGTGCTACAGATACATGGCACACAAGACAAACATAAATCATTGCCCTCATAGAACTTTTGTGCTGGCTGGGCTGATGGAGGTGGGGAGGAGACACAGCTGATAAATATAAAAATAAAAGTAATAACCAAGGGGATCAGGAATGCTGGGGCAGACAGGGTAGACATCATTGAGAAGGTAATAATCTGAGCAAAGATGTGAAGGCAGTGATGAAGTAAGTCACAGAGACATGAGCTAGGAAGAGACAGAACATTCTGAGTAGAGGAAACAGTACAAAGACCCGAAATATGGAAATTTTTTTAGCATGTTAAGGATTAAGGAAAAGGTCAAGGCGTCTGTTGCTAAAGTTAGTGGGGAAAACTAATCATAGATGAAAGCAAAGAGATAATGGGGTCCAGATTATGTTCACCCTTATAAACCATTGTAATAACTTTGGCTTTTGCTAATGAGTAAAACAGAGATTTGTTTCAGGGTTGACCTGGAGTCACAGTGGCTACTCATTAAGAACAAAGGGGTAGGGGTGGAGGCAAGGAGACTAGGTAGGAGGCAATAATCTAGGTGAGAGAAGGTGATGGCTTGGACTCCATTAGTAACAATAAGAGTAGATAATTCTAGATGTTCACTGAAAGTAGCAACCAATAAGATTTCCTGACAAGTCAGATATATGTAAAGAAGAAAGAATCAAGAATTACTCCACAGATTTTGGCCTTAACAATTGGAAGGATGTTTTCTTGAGATGGGGTAGACTGCAAATGGAAGAAGTTTTTGCAGGAGAGAGTTTTGTTTTGTTTTGGGGTTTTTTTTTTAGAGAGAGAAAGAGAGGCTCCATGCTCAGTGCAGAGCCGGACGTGGAGTTTGATCTCACGAGCCTGAGATCATGACCTGAGCTGAAATCAAGAGTCAGAGGTTTAACAGACTGAGCCACTCATGTGCCCCTGCAAGGAAGAGTTTAGTTCAGATTTGATGTCTTAAATTTAAGATGAGTATCAGAAATCCAAATGGGCATGCTGAATAGGCAACTGGAAATATAAATATACAGATTAAGGGAGAAATCCAAGCTACTCATACAAATTTGAGATTCATCATTATAAATGTAATTTCACATGAAGATATCATACACTTTAAAACTGCCTTGTGCCCTTAACCCTTCCCACTGTTGTGTGAAAGACAAAAGAGGTGAGTGGAATAAAGGAGCAAAAGCTAACTACACCCTCATTCTTGAAGACTACTACTGTCTTTACTTTGGGGTCATGGGCAGGTGAGGGTGAGTCTGCCCTTTGAATGAAGGCTGAAATGTTTAATATCTTGGATTGGACCATCTAATCTCTGAATTAAAGCTGCATTTGCAACTTTAGGGAGTCATAAATCTATTTATTATCTGAGTATACTGAATTAAGTCATGGGAAATGTTCAAGTTTTGATCCAAGGTCATGGAAATATTTCCCCTAGTTAATACAGTTGGAAAGGGCATTTAGAGAAAAAAAAGCAAAATTGCTCATCACTAATACAGCATAGCAATTACAATAATAATTAGTTTATGCATTATAATCTTTTTCACATATCCACTTAAGTTAATCCTTTTTTCGATAACCACATAAAGAAAGGTGTCTATTGGTGTTTAGACGAAAAAAGCTTCCAATTATGAAGGAGTTTGCTAAAGGATGAAGGTTTCATGAGTGTGTGAATGGGTGAAGCTTAAGATTTCTGTGATGTTCCCAGCTCAACACTGAACAAATTCTGATAACCAATTGCTCTCCATTGATATTTCCATTTTTACTGCAACCACAGAAATAAATGCCCTTGATTAGGTGCTTGGAAAAATAGATCCGGTGATAAGGCAAGCTGCTTACAAAGGTATTTGACTAGCTTAGACCTTTACTTTTATGCAGACACAGCTCATCAGCTCAGTTGATAAGCTATGGCACTAAGTTGTGGGTTGAAATGTCATGATGGTATACAACATCTTACTTGATGACTCAAAAAGCTCCCTGGCTTAATTTACTTCAATTTTCCCTTTTTATAGCATAATTCTCTTCTGAGCAGACCATCAGACTTTTACGACTGCATTAGAGGTGGAAATTATAAACGTTGCCTTACAAAGAAAGCACAGAGAGAAAGCATCAGGTGTCAAGATCTAAAAAGGGCTGTCAGGATGATCTTGCATTAACTGGTGTTCTGGCTGCTTGAAGTAGCCTAAAAATATTCACCAGCATGCAAGCCCAAGGGCCCAGACACACAGAAGAGGATGAAGCAGAGCCAGAGGCCAGCTATTTGTTATTTAAATAGAACATTAAGTAATAGAAGGTATTTGCTTGTTTCAGCAAGACTACTCTCCTAAGCTTTGCAAAGTAATACCTTGCCTTTAATAGCACAGCTGAGGAGTCTTTACCGGGCCGCCCTCACAGTATGTCTAGTGTAGTAACGGATGGCAGTTCAAGCCAGAATTTCCCATCCAACCGTACCATTTTAGCAAGTTTGTAAAGGTGACCTGGAATGTTAAATATCAGGCACTCTACCATAACACTGAGTTCAAAAACAGACTGAGACTGCAGGAGTGATGCACTCACCCAGCGTATTGTCAGCTTGCAGGACAATATGTTCCCAGGGTCCAGCCAGGATTTAGTTATTCAGTCTCATGTCTCCTTGCTCTCTGATTACAGAAAGTGAGGCAAAGCCATGCCTTCAAGGGTACTCTAAATTTCTGCTTATGTTCAAAGGGAAACGTGTACAAAGGTATGGAAGACTCAGACAAGAAATCAGCTGAATTAAAACTGTCTTTGTGTTCACTTGGTCCATGAGAATTGCTCCTACTCTCTTCTCTCTTTACAGAATGTTTATTTCTTTATATTAGCACATTTTCCTTAGAAAACCTAAGCATTTATAAAGAAAAAATGAAAGTTTCCTATAAGGTCTCCAACCCAAGAAAACCGCTATTAGTATTTTGGTGTTTTTCCTAGTATTTAATTATTTACTATAAATAAGAACATATAGTGTGTGTGTTTCATATAAATAAGAACATACAGTGAGAACATACATACACACACACATATGGTAAAACTATGATAGCATTGTGGATTTTTTCTACAAATTTCTCCACATTAAATACAAAACATTACCTTAAATTACATCCTATGCATATATTATACTTTGTCCAACCAATATTGAATGTTGTGCATTTATATTGGTCTCAATGTCTGATATTATAAATAATGCTGTAATAAAATATCCTTGTATGTAAATCATTGTTCACATTTTTGATGATTTCCTCAATTTAGAGACCTATAAATAAAATTGTCACATCAGAAAACACAAGTAATTTTAATCATATCGACGCATACAACTGAATACATTCCAGAAGTGTTTTACTAATTTATCTTTCCAGTAGCAGTATATGAAAGATATTATGGCATTGCCTCCAGACTAGCAATGAGTGTTATCTTTGAAAAAAATAGTATTTTTGCAAACCTGATAATTAACAAGGCATATTATCTTATTTATGAATCAAAATTCATTTCTTTGATTACTAATAAAGTTGAGTATTTAAAATATATTTATTAGATAAGTGCCAGAATTCTCTACTGTTATAGTTATGTAGGATCCATCAAGTCAAGAATATCTCTGTTACAATAGGTGGAAGACTTCTTTCATTTGAAAGTTCATGAACAATCAAAGTAATTTTTTTTAGATTTTTTTTTTTTTTTATTTGACAGAGCGAGAGAAAGAGAGCACAAGCAGGGGGAGCGGGAGAGGGAGAAACAGGCTACTCGCTGAGCAGGGAGCCCAATGTGGGGCTCGATCCCAGGACCCTGGGATCATGACCTGAGCTGAAGGCAGACACCCAACCAGCTGAGCCACCCAGGCACCCCCAAAATAATTTGTTAAGAACAAATTGACCCAAGCTATATAATATGAAATATATATATGCATATATATGTATTTGTACAATAACTATGGAAAACTACTAAAAATAACATCTAAAAATCTGTGAAATAGGTAGGACTATAAAATTCCATTAAGGCAGGAGTTTGGCATATTTGAAAAATTGAAATACTTACATCCAATATGAATCCTGGCTTCCACACATTCCGTCTACTCCTTTCGTATTCTACAGTTGTAGTAACTATTTATCTGAAATTCTCAGTCTTTGATTATGCACTTGCTTAATTTTTTCCCCTAGTTAGGATTTTGGAAATGAGTTTCTGTAGAGTGTTACCCTTTCAACTTTAGGTCTCTGCTATTCCTCGTAGTTTTATGGAACTCCCTCTCTCTACCTTTCTGCTCTGTACTCCTGAATCCTGTAAATGTTCTAGAATATTTGATGATGGGAGTGCAGTTCTAAATTCCTAATGTTACTTTTTGACTGGACTGGAATCCTAAGTGAAAAACGTCTTTCGTCTTGATCATTGAACAGTACCATGAAACTTCCATTATCATACTCCGCAGGTAACAGCTCAAGAGTGTTCCTCTTTCATTCCTCTATGCTGGCTGCCCAGATACTGTTTGTTAAACAATTTCTGCAATGTATAGTCATATATCGATGAAAATTTCTGCAAATATCTCATCTAGGCAAGTCCATAAATTGCAAATTTGAATACCCCTAAGATACTATTTGCGGGTATTCCCAGAATTAATTATGCGAATAGGAATTAGAGAAGGAGGAAAAGGAAGGAAGCAACAGATTTAAAAATATATATGTAGAACAGATCTATTTGTTTTTTTATGAAGTAAAACCTGAATTAATCTGTTTGATAGGGAGAAGGAAGATAAGTAATACTCATCATGCACCTACTAAGTGCTAAGCTAAGCATATTATTACCTACTTGACAATTAAGCTAGTGAGAAAAATAAGGACCGCTTCTTTTTTTAAAAATCTAGGCACTGTGCCAAGTACTTTATGATTGCTATTACATTTAATCCATAGAGCAATCCTATTATATATGTCTGTGTGTTGTATTGTCCATTTGTAAATGAGAAACAGATTTATAAGTTTTCAAGATCAAATTGCTAAGTGGTAGACCTAAGATTATGGACACAAATCTGTCTGACTCTGAATTACATGCATTTAATTAGTATGTTTAGTATGTTTTACTATTTCTTTGGGAGTTATATTTAATTACCAATTTTATAGCTTAGAAATTAAGGGTCAGATCCATTAAGTAATATACCTAAGGATATTCATACCCAGATATGTTTTGCTCCAAAGCTCTAAATTACCCAATATCAAGAGAAATAACAAACAAACATTCAATTGTTAAGAAGAGATCCCTTGGGTCTGAAAATATGGATGGCTAAAAAAAAGCTATCAAGCAATGTTAACTAAATGTATAAGATAGGAGCCTCTGATTACAATTCTAAGTAAGGAAAGCAAGGGTCCTCAGGAATTCCAAATTGTAAAGATTTTTTTTTTTTTTTTTTCCATTTCAGAAAGACTGGTCCTGAAAAAAAACACCTACTCTTTAGGGCAGGATGTTAAATGTAATTGATTATCTCTGCTTTGGTGTGAATAATTAGAACACACACTCATCAACAGGGCAAGCCACTTGAAACAAATCATTTGGAAATGTCAATGATACAGGAGGAAATTCCACTCAGAGCAGCCCTCTGAGTTTCCCTAATTCCCTGAAATATCAATCCCTATAACAAGTAATGGTTCCACCATGGAAATTCTGATTTGCAGATTTTAGGACAGCTATAGAATATCTCAGTATAAATACATGCCAGACTATCTCTTTCAACAGTGAGCCAGAAAAAATCTGTTTAAAGGATATTACAGAAATGTAAAATACTCACAAGGTCAGAGGTTTTGTCAAAGTGTACATTTACAGATTAGAAGTTCCATGGTTTCTTTTTTCCTTTTCTTCCTTCTCCCCCTCCTCCCCTTCCCCCTTCTCTCCCTCACATTTTCCTTCTTGTCCTTCTCTACCTCCTCCTCCTTCTTTTTCTTCTTTAATTTACTCTCTCTCTCCTAGGCTTTATTAAGTCAAGTGGGTGAGGCCAGCTTCACTCTAGAACTTGCTTTTCTGAATGCCTAAAAGACAGTTTTACTAATAAATTCTACCCCCAAAATGAATAAAATCTAAGCAAAGAAGTATGTGGATTTAATATCAACCCTCCAAATTAAAAATATAATACATATATATGTATGACATGTATCTCACATTTCCTTTTTCCATTCATTTATCGATAGACACTTAGGTTGTTTCCATGTCTTGGGTATTGTGAATAATGCTGCAATGCACATGAGGGTGCAAATATCTCTCTGAGATCGTGATTTCAATTCCTTCAGACATATATCCAGAAGTGAAATTAATGGATCATATGGTAGTTCTTTTTTTAATTTTTTTGAGGAACCTCCATACTATTTTTTTAGTAGATGTACCAATTTACATTCCCACCAACAGTGCCCAATGGTTCCCTTTTCTCTCCATCTTTGCAAACCTTGTTATCTCTTTTGTTTTTTTGATGACGGTCATTCCCACAGGTATGAAGTGATATCTGATTGTGGTTTTGATTTGCATTTCCCCGGTAACTGATGATTTTGAGCATCTTTTTGTGTACCTATTGGCCATTTATATGTATTCTTTGGAAAAAAATTATATTCAGGTCCTTTGTCTATTTTTTAAATTGAGTAATGGGGGTGGGTTGCTACTGAGTTGTAAAAATTCTTTATATATTTTTAATATTAATCCCTTATCAGTTAGATGATTACCAAATATTTTCTCTTATTCTGTAAGTTGCCTTTTCATTTTGTTGGCAGCTTCCTTTACTGGGCAGAAGCTTTTTTAGTTTGATGTAGTCCCACTTGTTTATTTTTGTTTTCAGTGCCTTTGCTTTTGGTGTCAAATCCAAAAAAAAAATATTGCCAAGACTGATGTCAAGGAGCTTACAAACTATGTTTTTTTCTCTAGGGGTTGTATGGTTTCAGGCCTTAGGTTCAAGTCTGTAATTAATTTTAAGTTGATTTTTGTGTATGGTATAAGTTAGGGGTCCAGTTTTATTCTTTAGCATGCATGTAGCTGTCCAGTTTTCCCAACACCCTTTATCAAAGGGAATATCATTTTCCCATTGTATATTCTTGACTCTTCCGTAGTAATTTAATTGACCATCTACACATGGGTTTACTTCTGGCTTCTCTATTCTATATCATTTATATGTCAGTTTTTATGTCAATGCCATACTGTTTTGACTACTATAGCTTTGCAATATAGTTTGAAATCAGGAAGTGTGTGATGTCTCTACCTTTGTTCTTTCTTAAGATTGCTTTGGCTATTTGGATCTTTTGTAGTTCCATATAAATTATAGGATTTTTTTTTCTATTTCTGTGAAAAATGTCATTGTAACTTTAATAACATTAATAATATTGAATCTGTAGATTGTTTTGAGTAATATGGGCATTTAAACAATATTAATTCTTCCAATTCATGAGCACAGAATATCTTTCCATTATTTGTGTCTTCTTCAATTCCTTTCATCAATGTCTTATAGTTTTTAGTGTACAGGTCTTTCACCTCCTTGGATGAATTTATTCTTAGGCATTTCGTTCTTTCTGATGCCATTGTAAATGGGATTTTCTTAATTTCTCTTTCTGATACTTTGTTCTTAGTATATAAAAACACAATTGATTTTTGTCTATTGATTTTGTATTTTGCAATTTTACTGAATTTATTAGTTCTAACAGGTGTTTCTTATTTTTGTTTTGTTTTGTTTTGGGCAGAGGTTTTAGGATTTTCTATGTAAAATATCATGTCATCTGTAAATAGAGACAGTTTTACTTCTTCCTTTCTGATGTGGGTGACTTTTATTTCTTTTTCTTGCCTAACTGCTCTAGGTAGG
Source organism: Leptonychotes weddellii (assembly GCF_054177405.1). Taxonomy (NCBI): domain Eukaryota; kingdom Metazoa; phylum Chordata; class Mammalia; order Carnivora; family Phocidae; genus Leptonychotes; species Leptonychotes weddellii. The sequence continues at coordinate 31,942,988 of NC_138379.1, read as the reverse complement.
ACTTCCATTATTGTGTTGAATAAAAGCAGTGAGAGTGGGCATCCTTGTCTTGTTCCTGATCTTAGAGGAAAAGCGTTCAGTGTTTCACTGTAGAGTATAATCTTGGCAGGCTTGTCATATATGGCCTTTATTATGTTGCGGTACCTTCACTATACCCAGTTTTGAGAGTTTTTATCATGAATGCATATTTAATTTTGTCTAATGTTTTTTCTGCATCTATTGAGATGATCATATTATCCTTCATTTTGTTAATGTTTAGCAATAATTATGCTGAGTTTAAAATAGTGCATACTCTTTGGCTTAATTTACATAAAATTCTTCAAAAACGTATTCATCTACGGAGATATAAAGCAGATGAGTGGTTGCCTGGGGGTTGGAGTGGGGCAGGGAAGAGCAAGAGGGAGAAATGACAAATGGGAACAAAGAAACTTTGGGGAATAATGATTATGTTCTTGATTGTGTGAATATTTTCTATAGGTATGTATACATTTTTATCAAAATGTATCAAGTTTTAAACTTTAAATATGTGCAGTTTAAAGTATGTCATTGAAACCTGGAAAGGTTGTTAGCATTTGAAATTTAAATAGTCACACATGGCAAGTGAGTACAGCATTGTTATAGGAGATAATACAAATCTAGACCATTAAAGCATTCAAGGTTATTTAAAAAGTTATGAAGTCTGGTGCCATGATCAAATATGATACCTGCTCTGGATATGAGAGAGAAAGTGGAAGTACATGTGTTATGCTTGTCAGTACTCATCTCTATGTGACTCCTTCTAGGATTCCAAGCACTCTGTGTTATCTGATCCAGTCAAGGCAAAATGTAGCAGAATTTCCAGGCCATTCAAAAGGATAGGTTAATGTCTTTTGTTGGGGTAAAAAACAGAAGTCTGGAGAGGCAGATAATGAAATAATTATATTCTTATCCAACTCGATACCTTTCACAGCATTCCATATGTAGTCATTTCGCAATAAATCCTTCTTGACTTAAGTCAAAATTGTCATAATTTTATTGAAAATTTTATATTTTATCAAAATTGCTGCTCAGTTAATTTCAATATGCTACACGTTTTAAAGAAATGATCCTACCTACCTACAAATAGGCTAATGTATCATATGGGGTTTTTTTCTTCAAGATTTTATCCTTATCACCTGAAACATATAATTGCCCACCTCAAAAACAGTGTTATGGTTTTAAGAATGAGAAACACTAATATAAGGTTATCTACGAAAGTTTTATCTTGCTTTTCAGTGTTCATAAGAACCGAAGTGTTCATGCTGTAGGTAATACAGGAAGAAGGGATGACAATGGTTAAGTATACTCTTTATATCAATGAAAGATAATATTGCTTTCTGAGAGTTAAAACGGTAATATAACTATATGGTTAGGAATGTCAATATGGAAAGGAAAATATAAGAATAGCTTCTATGATAGCAAGACAAGAGTGTAACTCAATTTAAGGTATTAGGATAGCTAGAGAAACAATGTCAAGTGTAAAGGCATTAAGCAGTGATGAAAGCATAGAAAAATGAAAGTCAGGAAAGATATACTTGGTCTGTGTCCCTCAACCACTCACCAGGGGAGACAGTGCCCTGTCAAGATGACCGAAGTATCCTCCCACCTCTTAGGCTTTCCTATCCCTGGGGTGCGCATCAGAGCATCAGAGTGTCAGAACTCAAAGAAAACAGTTGTTTTCCTATCCAACAACCATTGCTTGCTTTCTTTCTTGTTAAAAGAAACTGATTTTACTCAAGTATCAGGCAGCCATGTGTTTAGAGAAATTGAAGCCTGTTTCAAGCCCAAGTGGTGAACCATAATAGATTTAAACTAATATCAGTAGGGAAGTTTGGAAATTCCAAGCCAAGGAAAACACTCCCTATTGTCCCTCTGAGATATTGTCAACTAGAAGTGACACCTGAAGCTGTGGCAACTACCTTGACATTATTAGGTTAGTTAACTTGAGAGGACAAGCCAGGAGGATTGAAGATGACAGCCCTGCATCTTTGATGATGTCATGCAGCCACTGAGTTTACCAACTCTGGAACCCCACTACCTTTAGGCCAGGATGACTCAATCTCAACACTGTGGACATTTTGGACTGATAATTTTTTGTCTTTGGGGAGCTGATCTGTGTTTTGTAAGATTATAGGATGCTTAGTAACATCCCTGGCCTCTACTCATGAGATGCTCATAGCACCCATCCCCCAGTGGTAAAAGCAAAAATGTCTCCAGACATGGCTAAATGTTTCCTGGCTGCCAAAACAGTTCCCAGTACTGGCCCTGGTTGAGAACCACTGCTCTAGGTTTATTGCTATATGAGATAATTCATGCTTCTCATTGTTTTAAACATTTTAATTGGATATGCAGTCAGAAGCATTCTAATCCAGAACCTCACGGCATCAACCATACAATTTATTCATTTTAACCCCTGTATTTTTGTTCTGGTGTCCTTGTTTGCTAAATTAAAAAACAAACAAACAAACAAATTCAGGGTGCCTGGGTGGTGCAGTCATTTAAGCATCTGACTCTTGGTTTTGTCTCAGGTTATGATCTCAGTCGTGAGATCGAGCCCCGACCAGGCTCCATGCTCAGCACGGAGTCTGTTTGGGATTCTCTCTTTCTCTCCCTCTGCCCCTCCCCCAACTCATACTCTGTCTCTCAAATAAATAAAAAATCTCTAAGATAAAAAAGAAACTCTGGGGCGCCTGGGTGGCTCAGTCGTTAAGCATCTGCCTCGGCTCAGGTCATGATCCTAGGGTCCTGGGATCGAACTCCACATTGGGCTCCCTGCTCCTCGGGAAGCCTGCTTCTCCCTCTCCCACTTCCCCTGCTTGTGTTCCCTCTCTCGCTGTCTCTCTCTCTGTCAAATAAATAAATAAAATCTTAAAAAAAAAAAAAAAGAAACCCTATCCTTTTTTTGTTTGTTTTCTTTTCCTGATTTCTTTTCTTCTTGCTTTAGCCTGTCCTCCTCCCCTTTTCTGCTTTTACTCTGTTCTTCTTCTCTCATCTCTTCATTTTATCCTGCCCTTCCCTCCTTCTTCTGCTCTTCCTCCCTCTATCTCTCTTTCCTTCTTGCCTCCCTCCCACTTGCTTGCTTGATCACTTCCTCCCTTTCTTCCTATTCAGAAAAATCATGAGTCTGAATAAAATAACTATAAGAGTTGGCTTTGGTAAAGTTGAGACCATATGATTCATGCATTAAATCAAAGAAGTTGGAATGACAAGGCCACTTATCAACTGATGGTTGAACGGAATGGCAACAAATGAATTACTGTGTCTGCTCATCTTTCTCAGAGACACTGTCAAGCATGAATCATGTACACTGATTTTGAATCTCCTGGTGAGGTGTAACAAAATATTCTGCTCACAAACTGGCTTGAGTCACTCCAGGCAAAGCCAGAATAGCTACAGCGTATTGAAGGAAGAAACAACACACGAATGACATTGCCCTGGGATCTCATGTGAGAGACCCTAACTCTTCTCTACTCCTCCGGACATCATAATGTCATCATCCCTTCAGGACATCCATCACCTTTATTTTTACATGTTTGTGGCAAAGAAGTTCTTATAGGAAATTATGATGAAATTTAGCATTACTTTAAAATGAGTTAGCTTGAAGTGAGTTTAAGACGTGCACTAAAATGGCTGTGTTACAAATTAGAGAATATTCTTATTCCCCAAAAGTTTTCTATGGCAGATATAATGTAGATATAATTACAGATTGTCAGGATCAAGACTTGCTTCAATTTAACATAATTAAAAGTAGTTCTACCAAATTCAATGTTCTTTTTTTGGTAGTAAGAATAACTTAATGTCTTATTCCTGTAGTTACAAAACTACACGTCTAATGGAGCATTTCTGTTTCAAAATTAAAGTGCCATTTTTGTCAAAGATGCATTTAAATCCAATGCAAAGGCTTCCATTAGCTATGTTATGACAATTAAATAACAGCTTTACAGTTTAGGAGGCAAGCAAATACCATATCTTGAATGGAATTTCTCAATAATTGAAATCTTAAAAGACATATATAGCTTTTCAGATACTGTGTATGATTATACCACCTGGCAGATTCGATCACCCAAAGAATTCTCAGTTCCACTCTGCAACAGCTCCAGTAAATGGTTATCGAACCAGGGTTGCCAAACTTTGTGGCAAAGCACTTCATTTCGTTTTTGGAAAACCCTGATGTAATTCCTCCCTCTCGTCTTCCTTTCTGTTTTCTTTCCTTCCTTCTTTACATAATGCTTACCAGATGCTACTCTGGGACAAGTTCTGTGTCAGGTTCATGCAATCGTGAACAAGATGCAGTCCCTAAAGTCAAGTAGCTTACAGTCTACATGGAGGTACAGTAAAGTTAAAAGGCAATACAGGATGAAAGTGCCAAGACACAAGTAAACTCAGGTGTTGGCAAAGATTACCAGACATCTATTGTGTCATACGCACTGTTCTTAGAGCTTGGGACTCCACAAGAGAATTCGGATTTACTTTATAGTAAGGCAAAATCTTCCTCTTTGCAATTTTAATTCAATAAGTCTAATTCTGTGCTCTAAAAACATACAGAACAATTTTAATTTTTTGCCATGTTCAATAATCTTGTCGAAGACTAGTTTTTCTTCTTTCTTGGGAGGTGCTTAAGGGCAAACTTAATCTATGATTATTCCCAGAATGAGTCTTTGAAATTTTCCTATGATGGGAAACGTGAAGGAAAGGTTGTTTGGAATTTTCCACTGTTGTTAATTTTAGTTGAGAAGACAAAGCACTGGAGGTCGTGGTCCTTCAGGATTTCACTTTCCCGGAATATGTTCTACAAACAATGGTATTGATGAGTCACCCTCACCATTGACACAAAAGTCAGTGCTCAGATTAGCATTCCAGGCTGCTCTTGTGTTTCAAATGGTAAAAAAAGCCCAGGTCCTTAGAGAACCAAGGTTATCAAAGCTGAATTTTCTAGATGGTGTATAATAGAGACTAGTTTACCATCATTTCCTTTCCTCTGGTAAAAGTTTTTAAAAGCATAACACAGAATTTAGGATTTGGTATATAAATTGTTAAGATACATGAATTAAATAAATAACTCTTGGTTTATGAAATAAGAGCCTTGGATTCTGCTCCCAGGGTGGCCACTAATTAGCTGTGTGACCTTGGAAAAGTCATTTAATTATTTCAAGTCTGAGTTTATCAACTATGATAAATGAACCTAATATTCCCTAACATTGTCCTATGATTTTGAACTTTCTATGATTTTGAAAGGACCTTATTGAAGAAGTAGTTAAGAAGTCCAAGAATCATTTGAAAAATTGGGGGTCTCTTCCCCACCCTCCACCAGCTGCTCTGCCACACTCAGTAAATCTAAAGAATCTTGTATTTCCCTCACATAAGGTTTGTCTGTTAAATTCGTAAACCAAAAGGTGAGGGTGAAAATAATTGTCTTCTAAGCACAATATAATATGTTTAGATTCTTGAAATATATTTGCTCATTCAATCTTGTAGTCATTCATTTTGTATGTCTTTGTCCCATCTTTATCACACCAATATTATTATGTTGAATTAGAGAGACAGGGACTGTGACTTTTTTTTTTTTTTTTAAATTACATAGGTTAGTAGAGAAGCTGAGTTGCAATTCACTTACCTCCTGCCCTTTCTTTCTGCTGACTCAATGATCCCAAATAGACTTCAACTCACCCAGGAAAAGTTTTCCTGACTTCTTTCTGATTTTTTTTTTTTTTAAAGATTTTATTTATTTATTTGAGAGAGAGAATGAGAGAGAGCACATGAGAGGGGGGAGGGTCAGAGGGAGAAGCAGACTCCCTGCCGAGCAGGGAGCCCGATGCGGGACTCGATCCAGGGACTCCAGGATCATGACCTGAGCCGAAGGCAGTCGCTTAACCGACTGAGCCACCCAGGCGCCCCTGACTTCTTTCTGATTTATCTACGATCAATACTTACACATTTTTTTCAAACACTCCTGTGATGACTGCTTTCTCCTTTGATTCAGGAGTTATAAAATCTTGCTGTGGATCTGTTCTGAGTGATGACCTAAGAAGAATGAGTAACAATTCTTCAAGTGAGGAGTTTGAAGGAAGCTGGCATGAATAGACCAAGGGAGAGAATTAAATGAGGTGGAGCTCTCTTCTGGAATTAAAATATTCTGACCTCTAGGAAGGGTAATTTAGGGGCCACTGGGGAAGACTTGGCTCTAATTAAATTTGAAATAGTGTAGAAAACTGCTCCGGAGTTTCTTTGTTACAACAGTGAGGACCTATTACCCTGGGACCATGAGCTCTAGAGTCCTGGAGGTATTCTAAAGACTGACAGCCACCATTTGCTTGGGAGAATATTGGAAAACTGCATTGGTCTTATAGTATCCCCCATGCTTAAGAAGTCAAGCAGTATCTTCTTGGGGCTAGCCTTAGACTGAAACCATTATTAAAGATTTTATAGTTTGAGGGGGCGGGCGCCTGGGTGGCTCAGTTAAGCGTCAGACTTTTGATTTCAGCTCAGGTCATGATCTCGGGGTCATGAGATTGAGCCCTGAGTTGGGCTCTGTGCTCAGGGCAGTCTGCTTGAGATTCTTTCCCCCTCCCTCTCCTACTGCTCCTCCCCTTGCCAAACCACTCATGCGCATGCTCTCTCTCTCAAATAAATAAATAAATAAGGGTGCCTGGGTGGCTCAGTTGGTTAAGCGACTGCCTTCGGCTCAGGTCATGATCCTGGAGTCCCTGGATCGAGTCCCGCATCGGGCTCCCTGCTCGGTGGGGAGTCTGCCTCTCTCTGACCCTCCCCCCTCTCATGCTCTCTATCTCATTCTCTCTCTCAAATAAATAAATAAAATCTTTAAAATAAATAAATAAATAAATAAATACAATCTTTAAAAAAAGATTTTATAATTTTTAAAATTACAACAAATTTACAAGTGTCTCCCAGCTAACACAATCCCCTTTTCAATATAATGGCATAGTCACAGAAGTAGTTAAGAAGGGGGTGTAAGAGCAAGGGGAAGAGCAAGGGGATGATGAAGAAAAACTGGTCGCTCTAACTTTATCCTTGTCCTGAGAGACTTTATCTCATCCTTTTAAATTCTGACTAAGCTGTGCTCAACATGCAAACCCCTTAATTCTACATTTTGTTTCCCAAATTAAGGGAAAGAGAGATTCTTCACCTTTTTACTTCTAATTTTGTTTATAGGGGGTGGTGTCTGGGTCCAAAGTGTGAAAGCATATTTAATAGGTGTAATCTAACTTGATTAGCTATGAAGGAAAGGAACAAAGAAAAGCCACTGTGCAACAGTGTGGTCGTTTAATGCTGTTCTGCATAAAGATGACAATTTCTAGGCCCCTCAGTTTGCTAATAACTCTATCATTAGACTTCAATATGCTTATCACTCAACATTGTTCTATTTCAAAATAGTAGCAGCCTATTTTTTAAAAAGAGAATAAACTGTGAATATGGAGGTTGATGGCATGGAAGGAGTATTCATTAGGCTTTCATTTAGAAATAATAATGTTGGGCGCCTGGGTGGGTCAGATGGTTAAGCGTCTGCTTTCGGCTCAGGTCATGATCCCAGGGTCCTGGGATCGAGTCCCGCATCGGGCTCCCTGCTCAGCAGGGAGCCTGCTTCTGCCTCTCTCTCTCTCTCTCTCTCCCTGTCTCTCATGAATAAATAAATAAAATCTAAAAAAAAAAAAAAATAATAATGTCAACAATGGCTTTATTCTCTTTTTTTTCCCCCCTGATTGTTGACGTCTGTCTTCCTCCAAAACAATAATATAACCAAAAGTGTGTGAGCCAAACAAGGCCAAACCAGCTCTTTCAGTAGGATAAACACTTGGGAAAAGATTTTATCTTCTCTAGAGAGAAGATGCCTCATTTTTAGAAATTAGTTTTCTAGAAAACCAAATCTTTCCTTTATCCTATATTTTCAAAGTAAAGAAAAAAAATGACAAAGGATTTAATTTATTTTTGACAAATGCTGATGAGAAATAACTAAATCAATGTTAGGACAAAGCAAAATCAGGGAGGGAAACTGGTCCCAAAGGTGCCTCTGCGTTTACTTAACTCTCTTTCCTGACCTACAGTAGAGTGTCTCAAACCAGTATTCCATTACACTCTGCCATGCAACAGGTGGGCTGAAGATCTGCCCAGGTACTGATCTCCACCGCCTTCTTCATGGCCACACGTGGCCTGGGAAAGCCAGAACTTTTCATTTTTTAGACAACCATATCTGTTAAGTTTCCCCAGTCTGCCTACAAGTATTATCATTTTTTACATATGCCATTATAAGATAAAAGTTAAAACTGCTTGCCCACAGGAATCCTATTTAAACTTTCTCATGGGACAGACCATACTAATCTAGCCATTTCTGTGTGTGTGTGTGTGTGTGTGTGTCTACTAGCTTTTAGAATTAGCCTAAATATTCTAAACATGCCTAACATTCCTTGAGGGCAGCAAATCAATATGACAAAATTATGCCACTCCATGGTGCCTAGTACATTGCTGCACTCATAGTGAGATCTCAATGATCAAATGCTGGTTGATGTAAGTGCATTTTGTGTCCACATGAATATGGCAGGACCCATTACCCGCTCACTCAACTGAGCCAGCATTCAGACAAATCCAGATAAGGGAATGAGTCTTACTTTCAGCATTTAAGCCACATTCCAACTGCTCACCAAAGTTCTAGAAAAAAACTTTGCCTTCCATGTTTCCATTTATATACATGATGATTGGCATAACAGTACTTTATTAGACAAGTACAAGCAAGGCTTGGTACGTAAGATGCAATTCAAATTGGTGACCAGACAGCTAGAAGCTTGTTGCTGGTCCTCGAAATTGTATTAACATTTTTTTCCATGCATAAATTAAAAAAAAAAATCTATTCCTTTAGTTTTAAGTCACACGGTCTGTGGGTTCCCCCTGCTGGCTCTTTAACTGTTAGAATCAGAAGCTAAAAAAAAAAAACCAGACAAAACACTGATGATACCTGTCCACTGAAAACCAACTCCAGAGAGAGGAAAGTCATCAGAATGGTGCCTGATACTGGAAGATTCTAATTCAGAAGGGCAAAGAGATATGAAGATAGAACTGTTTATTTAAGCCAAGAACCGATGAGACTCAACGCATTTTATTTGACCTGTTCATCCACTTAATGTTTTGTAAACTGGTTGCCAATATTTAAAATCTAGATTTATAGTTTCCCTTGAAAGGCTGCCAACAGTGAGCCAATATTGCCCATGGGTATGGGAAGGAGTGTTGGACCATTTGGATGGAGCATGCCCACTAGAGTTTGCTAAAGGATCAGTGTTTCCTATGAACTAATCCACACTGACCTAATATTAGTGGTCCCTTACCATCAGTAGCATGAGTAGTTAGTTTTTGTATACTTGATCCTCTTCACTCGTTACTGTTCTGTGTCCCAATTTCACCAGGTGTTTGAGTCTTGGAATTTTTTGACACATAATTTGAGAACCAATCTCTTGAGAAACTACCACTGATTCCTGCACATCTTTCCACCTCAACTTCTTTCCAATCAGCGTTTTTGAGATTTTGACATAAAGAATGCTAACAGGCCTGGGGAAAAGTATGCTATGAAAACTGTAATTCGGGCTTACCTGCTTATAATGAGGCAGCTCTTATCACTTCAAGTTTAAATATGAGAATAGGGCATGTAGAAAGTTCTCTTAATGGAGAAAAACGATCAGAAGAATACAGTTTAGAGGTACTGTTTCATGTCTGAATCCATTTCTATAGCTGCAGCAAGGGAGAAGAGAGAGAGTGGGATCCAGAAAACTTTATCAGTCAAATAGCAGAGGAAAAAAGGCACTGTGACTAAGAAAGGGATGAAAGGAATATTTGAGGTCTTTCAAGAAAAGACCATATAATCTTATCAAGACCTGCCCAACACAGGCTGGAAGTCAGGAAACCCAAACCTCCTTTTACACTGCATTTGGATGAAAAGCAAAGCCTTATTTGGTCCATTATAATTATGTGCCCCCAAGAAAGCTTAACCTGCCATCTGGACTCACTGCTCCTTGATAATAGATATTCCAGGCACTGACGGGTCACCAAAGTGGTTGTTAAGTTTATTCTGCTTATATATTTGGCATGAAATGAGGTGTTGGATATATATATGTATTTTTTTTTCCACTGGAACAGTTAAATAACAGTGTTCTGAGAACTTTCTGTTGTGAGGCTCTCCCACCCAAGTTCAGTGTCTTTCCTTCAACCACCTCTCACTCTAAATACCTCTTTTCCCTCATCTCAGTAGTTTTTTTTATTAAGAGATGACAAAATGGAGCAGTATGAAGGTACCTGTCTGGGGGTCAGGATTTCTGGGTCCAAATCACACATGTCTGCCACTGACCAGTTTCTGGGCTGGTTTCTCCCAATGACAAAATACAAAATTTGGAATACAGGAAAATGCTTTTTCTTTTTTCCCCTTTGGTGACTACTACATAATTAGATATCCGTGCACGTAGGCTTACTTAGTTTAATATTTTTAACTGAACACAGAGGTGAGTCAAAGGGTCCACAGTGTGTGTATGAGAATTATGCATGACTCAAACACAAGGAAAGTGAGTATGGAGACCTTATCCCTTTTATTTTCCTTTTGGCAGGCATCTTTCATAAGGATCCCTGTTGTTTTGTGATGAATGTTAATAAAATGAAACCTGAACAGCTCAAAGTGTGTAACGAATTACTATCAGCATCAAATAAAATGATTCATTGATTCAAGCCAGGTAGCCTGATAGCCGGCCAATTGGTGTCATGGAGAAACATATAGTTAGATCCCAAAAGATCATGAGTAGTAATCATGCTTAAAACAAAATTCCCCAAATCCCCAGGGCCAAGTAGGCCATATCTGGCTTATAGGGTGAATAGTGGATGCCAGGTATTAGGTGATCGTTAGTATCTTTTTGCATTCTAATACTCCCTTCCCGGTCTTTCTTCCTAAAGCAGTATTTTTCAAAGACCATTCTATAGGATCTCACTTGGTGTTCTAACAAAAAACAAAGAGGGCGGGGGGAAAGTGGGGTAGATTCTGAGGTTCTGTATTTATTTAGGATATACTGAATTGAATAAAAAATATTTTTTAAGGGAATTCTTCTCAGAGTCTTTAACATACCAATATGCAATGTGATCTGTGAGTTTGGTGATAGTTACATTTGTTTTCCTTGGGATTTGGTACCGCCCAGCCAGGGTCATTTAGAAATATAACAGGGCTTGTTTGTTTGTTTGTTAGAGAGAGAGGGCACAAGGGGGCGGGGAGTGGAGGAGCAGAGGGAGAGGGAAAGAGAGAGACAATTGGAATCCCAAGCAGCCTCTACACCCAGTGTGAGTCCAATGCATGGCTCAATCTCAGGACCCTGAGATCATGACCTGAGCCAAAATCAAGAGTCAGATACTTAACCAACTGAGCCACCCAGGAGCCCCCAAAAAAAGGAAAAAAAGAAAAAGAAAAAGAAATGTATTAGGGCTGTTGATTACCTTGGTGGTTGAGGACCTCTTCTTGCATTTAAAAGCCAGGCAGCATGGATGCTAAATACCTGCAGTACTTGGCACTGTCCCACACAACAAAGAGTTGCTTGGCCTGAGATGCTAGTAGCCTCTCATTGACATTGGCAGAGAATGCAAAATTCCGCAAATGAATTTGGCCACAGAACCTTTCATTTGAAGAGCAGCTTGTGAACTAGTATTCCCTGGGATCCATTTTGGGAAAGTTAGCCTAAGGTGTATACTTAAAGACTTAGGTTGTAGCACTAACCAGCCTTCCCACCCCCCCTACCCATGAATTTCCCTTTCTAACCAGGACTTGGTGAAGACTAAAATGATGCAGTCCCTTTAATCAAGGTGAAATGGAAGCAGTAGAAGGGAGATAGGGATCTGTAAGTAGAAAGTCTGCCTTGAATCCACTGAGTCAGAAAGCCAACCTTGTCTCTTTAGAGCATCTATGGCTCGTTCCTCTTTCCTCAAGTATTAGGATGACTTAGCAATCAAAACCTTTCCACAGAGTAGGACAACTTGCTGAAGTAGAAGAGAACCATCATCTAACTACTGGGACTGGTGTCAGGACTTTGACCAAGAGAAAGAAGATACAGAATTAGAAATGTGTTGTTGTTGTTGTTGTTGTTATTTTTGAAAAACATCTGAGTCTTATATGTGCCTACACTGTGGCATCTCCCCTGCCTCTGCATCAAGAAGTCTGTCCCTAAGTGTTGGTGAGGATATGGAGAAAAAGGAACACTAGTGCACTGTTGGTAGGAACGCAAATTGGTGCAGCCATTAGGGAAAATAGCATGGCGGTTCCTCAAAAATTAAAAATAGAAATACCACATGATCCAGTAACTCCACTACTGGGTATTTAACCAAAGAAAGCAAGAACACTAATTCAAAAAGATACATGTACCCATGTTTATTGTGGCATTATTTACAGTAGCCAAGATATGGAAGCAACTCAGGTATCCATCGATAGATGAGTATGTAAAAAAGAAGTGGTATGCATATGGTGTATATATATATAATGCAATATTATAACAGTATTATATATTGCATATATGTATAATGGAATATTACTCAGCCATAAAAAAAGAATTAATTCTTGCCACTAACAAGATGGATGGACCTAGAGGGTATAATGCTAAGTGAAATAAGTCAGAGAAAGACAAATACTGTATAGTTTCATTCACATATGGAATTTAAGAAACAAAACAAATGAACAAAGAAGAAAAGAGACAAACAAAAAACCAGACTTAAATAGAACAAACTGGTGGTTGCTTGAGAGAAGGGGGGGATTCGTGAAATAGATAAAGGAGATTAAGAATACATTTACAATTATCTTGATGAGCACTGAGTAATGGAGAGAATTGTTGAATCATTATATTGTACACTTGAAACTAATATAACACTGTATATTAATTATATTTCAAAAAAACAAATTTAAAAAAAGATGTCTGGGCGTTCCTGGGTGCCTCAGTCAGTAGAGTATGGGACTCTTGTTCTTGATCTCGGCGTCGTGAGTTCCAGCCCTATGTCGGCTGTAGAGATGGCTTAAAGATAAAATCTTTCAAAAAAAAAAAAAAAGAAGAAGTCTGTTCCTTTCCACTTTCCCGTAAACCTTCTCAAATGCTACCCTTTTGAGACTTTTCCCCCACCTTCATTATTGCTTGGATACAGTTCATCATCTGATTTCAGTTCCAAATGTTGAAAGGATTTTCAGTAGAGTAGAGGAGTGATAAACAAGGGACAGGATGTCCATTTTCTTTAGATTCTCCCGAAATAATAGTCATTAACTTCTTTACCCATTAACAAAAACACTTAGTTGGGTCATCTTGGGCAAATCGTTAATACTTTTGGAGTCTCCATTTCCCTGTCTTTAAAATAGAATGGCTAACAATAATTGACAGGGCTATACAAATGGAATGAGATCATGTAGCAAAGTTCTTGGCCCTGGCATATAGTTAAGTCTTAAGTGCTCAATGCTGGTAAAACTGCTATGTTTATGATTCATAATAATGAAGCAGATTTTCTGCCTCTTACTATTTGGCCACCCGCAATGCTCAGGAGGACCCCTGCTGCTTCCAGATGTGGCTGAGAAGGTAGCTCAGGCAGGACTGGGGCAAACACAGCAGACAGCGGCTGCAGCCCGCCAGCCTAGGGTCTCACTCACCTCCCCAGGCTTCCTTTTCTTTTTTTTTTTCCTAATTTTTAAAAAAGATTTTATTTATTTATTTGAGAGAGAGAGAACAAGCAGGGGTGGGAGGAGGGGCAGAAGGAGAGGGAGAAGCAGACTCCCCACTGAGCAGGGAGCCCCATGAAGGGCTTGATCCCAGGACTCTGAGTTCACGACCAGAGCAGAAGGCAGATGCTTAACCCACTGTGCCACCCAGGCAAACCACCCTCCCTCCCGGTTTCCTTTTCCATCATTTAAATTTCAGTCAAGAAAGCAGCAGAGACCACCAAATTAACAACTTATCCAATATTCAGTTCTGTGGGATTTACTACTCCCTTTCCAATCAGACTTGATCCCTAGGGTAATTTCTAAATACCGTTTTATTATTATTATTATTATTTTAGTCTTGATTAGTTGGCTCACTTGGCCGCTCGTGGTTAATATTTGGAGAGCATGACAATATGAAGAGTAAAGGGACCCGTGATCGTCAGAACTGACCTCAGCTGTATCTAACAACCAGCCCCCCTGTTACATTTTTACAAAGGGGAATCCCAGGCCTAGAAGGGGGCAGTCACCTGTTGGGGCCTCACAGTGGGTCTGCTGCAGAACTGGAACTGGAATCCGGTTCTCTTGGTTGCTTCAGACAGCAGAGAGTCCTGTTTTAGCTCAGTGCTTCCTACAGCAATAAGCCAAAAAAAGCAGAAAAATTAAGTTGTAAGAATCATAATAAATTATCGATGCATTTAGTATAAATTCACAATGTTGGTTTTTCATGGCAGGGCCCCTTCTAAGTGTATTGGACCAAATACTACTACTTTTAACAAAACAAAACTTAGACCGACCAATACCAGTCATCAGAAGGAACATCCAGAAGTAGAGCTTGCCTCAGGACCCCTTGGGGTGGTGGTCTCTTAACCAGAGGCCTACACCCGTCCTCACATGGTGGTGTGAGAAGCCCCAGCTCTCACACCACCTCCTGTTGAACACTTTGCCTTAAAAGCTATCCTTGATGGGACTTCACGCAATGGAGACACAGGAGGGGAGGAATTTCAGTCTTTACCTAAGTAGTTAAGGGAAGCAAAAGAACAGTGAATCTCTCTTCCCAGAAAGCATCCAGAGCCCTTCTCCTCAGAGGTGTTGTAGCCTCTCCAGGGCACTTCCAAGAGTCAGGGACTGGATCCCCACAGCCCCAGGAGCCACACAGTGGCCTCTCTTTCCCTTTAGCCCTGCACTGAGAGAAGCCCACCTCTGCCTTCCATTTCTCCTGTCCTCCCAGCTTCTTTTATCAAACCCTAGCATTCCTGGGGTGCCTAGGTGGCTCAGTCGGTTTGCTGTCTGACTCTTGATTTCAGCCCAGGTCATGACCTCAGGGTTGTGAGATCGAGCCCCACCTAGGGCTCCACACTTGGCCTGGAGTTTGCTTGAGATTCTCTCTCTCTCCCTCTCCTTGTGCCCCTCCCCCTGCTCCAGTGCACGAGTTCTCTCTCTCTCTCTCTCAAATAAATAAATAAATAAAATCTTTAAAAAAACCCCAAAACCCTAGCCTTCCTTTGCATTTTTCTCGATTGATCCTGGTGGCTCCTTAAACTCAGATCCTAAATTATTCTTTCTTTGAGGGAAAAGAGAACTTAATTTTCAAACCACCCAGGCAGTGAGGAGAAACATTTATATTCAATTCTTGCAGATAGCAAAGAAAGGCAAGAAAAGCAAACCAATTAGTTTTCTTGTTAAGATCATCTGAATATTTATATTCTGTCCTGATTGTAAATGTGAGGAAGGTGGAGGGGGGCACAAAACTCTAATCTAAATTCTCCACTACCAAAACTAGCTCTCTGCTCTCAGTTTCTAATATCTTTGAGAGAGTTAAAAACCCTCAACTTGTGTAATATTTAGTTTCTTCCTTCCGGTATTGCTTTGTAGGCTTATTGAGTCCAGCTCTTGGGAGCTTATAGTAGGCATAAAAAATGGGGAAATGGGACATGGATGAGTAGTGTCTAGGACAAGACAATAACCAGAGCATCTTCTCCAAAATGGGGATAATGATAAGATCTACCACACGGCATCACTATGAGGACCAAAAGGAGATACTTGGTATGAAATATTTACCACAGCCCTTGGCACATAAAAGTGTCCAATAAATGTCTACTCTTATTAAATATTTATAAAAAAGTTTCCCCAGAGACTAACCATTATGGTTCCTCCCTGCAGTGAGGAATCTAACCTCCATAGTACATTCCCTCCCTGGTGACACTTTGCACTTGGCATTATCAGAAGAGAAACATACCAGTTAGTCCCTGTGCCTTGGTTCCAGCAGCTATGCTTTTAAAATGAAATTAAAACAGAGAATCTCTTCCATTCACTTAATAAGGACCTATTTTTAACCAAGTATTACTCTAGGCCCAGGGGTAGAACAAAAGGAAAACATAAGCAAAATTCTTGAGATCAAGAAGCACAATGCCCCTAGAAAGTGAATAATGCTTAAGTTTTGTTTTTTTCTTTTTTCGGGGGGGTACGCAGACTGACGTTGACTTTTCCCTTTTCTTACATGTCATTTATATTTATATTCAGCAAAACGCCTGGAAAAGTATTACTTATAAACCTCGCCTCTCTAATGAGTCTTGCCAAGAGTATGGCTTCCTGTCCTTTGACTGATTCACAAGGTAATTGCCAAATGCTGATTTATATTGTTCCTGTTTCCCAAATGATCATATCCAAATGGAATTAGCTTGAGCTATAAGGTTCCTGCCCCATTAGACATTTCCAAAAAATGTATTCTTACTAAAAACTTGAATTAGACAACCGTCCCCAAAATATATTACTACAGTAAGAAGACCACACAAATAAAACCTCTTCAATTTCATTGAGCACTTAGATATTCTTCAGGAGATATATATGTATGAATACTATATAAGGTACTGTGTAAAGTACTATGTAAAATTTAGCTATTTTATTCAATGCTCATTGTCAATGTAAATGAGAATAATTATGATGAAATATATCTCCAAACACTTATCCATAGTCATAGTGCCATGGCAGGAAGCTCCAAAAGGAAAAAAAAAAATTAAATTCCATGAGTTGTTTCTAGAAATAAAATCCTTACCATACAATTATGTATTTTGAGGAAGAAACAAGGAAAGTCGTCAGAGAACCCAAGTGGGGTCTACACAGAGCATTCGATTGAGTTCTGATTTTGAAAACAAATGTAGAAAAGAGGGGTGTTAAAGAAAAATCACACTGGACAAGATGAACAGACAGAAGTTGATTTTATTCCAACACCATTCCCAGCAACAGAAAACTTGTAATTGAATGCTGTGTGTAGACCTTAATGGGATTCTCTGAACACAGAGCAAATCTGGATACCCAGCTCCTATGAGAAAAAAGCTGGAGAGTTTTTAGGAGCTGCAGTGGGGGGGATAGGCCATCTGAGTTTGCTCATTGGCCTTACCCAAAGGAAAAGTAAACTTTTTCATACCTTCATGACAGTAGTTTTGTAATTTGGAGCAAGCTGAAGTTAAGCTCCTACCCTCCCAAAGAAATTGGGACACAGGGGCCCTATCTTCCTTGATAACTACATTTCAGAGACATGATTCTCAAGTCCTGGAGAAAGACATTCTTGTGTGTGAGACTAGCAAATAGCTTTCTATATTTATACCTCAAGGGAGCAGGAAAAGAATTTGGGATCACAAGTTTTCTAAAGCAAGTACTCCAAGGAAAGGGAGGTCAGGGGCCTACAACCAGGAAGAAGCCTGTCCAAAGTTAAGTCAAGTCGAGGGGAATATTAAGCCCCTCTTGATCAAGGGCTGTTCTTTTGAACTTATGCAAACTCTTGTCACTGTGAGAATAGTGTCAGAAAGGCTAAATCCCTGAGAGAAACAACCTATGTCCTCTACAGTTAAGACAGCTAATATATTGGAACAGCTTTTGACAAGTTGCAATAGGAAGAGGGTAAAGTCCTGCATTAGATTTGAAAAAATAAACCCATTTTCCAGAAGGTAGACATTTTACTTAGCATCATTTTAGGTAAATAAAACTTAGTGTTTCAATGGACTGGAATTCACTGTAAGCCAAGAGTTTTACTTGGCTTCCTAAAATAACTAAATCCACACTAAGTAAATGGAGGTATAATGTGAAAACTATTCCAAACTGTAGTTGAATTATGTGGCCATAGGTGAAGTGGCATCAGATCCTGGGAGAGGCAGGAGTGCTGGAGTTCTTGCAAATGGAATGAGCAAAAGCACAGAAAGAAAAACGCTATGCTTCATGTTCTAAACTCCTCCATTTGTGCCATAAACTGACTGGTAGCCTTCACTCAAGAAATGATTACTGAGTGCGTAGTATGCCCGACACACTTCTTGGTTTTCTGACTTAAGTTCTCATGGTGCTTGTATTTATTGGGTGGACACAAACAATAAAACAAGTATACAAATATGTATCAAATGGTTCCTTTTTTTTTTTTTTAAAGATTTTATTTATTTTTTAGAGAGAGAGCGAGAGAGAAACAGCATGAGAGGGGAGAGGGTCAGAGGGAGAAGCAGGCTCCCTGCCGAGCAGGGAGCCCGATGTGGGACCCGATCCCAGGACCCTGGGATCATGACCTGAGCCGAAGGCAGTCGCCTAACCAACTGAGCCACCCAGGCGCCCTGTATCAAATGGTTCTAAGTGCTAAAAAGAAACACAATGTAAAATAAGGAAGAAGGACAGAGGTAGAAAATGGTGGGGAGGGGGCAGAACCCACTGGGCTTGTTCTCCACAAAAACAAACTCATCCAGGCTGGATTTTCATGCTGCCTTCATCACAATGAACTGGTTCATATTGTTTGTCTTTCTGACAAATGAATTTTTGCCATAATAGGAAGTGTAGTAAGCATACAGGTAATTGATAAGATAATTCAAAAGTGACCGATTGTGTGCCATGTAGCCCTAAAAATAGATGAAGGCTTATACACATTCCAAAACAAGAGCAGTGACTTTTTATTCTTGTAATGCTGATTCCTACCAATTTATATCAAATACTTCGTGGATTTGCCTTAAATGTTGCCTGTTTTCTTTGGAAGTCGTCATTTCTAAAAACTGAATTTCTTGGGGCGCCTGGGTAGGTCAGTCACTTAAGCGTCTGCCTTCAGCTCAGGTCATGAAGCCAGGGTCCTGGGATCGAGCCCCACGTCAGGCTCCCTGCTCAGCAGGAAGCCTGCTTCTCCCTCTCCCACTCCCCCTCCTTGTGTTCCTGCTCTCTCTCAAATAAATAAATAAAATCTTTAAATAAATAAATAAATACTGAATTTCTTTGCATAAAAATAAAAACTCTACTCAGTGCTTAGAATTATCTAGGAGTTTTCCTTTGAAATAATAAAAACAATCATGTTCATCTATTAGTATACAGTGTACTCATTTTTACTTTTGTGACTACATAGTACATCACATTTTGAAACTACTTTTCTCATTATTAATTCATCTAATCCTCACAACAATCTTATAAAAATTATTATCCCAATTTTATAAAGGAGATAAGTGAAAGTCACTGAGGATGGTGCCCAGAGTCCTACATCTAGCAAATGTCAGAGCTACTAATAGAAAAACAGGAGAAATCTGAGGCACCTGGGTGGCTCAGTCGTTAAGCAGCTGCCTTCGGCTCAGGTCATGATCCCAGGGTCCTGGGATCGAGCCCTGCATCGGGCTCCCTGCTCAGAGGGAAGCCTGCTGCTCCCTCTTCCATTCCCCCCGCATGTGTTCCCTCTCTCGCTGTGTCTCTCTCTGTCAAATAAATAAATAAATGAAATATTAAAAAAAAAAGAAAGAAGGAAAAACAGGAGAAATCATTTACAGTCTTGGCTTTAGGGAGGCCTCTACCTTAACAGAGCTTTCTTTCCTAATTTAGAAATTAGGAGTTTAGATTCAGTGAGATTTAGGTCTTTTTTAGCTCAAAGTTTATGGTTTTGTTTTGGTGGGTTTTGTAATTACAACTTCAACTCCGTGTCCATATGGTACATTATGGGGTAATATATTTGCATTATTAAAAGGGTTATGAAGGCAAAGTTGTTTATCAAAAGAAAAACCCAACTTTCATGTTTCCCTTGTGTGAAATTAAGAAGGTGGATGAGAATAGATCTAAGATGTTTTCCTGTTGTTATTCTACAAAGTTTTTCTAGAACTGTAGTTTTTGTAAAATTTTGTTGTTTTTTTATTGTACAGTATTTTTGTTTTTCTCGTCTCCTTCTACCGTAAGTATGCTTACCAATACTTGGGCATTTTTTCTGTAAATTCACAAGAAAATCTGTTTGCCTTCCCTAAACACACATGCACAGAAAACCTCTGAGGCTCAGAAGCAGCCAATCTGAGTCCACCCAACTAGCAATGAACTGGAAACCTGCCTTTCCTGGGCAGGGTGATTTAAACATAGCTGATTCAAAAATATTAAAGTATTCCTTTCCCAACCTCAAGTGACATTTCATTCATTTCACTGAAAATTTACTTCCCATCCGAGGACTCAAATGAAACCACGTTGGAAGGTTTACGCTCTTTGGAAAAGGTTGTACCGATAGTGCGTGTACCTTGAGGAACTTGGCAAAGTTTTCAGACCCTTCTGCACTGAGAGTGCGATTTGTGGTGGCATCATAAAACCAGGGTAATTGCGGGGCGCCTGGGTGGCTCAGTCGTCAAGCGTCTGCCTTCGGCTCGGGTCATGATCCCAGGGTCCTGGGACCGAGCCCCGCGTCGGGCTCCCTGCTCTGCGGGAAGCCTGCTTCTCCCTCTCCTCCCTGCTTGTGTTCCCTCTCTCACTGTGTCTCTCTCTGTCAAATAAGTAAATAAAAATCTTTAAAAAAAAAAACAACAAAAAACAAACCAGGGTAATTGCTCAAAATCCGTCTCCTTCCCTTACATAAATGATGTAACTACCCACTTCCAAATGTAAAAATCAGATTTATAGCACACAGCTAAAGAAAGAAACAAGGCAAAAAGGAAAGAAGACACTCTACAACTCCGCGGAACCACTGTACAACTCTACAGACGAAACAAACGGCGAAGGAGGCATCGACGGTCTGTAAAGGTCTCCGGGCTCCCGCAGTCTTATCCATCCCTTGGCTGCCCACTCCCTCCCAGCTTCTGCCCAGCCGCCAGGAAGCAGTATTTCCTCAACCTGCCCCTGTCTACAGCCCTCACTCTCACCCCCACGTGCGCAAGTAAGCTGCCCAGCCATGCTGGTACGGCTTTTGCTGTCCCTTCCACACTTGTCCCATCATTATCCCTTTTCTCTTATCTTAGGAACACTCCCAATCGGCTTAGGTAGGAATTTCTTGACTGCAATTAATAAAGTATTTGATTCAACTAGCGTAATGATTTAAAAGCCAGGTTTTGGAATCAGACCAACTACTCTACCACTTACTGTCTGACATTAAGTACCTCACTTAACCTCTCTAAGCCTTCCTTTTTTCATCTGTAAAATGAGGATAATATTACCTTCTTCACCGTTTTTTTATTTTTATTTTTTTTATTAACATATAATATATTATTTGTTTCATGGTTTGGGTTTTTTTTTTTTTAGTATAGTTTCTGCCCAATAAACACAGCCATTGTTTTTGTTGCTATCGCATCAAAGAGAGAAAATCCTTCCAGAAGAGTATAATTTGGGTGAAAAAACAATTTTCAGTTGGACAATGTCTTGGCAAAAAAAAAAAAAAATGTTTGTATTATACTGGATTGGGTATTAGAAGATGGGACTTGGTCCCACCCCTCATATGTACGCTTAGACAAGCCCCTTACTCTCCCAGACAGTAAAATAGACTATCATATAGCTTTAAGCTTTCTCCGGTTGTCATTTTCTCCTCAGGTTCAAATTCATCAATTATTGCCCGCTGTGTGAAAATGGAGATGGGTGTTTACACCTTTTTTCTTTGCCAGCTGGTGCAATGTTAAACGTTGTCAGTAGAGGGCGCCGGAAAGACATAGCCGAAGGAAAGGATTTTTTTCCTCCTGGTTAAGCTGTGCTTGCTCAGCAAGTTTCTGCAGCAACGCTACTCGTCTAGCACCCAGCTCCTGCAGCAAGCACAACTTCCCCAGCATGTCGCTCCTGCAGTGAACAGTGGGCAGGAGAACCTAGTGGGCAGCAGCTTCCTCCAGCATCCCTTCACCAACACAATTTTGTACTATGATGCCTCAGGTAAGACCCTTTCTGTGAACTGACTTTCCCTAGCCCCTAGACGGTGGATTTCCTGCAAGTTCAGAGGGCCGATTCCCAGCAAGTTCCACCAGTGAGACACCACAGCAATTTCTCTATCATCCTGTAAGCCACAGCAGAGCCTTGTCCAACAGGATCTGGATCTCAGCCCTTGGGTTAGGGGGAGGATCTCCCCTGGGTGTCCGATCTCAGCCCTAGAGGTCCTAGCTGGTCCTTATATGTGCTCTCTCTCTATTCTTTGGAACTCTCTGTACTTCTTCCTCACCAAACCCTCATTACTCCAATCCCGTTACAGTTGATAATTCTTTAGATTACATTTTCCCTATTCAATACTGTATGGTTTCTGTCTTCTGGTCGGTCACTGACTGATAACACAGCTCTAAGATTTTGAGACCCAGAAATACTGATTTCAGAGGTGATGGTGTTAGGAAAGGGATCTTCTAATCTCACTGCTAAGCCTCCCAGAGTGGCATTATTTCTGAAGATAGATGTTCGTAGAGATTAACAAGGCCTTTGGAAGAAAACTACATTTGAAGAACAGATAAACCTTCACTTAGGATGCAAAAAAAAAAAAAAAAGGTAAGCCTTGTAGAGTCCAGGATCATCTAAATAGTCAAGAGGGGTATTCAAAACTTTGATTTGGATCTGCATCATTAGGAGTTAGCTAAACTGTGAGGTTAAGGGCACAGTCCTCCAGAATGCCAACTTTGCCCAAGACTTCTGGCACCAAGTACAAGTTTGGGGGTTCCAAAACCACACTTGGGTTTTGTAATTCACTAGAAAGCTCACAGAACTCACTGTTATACTTAAAATCACATGTATTACAGGAAAAGGATACAAATTAGAACCAGCTAAAGGAAGAGACGCATAGGGCAAAGTCTAGGAAGCCCAAACATGGAGCTTCTAGTCATCCCTCCCACCACCCCAGTCCATGGAGTCACGGACAGATAGTGTTACTTTCTCTGAGCCATGATGTATGACAATATACATGAGTATTGCCAACCAGCGTGGCTTACCTGCGCTTCGGTGGCCAGAATTTCTTATTGGGATTCATTACACAGGCACGATTGATTAAATCATTATTCATGTGGTTGAACTCAATCTCTAGTACCTGCTCCCTCCCTGGAGATTGAGCTAATATCACATGACCAGAAGGGCCCACCACGAGCCACCTTGATAGCAGGTAGCATAAATTATCAGGTGAGGTCCCAAGGGCCCATCATGAATAACAAAGATACTCCTATCACTCAGGAAATAATGAAGGTTTTCAAAGGCTGAACGTCTCTTTGGGCAGGTCAAATTCCCGACTACGCATGCACCAAATACGTTGGAAAGCTGAAGTAAAAGAAGGTTCAGTCATCCTTATACTAAAGCCAGATTTTATTGGAAACAAAAAATAATCGCTTACTTAAGGTCAGTCTCATTGAAAGGATAATAGATTGCGTATAAAAAGGAAGAGGCAGCAGCAAAATGTTGCAGGATTTGCTATCTCACCATTTTTTTTACCCGTTCTTTTAGCTTCAGGACCCAGGGTTTCATACAATGGCATGAAAAATGGATTTAGAGGTGAAATTAGTCACATTAAATCCCCATTTCCTTCTTTTTGCATAATAACATTTTCATCTGTATATACTAGCATGCTTCATCTCATTGTAGATTTGCCTCCACAAGCATTCTGAAAGCAGGAAGAAACCATTCTTGGCCTCTTTCATGCCTCCCCAACCTCAGGAAAGGTTAGTATATCAGAATGTCAGTGCCCCATTAGATTCTGTGGTCATGTGCTTCTTTTGTCCTCTTTCTTCTTGTTCTAAATGGCTTTATATGCTAAATGATTAGATCATGGTTTTACATTTGTACATATTCAATTACAGCAGGCGTGGCTCCAGGGAATTTCAAAATGTTATTATATATAGTGAATGGGCAGAACACCATTCAAACTGTTTGAAGTAGACATAAAATTTTATTTCTGTGATTGCCTTCTTATTACATTTGTTCCAGCTAAACTGTATGTGGTAAGAGGCAAAACGAAATAAAGGTGAGTCAGTCAAGGAAAGCAGATTGGATACCCATAAATTCATGGTAACCAACCTTGATATACAGTCAACACTGACAGTCTATCCTCCTACATTTGTGTGGTCCACTTCTTCTATTATTTTGACCTAAACCTCAAATCTTAACTCCCCTTCCTCTTTCTCAAAATTAAGCAGGTGATGCAATCATTTGCTTTACAGAGAAGATACAAGATTTATGTATTCAAACTCGCCTTGTATACCAAAGTAAGCTAACAATGTTTCTCCTTGGTTAGAGAAGATGTGCAACCCCTTTGCCCATTCAAGGGCAGTACCTCCTTATATGTTTTCAATCTTATCATCTTCACTCTTCTCTGGAAAATTGCATCATTGATTCTCCCCCTTATTCTTTTTCTTTCTTATACTTTGTGACATCTCTTTGGACTCTTCCATTGGTGTTTAAACATACTCAAGTCTCTTTTATTTAAAAATTGAAATAATCCTTTCCTCAAATGTGACATCCTGCACCAGTTAGGAGTCTATCTCTCTCTTCACCTTTAAGGCCAAATGTATATAAAGAAATGTTTCAACTCATTTCCAACTCACTCTTCTAGCTACACCAGTCTGGAGTTTGTACTCCATCATTGCATAGAAACAGGTCTCACGAAGGGCCCTCAAAACCTATTGTTGCGGGCGCCTGGGTGGCTCAGTCAGTTAAGCGACTGCCTTCGGCTCAGGTCATGATCCCGGAGTCCCGGGATCGAGTTCCGCATCGGGCTCCCTACTCGGCAGGGAGTCTGCTTCTCCCTCTGACCCTCCTCCCTCTCATGCTCTCTCTCTCTCATTCTCTCTGTCTCAAATAAATAAATAAAATCTTTAAAAAAAAAAAAAACCTATTGTTGCTAAATCCAGTGAATATTTGTAGGTCTCTTTTAACTTAACTTCTCAGCATTATTTGATTCTGCTGACTACTCCTTTCTTCTTAGAACACTTGCTTGCTCATTATTATAGGATCTAATACTCTCTTGATCTAGTTTTGGCTGTGGCTGCTCTCTTTAACCTCTTTGCCTTCTTTTCTTAGCCATTTGACATTGAAGCTACTAAAAGTTCTATCAGAGACTCAATTGTAACTTTGCACTGTCTTTCTTGGAACCATCATCTACACTCATGTCTCCATTGCTCCCAAACATAGATCACTCCCAGATCTGTTTCTCCAGCTTGGATAGCTCCTTTGCATTTCCAATGAATTTGCAATAGTCAACTTGAAATAATGTTTCAAAAACTCTTTAGACATAACACATCCAAACCACACTCATGACTCCCCTTCTCTCACCAAAAGCTGTACCCTTCTTGTGATGGTCCATTTCTCATCCATTCAGTTGAATAAAACAGATATTTGGGGGTTATCCTTGACACCTTCCTTTCCCATATCTCTTGTATCCAATCCATCACCCAGTTGAGTCAATTTTGTCCCTTAACACTTAATTAGATATATCTACTTTTCTGTCTCCATGAACAAATCCCAATTCAAGACAATATAATCTCTCTACCAGACATTAAAATATCTCCACACGTGTATCCCTGTCCATGTGTGTACTTCTTCTTGCTTCCCCCACCCTAATACATTCACCATGCTATAACCAGAATGATCTGATGATGTCACTGCTGCTTCAAACACTTTGGTAGCTGTCTATTTTTCATAGATATACAGATATAGATATAGATACAGATCAAAATCCTTTTGAGTAGTTTACAAGGCTCTGTTTGTCCTGCCCCCTAGTCATCCCATTTCTCCCCTGCCCTTTGCTTTCTTTGTTTTAGCTACACTGACCATCTTCAATGAATTGAAATGCCTTGCTGCTTCTTGCCTTGTGTTCTGCATGAAATACTCCTACTTCTTTGCTTTACCTTGTAACTCTTATTGTCAGGTACCACTTCACTCATCCCCTCCCCAGAAAGCCTTCCTAATATTCCTGTCTAGATCGAAGCTTCTTATTATATGATCCCATGGTAGTATTTACTTCTCCTTTATTTAATGTACCACATTCATAATGTTATATTTATTTATGAAATAATTTCATTAATCTTTTTTCTTTTTTTAATTATGTTAGTCACCATACAGTACATCGTTAGTTTTTGATGTAGTGTTCCATGATTCATTGTTTGCGTATAACATCCAGTGCTCCATGCAGAACGTGCCCTCCCCAATACCCATCACCTGGCTAACCCATCCGCCCATGCCCCTCCCCTCTAAAACCCTCAGTTTGTTTCTCGGAGTCCATAATCTGTCATGGTTCATCTCCCCCTCCTATTTCCCCCCCTTCATTTTTCCCTTCCTTCTCCTAATGTCCTCCATGCTATTCCTATGTTCCACAAATAAGTGAAACCATATGATAATTGGCTTTCTCTGCTTGACTTATTTCACTCAGCATAATCTCCTCCAGTCCCATGCATGTTGATGCAAAAGTTGGGTATTCATCCTTTCTGATGACTGTGTAATATTCCATTGTATATATGGACCACATCTTCTTTATCCATTTATCTGTTGAAGGACATCTCGGCTCCTTCCACAGTTTGGCTATTGTGAACATTGCTGCTGTGAACATTGGCGTGCATATGGCCCTTCTTTTCACTACATCTGTGTCTTTGGGGTAAATACCCAGTAGTGCAATTGCTGGGTCATAGGGTAGCTCTATTTTTAATTTTTTGAGGCACCTCCACACTGTTTTCCAAAGTGGCTGTACCAACTTGCATTCCCACCAACAGTGTAAGAGGGTTCCCCTTTCTCCACAAGATCTCCAACATTTGTTGTTTCTTGCCTTGTCAATTTTTGCCATTCTAACTGGTGTAAGGTGGTATCTCAATGTGGTTTTGATTTGAATTTCCCTGATGGCTAATTATGATGAACATTTTTTCATGTGTCTCTTAGATATTTGTATGTCTTCTTCAGAGAAGTGTCTGTTCATGTCTTCTGCCCATTTTTTGACTTGATTATTTGTTTTTTTGGGTGTTGAGTTATCTTCCTGCAGGACCATATACTTACAGAGGACAGGGAACATATCAATTTATTGTACCCCAGAATCGAGCATAATGTCTGATTGTCATTAAGTATTTGTTAAGTACATAAATAAATGAAAGAAATTCTACTCATTTTTGAACACAAAATCACTTACAGAAAGCAAACTTTTTGCATTTGAGGATAACATTTAACCACTTATGGGAAGGAAGCATTTTGTAAATTTTGTAAATTTCCCTTATTGGTAAAAATGTGCTCCTCAAGAATTTGGAAAGCCTCAGAGCTGATCCAGAGGTCAACTGGAATTAAACAAAGGGAAGGTTACGTGGCAGGGAACCAAACCCCTGCCAGCCTCTCTGCTCCACTTGAACCAGATTAACTTCCCTTTTCCCTGTATTTACATTAGACTTCCATGGACTATTTTGTTTGAATAAGTGTCCACTCTTCTTCCCCATCAAAAAGGTTTGAAAATGACTGAACTCTGGGCACCTGGGTGGCTCACTTGGTTAAGCGTCTGCCTTCAGCTCAGGTCATGATCCCAGGGTCCTGGGATGGAGCCCCACACTGGGCTCCTTGCTTCGCCGGGAGTCTGCTTCTCCTTCTGCCTCTGACTGCAGCTCCCCCTGCTTGTGCTCACTGTCTCTCAAATAAATAAATAAAATCTTTAAAAAAATGAAAAGAGAATATGACTGAACTAGTAAATTTCAATGGCCAGATAAGAAAATGGAAGCCCACATTAAGTCAGTGAAATAACCGCAAGTTACAGAGGTGGCTAATATATAATCTCTCTCTTAGAGGTAAAAACAAAGAATCCCCAAGAGGAGGCAAATCCCCTGGAAAAAAATATGTCCCCTAAGAACAAAGACAAACGGTTCCCTTCCCTTGCCTCCTTCCTCCTCATTGGTAGTTTCCATTTCCTCTTGCTGCTTTTATTCCCACAGCATTTGTTACATTAGCAAGAAATGGACTTCACAGGCTGAGTGTGAATGTTTCACTATCTGGCTTTGTAAAGGAGAGCCATTCTGGTAACTAAGTTTCCCAGACAGTGTCCAGAACTCTCCTCAAATAACTAATTGACTCACTCATTTTTGTTTCTGAAGTGAATTTGAAAATATTCAAGCGTTACCTCTATATACGGATATATACATATAGATCCATTCCTGCCAAGGAATCCTTAGAAGCAGAAAATGAATTAGAGGCAAAATACATTGTTATCCCTTCTTTGCAAACACCAGAGGGCACTAAATACTGAAAAAGAAGTCAGAAATGTTACAAACTGTACATACATAGATTTTCTCACTAGAGGGAGCAAAGGAAAAGTTACAGTAATATACTGTACATACTCTAGAAAAAGTCTATGTAGTGTGTGTGTGGATATATATATATATATATATATATACTACTTTAAGATAGGGGAATAAATATTTATTTTACTCTAGAGAAACATATTACTATCAGGAGAATTATAATAAAAACCAACCAGCAAAGATAATCTCTTCCTCAGGAATCTTGAAGTGATGGAAAATCTGTATCTGTATCAGATACATCCTTGCTATCCTCTCCCTGTCTCTGTTTCTCTCCTTCTCTCCCCTTTCCCTCCTTCTATACTTACACCTCTGTTTCTATCTCCATCTCCAGCTATAGGACTATCAATATGTTTATCAATATATGTCTTTATGTCACATAAAGCAAACAGTGAGAACTATAGCTTCTCAATAGAGAAGTGAGTAAAACATAAAAACAGAATTCACAGAAGTAACATAGCAAAAAAAAATACAAGCAAAAAAGTTCATCTAGTAAAAAGCAATAAGAGATAAAACAAAAAACGATAGTGTTAAAAGCTAGTAAGTATTAATGTAATAGGCACTTTCATATACCACTGGCGAGAGTATTACATTGTTTAAAAAAAATTCCAGAAAGCAACGTGGCGATCATATGTGTAGACAGATAAATAGGGAGATCTTTTTAACCTGAAAAACTTAAAGCTTCCTTAAGAAAATAATAAGAGATAAGTAAAATATAAATA
The DNA here is from genome assembly GCF_054177405.1 of Leptonychotes weddellii. NCBI lineage: Eukaryota > Metazoa > Chordata > Mammalia > Carnivora > Phocidae > Leptonychotes > Leptonychotes weddellii. Next base: position 31,914,096 of record NC_138379.1, on the reverse strand, counting down.
TACAGAGGCATTTGCCAGAGCAATATAATAGTAACAAAGTAGAAGTAAACTTAACGTCTTATAATAAAGAAAATGTAATAATACTTTTAGAGCCAGATGATATTATGCTTTCATTAAAATATAGGTCTTCAAAATTATTAAATGATATTTGATAAAATCATAATATAATGTTAAATTAAAAAACAGAAAATATAATTATTTACCCAGTATGTTTCCAACACATTTTTAAATATTTCTTTATTAATGGTGGTTAGATATATGTAGTAGGAGTACAGATACTTCTTATTTTCTTCCTAAACTTTACACACTTCCTTAATGTTCTAGACTGGGTAACATACCAATTAGAGAAAAGAATGCTCTTAACTTGTATTTTGAGAAAAACACAAAATTTCCAAAAAGATGCAAGAATAGTAGAAGCAGATTTTATTAGGCTAGGTTTAAAGAGCTGAAAATAGTTAAAACATGTATTGCCAACTATCTGTCTATCTATCTATCCAACCATCCATCCATCCACACACACATATGGGTAGTATGTGAGAGTACTTATTTTGCAATGAACTTAACAGTATTGAATAATATAATTTGTTTTTGTTTTATATTACCTTGTTTGGTTATTGTTGAAGCTGAATATATGTCTTAGGATATTTTTGGCCATTAGTAATTCTATTACTGCAGTGAATTTTCTACTGTATAATTACAGGCCATATTCAAATTTTACCTCTATACCAAAAATTTCCATTTCAGAATTTTTTTCTTCAATCAAGGAACCAATTCAGGATTACACAATGCATTTACTTGCAATATTTCCTTAGTCTCTTTTAATCTGGAACAGTTCTTCAGGTTTTCTTTGTCCCTGGCAACATTGACTTTTTTTGAAGACAACAAACCAGGTATTTTGTAGAGTATCTCTCAACAAATTGTGAGTATTTTTTTTTTCTTATAATCCAGTTCAGGTTATACATTTTTGTCTGGGACAACGATGAAGTAATGTTTCCTTCTCAATGACTCACATCAGATGTCCCATCCTTGGTGATTAATAACTAATTCCTGGAAAGGTGCTTTAAGATAATGTACAAATCCTGTATCTCATCAAAATTTACACTATAGTTTTATCATCCTTTGGTGATCCATGCCTGAATCAATTATTACTAAGTTAATCACAGATGGTGATTTTTTAATACCATCATTCATTTTACTTTTGTTTTCTTCTATTATAAAAAGTTGTCCTTTCTCTTCATATATATTAGCAGTATAGGCATATGGATTCTTTTTTTAATCAATGAGTTATAATCCATTACTACTATTTTTAATTTTGGTTTTCCAATTGTGCCAGATTTGACCACTGAAAGCCCTTCAGGACAGCCCTTTGTCCTATTGACATGCTCCCATCAGTTTTGTTTTGTTTTGTTTTGTTTTTCAGCACTTCCTTACTTTGTGGCACCACAAAATGTTCCAAACTCATCTTGTACTTTTCCTGTCTCAACCATGGAAAATTCCAATCCAACAGTACAGGGTTCTTTGTAGCCTTCTTCTCTTCCATATTTGTATCTCAGTTCTCTAAGAGTGCAAACCCTGACTCTGAACATCATCAGTGTCTTTACTCATTCACTCAATACTGCAATACACAGAAAATAGTTTCAGATTTGCTATACTCATACTACTGTGAAAACTACCAAGTAGAGTGAAAGCTTCGTTAACCATTCTTTTTGTGTTTAGAATAAATATATAGCTCAAAAGTTTTTTGAGGTTTAAAAATATTTTTAAAAGTTATTTGGTAGTCCTTTTATCTTCTTCATTGTGGTTATGTTATTTGAAAAAAATTATTTTTTTACAAAGAAATTATATTTGGTTAAGGTTAGCTTACTTGAAAAAGTTAAATCGGGGGAGGGGGTGCCTAGGTGGTTCAGTCGTTAAGTGTCTGCCTTCAGCTCAGGTCATGTTCTCAGGGTCCTGGGATCAAGCCTGCATCTGGCTCCCTGCTCAGTGGGGAGTCTGCTTCTCCCTCTGCTGCTCCGCCTGCTTGTGCTCTCTCTCTCTCTCTCAGATAAATAAAATTTTTTTAAAAAAAGTTAAATGGAAGGTTCTAATGGGTTTATTAATGCATTTCCATTCAATGCCAATTTAGAAATATTTTCATTTATTTCATTTTTGCAATGTTTATTTTTGAGGATGAAAAACATCATATAACCTAAAGTATAAGATAAATATCAATAAGCTCATACTGATACAAGTAAATAGTTGAATAAGTAAACAGGGAACAAGAGATGAATCTTCCATGTAGAAGAATTCCAAATAATTTATGGAGTTATTTTGTCCTCAAGGAGGCAGAGCATAACTCTTTACTCTCTAAGTGTGGGCTGTGCACTGTGACTTCCTTCCAAAGAGTACAGTATAAAAAGGAGGTAAAAAAAAAAAAAAAAGTGACTTTACTTACACCAAAGGAATCTACCAAATACTACCTCATCCAATTAATCAAGGTGAACCTCACCAGTGATAAGTCATGTTGATTGTATTTACCCTTGATATGATGGGATGAAAGTGGCATTTTACCTCTGGTCTTCCTGCCCAAAATATGTTACCCCAGTCTAATCATGCGAAAAACATCAGACAAATCCCAATTGAGTGACATTCTACAAAATATCTGACCAGTACTCTTTAAAACTGTCAAAGTCATCAGAAATAAGGAATGAATGAGAAAATATCACAGCCAAAGGAGCCTATGACCTACTAATGTGATGTGATATCTCGGTGGGATCTTGCAGCAGAAATAGGACATTAAGTAAAAAGCAGGGAAACTTGAACAAATATGAATGTTAGTTAATGACAGTATATTAATTTTGGTTTATTAATGTAACAAATGTACTATACTATTGTAAGACATTAATAATAAGTAAAACTGGTTATAGGGTATATGGGAACTCTCCCTGCTACCTTTGTAATTTTTCTGTAAGTCTAAAACTATTTTATTTTATTTTATTTATTTTTTTAAGATTTTATTTATTTATTTGACAGAGAGACACAGCGAGAGAGGGAACACAAGCAGGGGAAGTGGGAGAGGGAGAAGCAGGCTTCCCATGGAGCAGGGAGCCCAATGCGGGACTCGATCCCAGGACCCTGGGATCATGACCTGAGCCGAAGACAGATGCTTAACGACTGAGCCACCCAGGCGCCCCAGTCTAAAACTATTTTAAAATAAATATTCTATTTTAAAAATCAATCCAAAATATTTGGGAAATGCAAAGTGTTTGGGGGGAAAACTTAAATCATCTTTCCCATCATTCCTGCATAAATACCTTTAATATTTTTAACATATTTCTCTTTCTCTTTCTCTTTCTCCCCCCTTTCCTTCTTCCCTTCTTTCCTTCCTCCTAATTTATCCTTATCCCTCTATTTCTCTCTCCATTTCTTTCAACAGTTTTAGTACACTCCTTTTTCTCTCTCTTACATGAACTGACTCTCTTTGGATAAGAATGTGTCCCCAAATCAAATAGATGTGAAATTTTAACCGACTCTTGAAAATGTCAACCAAATTGAGAATATAGGACTAGAAAGTAGGCAGAAGAATTGGTGAAGAGATGTCCTTAAAGAGAGCTGTTTCTTACCCTGTGAGTCCTCACTCCACGTCACCCCAGGCATTGGATAAACCTTTCTCTGAAGCTTATCGAGACAGGGTAATATTTTATAGGACCACCCCTAAGATTTAAAATGTGTTTCTGTAGTTGAGAAAACCTGAGGACCAGTAACTGATTTATGTCTGAGAATACCAACGTAGGCCATGGCAGCAAAGCCCTAGAGGGAGCTTTGCTATCTGCATTGGAATAGACCTGAACTCTCAGACTTTGTTGAAGCAAGGGAAATGAGGGAGTGTTCCATGAACCAGATGTGAAGCATGCAGGAGTAAGAGGCAGTATTGGGTTATCTTAGGTCCTCTCCAGCAAAGCTATCTAGAAGTGCAAAGGAGCCCCAGCTGCAAGAAGCTGGCTTTAGCCAGTAGATTCCTGGGCGCTAAGGAAATGAACTATAAGCAACCACTTGGAATTATGGAGCATCAACCCAAGTCAAGGGAATTGATGAAGAGAGATGCTCATTGGTGGTGACTGCTAAGGATCCAGTAACATTTGCAAGCGTCTGAGATCACAAAGCCATTCAGCCTAGTCAGGAAGCCTCTGTACCTGTCATGGGCTGGATGGATGTCTGTATCCCCAAAATTCATATACTGAAGCCTTAATCCCCAATGTGACTGTATTTGGAAGTAAGGTCCTTTGGGGGTAATTAGGTTTAGAGAGAAGGTATTTATTTAAGGAAATAACTAAGTTAAAATAAGGCTGATAAAATGGGCCCCAATCCAATATTATTAGTATCTTTAAAAGAAGAAGAAATTTGAACACACAGAGACACATCACCGAGGGGTGACCATGTGAAGATACAGGGAAAAGATGATCATGTGCAAGCCTCCGGAGAAAACTGAACTGAAGGGGAACTGTGGATACCTTGATCTTGGACTTCTAGCCTCCAGAACTTGGAGAAAACAAATTTCTGTTAAGTCACCCCATCAGCGGTATTTTGATATGGCAGCCTTAGCAAACGAATACAATATCACCCATATATCTCTGACATATCACACTTAATATCCCTTGCTAGTCTGTTTCTGACCCAGGACTCATTCCTCAAACCTAATTCAGTCTCCTTCTCGGTTATTGTTCTTGGCTTCTTTCCTTAGTTGTAATTGGCATCTCTTCTCCTATATTAGGCCTGCTTTTAGCCTCTATGGGTACAAAATCGATCTAAATGGATGCTGGCCCTTTTCTTGAGATCTCTTTCAGAGGGCTAATGGACCACCAAATCCCATCCTTTCTCTTCTCAACCCAAATCCTGTGGTTGAATTGAACCAAAGCCTGGAAGCTATACCTTATAGACTTCTCATCAACGACTATCCCACCAAGACATGGAGAAGTGAACTGCTTTCCTCTAGGTGGGCACTGGAAATAGTAACAAGTGACACTAATGAAGGATAGTCAGAAGAAAGGCAGGCAGGGACAAGGGGGGCCCCTCCCTAAGAGGAAACCACCCTTAAAGGATTTTACACCACCCTGGAAGGAGCCCTCTACCCTTTCCCATGTGATAGGTAGACGACAAAAACCTGATTGGGTGACAGGCGTGTGGAGGGTTAATCAGATTGAAACAGCCCGCCAAAAAGCCCATGAAACCCCCTAGCCTTAGAAACTCCGGTGGCAACCCTCCCGGTTCTCCTCCCTCCTCCGGAGCTTTGTACTATCACTCAATAAACTGCTTTGCTGCCCACCACTCTTCCTCTGGTCTCCCTCTTCATTCTTCCAAGTGGCGTGACCAAGAACTGTGGCACCGAAGAAAAAGAAATCCTATGACAACACAAAACCTGGAGTAACAAGTTCAAAGTTGTTGATGGCTCTTCAGCACAGTAGGTGGAACCACAGGAGAGAAGCTACTTGTCTCTACAACCTCACACTTGCTCTGTGCCAACAATCCTCTCCTTCCCTTCTTTTTCCTTGCGCTATGGGGATGTTACCTGGAGTGGAGCAGTAGAGCTGGGTGGGGTTAGGTGATGTTCCTCTCTCTCTCCAAGGGTTCTTTTTATGTAAGTTGTTATACGTGGGGCTCATGACGCTTTGGCTGAAGGAACAAAGTTTATTTTCCTTTTTTTTTTTAGGAAGAGGCGCCAAGGCAATGGAAGAGGTGGAAAGAGTCGAGGCAATGGGATGATGTTGGCCACTCACCAAAGCCCTCAGGTCACTTGAGAGCCTCTGGTCAAGAGGGAGTTAGGACCTGAGCATGGTGGACCCCTGTTGTGAGGGACCCAGTGAGAGTCTAGGAACCCTCTCAGCTGCAATGGGACTCAGTCACCAGGAAGCTGAAGAGAGGATCAGTCCCCTCTTTCCGAAAAATACTCTGCTTTGACCTCCAGGAACATGAGGAGCTTTAGCTGGACTGGATGTCTGTATTATCCCAGGCCTGCTGAGGTTCCTTCAAGCAGCTGGGAGATGCTGGGATCAGACAAGGGAGAGCTGAGTGGGACCCAGCAGATGCTGCACAGCAGTTCGCTGGCTAGGGCTGAGCGGAGAGACTGAAACTTGGGCGTGTTTTACAGATGCTCTTTAAAGATCCCTGGAAGTGGTGAGGGGAGATACTTCATGCAGCAAGACGGTGTGGGGGGACATTGGAAGTACTGACTAGGGCAATTTTAAGGTGGGGATTTACTTTCTTTTTGCCCCATGTTTCCATGTAAAGGGGACCTCTAAATCTAGGATGATCTCATCCCACAGTAATCAACTTAGTTACTTCTACAAAGACCCTATTTTCAAGTAAGTTCACATTCACAGGTCCCAAGGGTAAGGACCTGGACATATCTTTTGGGGGGCACTGTTCAACCCACTACACTCCCCTAGTGAAAGAAGTGTTCCTTCCATTGAAAATCACTCTATTTTCTGCTCATTTCAACCAGGTGAGAAAATTTGGTCCAGCTTTATTTTCTGTGCAGTTTGCACTATCAAAGCTTTCATGTTTTTCATTTTCTAGGGATAAAATCATATTTACATGAATTTCGGTTTTCAAAATACATTCTGTCTTTACTCACTTCCCATCCCTATGGAGCAGAAAACCCCAAATACCTGTCAGTTACACTGTGCTCTACTAATACCTACCAAGAAAGGCAGCCACGGGCGATTCATGATAGAGGCCATGATTGATTAAGCCATTTCCCTTTATTCCTGGGCACCATCCAGACTACATTTTCCAGTCTGCTTTGCAGTTTGGTAACTAAATTCTGCCCAAAAGGACGTGAGCAGAAGTGTTTCTCATCTCTTCCAGCTGGCCCATCAAACCTCGCATGAGTTCACACGTTCTCTCCCCAAATTCCCTAACCCACTCCCAGTCTGGATATCTGCATTCAGGGCAAACTTGAAAGCCACTTGTGAAAGATGGTGAATCTTCTATCAGTCTAGGTTTGTGAATGATTAAGTAAAACAGCTCCCAACACTGATCGGGAGCACTGGTTTGGAATTTAATGGAGTAAGAAATATACTTCTCTTCCAGTCAGTATTAAGTCAGGGAGATTTTGAGGATTATCTCTCAGAAGAGTAAACCCTCTTTTGATTAATATAAGCAATTCGGGTGATGAGTAATCTATTCAATTAAATCTTTCCTATTTAGGAAAGTTGAAATTCAGAAACACAGAATGGGGGTGAGGGGGTGGAGGAGGAGATTCCATCAAAAATGAAAAAATAAAATGGAAATATTTTGGTGACCCATTATGTTCCAACAAAGTAGCCCCTGCTTCTCCCTCTTAACCCCCCTCTTCTAACATCCACAACTTACTCGTTGGGTTCCCTTCACTCTAGTCTCTTTCCTAGACTTGAACACATCACAGGGCCTTTGTGTATGCTACTTTTTCTACCTGGATTACTCGTCCTCCACAGCTTTGTAAGGTTAGCTTCTTTTCATTATTCAGGCCTCAGATTAAGTATCATCTTCCCAAAGAAGACTTCCTAGATGTTCCTGTATAAACTACAAGAAAAGCAACCTCCTTCATGCCCCCAACCCAATAATTCTTGATCACATTGCTCTGTTGTTATTCCTATAACCCTTTGAAATAATCATTTTAAATTGTTTACCTGTTTATCTCTCCTCCAGACACTAGAAGTTTCATTAGAATCAGGACCTTATTTGTCTTGGCTGCTGTTGTGTCCCCAGAGCCCAGAATAATGCCAATCAACAGTGAAGATGCTCAGTGATGTTTGTTAAATGAATGAATGAATGAATGAGGAGAGAAAAGAGGGAGAGAAAGAAAGGAGAGAAAGAGATAACTGGTAGAACACCCAAGAAGATGACTCGTTATGTACAATAAGCTCTCATTAGTTAAGTCCTGAGTTTACATCTTCCTAGTTCTGTAAAAGGACCTGCTATGTGCTATACTGTATCCTTAAAGAAGAATAGTCTTTCAAATTTCTTACCTATATTTTTTCAATGTACCTCACATAGTAACTGGCACATTTCACAAAGAGGAGAATATTTAATTTGGATCACCAGTATCAGAAAATGCTTGAGACAAAAGTTTTCACAGTTTGAGAACAATTTGCTGTTTTTGGTTGCAGCAACAGAAGGGGACTTAGCAGAAGACTGTCAGGGCTCAGAGAGCCAACACTTTCCAGGAGAGCTGGGTTTAGGAAAGAGACAGAAATCAAAGCAATTTCCAAGGGCCCAGGAATGGGAGGGACAATAACCATCTCATGGTAGGAATGGCCTAGGCAGGACACCCGGCCGTCCTGGATACATGGCCGCCACCATGCATGCCTGAGCATGGCGCCTCTCTGTGAGAGTCCACCTGCCACCATGGCGAATGCGTTCAGATCTTCTTTATTTTTATGTCATATGCTTCAGTTTCAGTGAATCAAATGGGAGCAGCTGATTGGCAAAGTCTCAGTCACATGACCATTCCTTAGCTGCTACTCCATCAGTTTCTGTGTTAGGAGAGAGGGGAGTAACTGAAATGAGAGACACAGGGAAGAAAACTGTATTTACCAAGTCACAAAGGCAAGAACCTGCATGATGAGTAGTTGGAAGTTCTCAAAGAAGGTCGAGATGAGGAGAAGGATAGTGTTTTGAGGGCATTAAGGGAGGCTGTGGTCCAGTTGGGAAGAGCTTTTTTTGCTGGGCTCAGAAGTTTAGGCTGTATCCAGGAGAAAATGTGCATATTATTTCTCTAACCAGATCATAAATTCCTTGAAGGTTTAGAGGGTAAAATATTTATCTCTCCACCCCACCACCACGCCATGCTGCCAAATACAAAAACACATAGCAGCAAGCACAGTACTTTGTGCATCAAGGGTGATCAATAAAGTCCTTTCAAGTAAAGCAGAATATAGAGGATAAAGAGCATAATCAAAGAATATAAATAGAAAGTCAGAGAGAAGGGCAATCTTAGAAAATTAGAAAAAGGCTTGTTCATCCCCATCCTCTCCTAATTCCCTTTTTAGGACCCTAAAGTAAGTATAGTAAGTATAGCCCCTTATTCTCCCATTCCCTAGAAGCTACCCAGGGTAACGGAGGAAATAGCACTTCAATATGGTGTCAGTTAAACATGATTTCCAATCCATGCTCTGCTGCTTACCAGCTACGTGACCATGGATGAGTCTTTAAACTCTCTGCTCTTGTTTCCTCATTCACAAGCAGGGACTCATGGTAATGATATCACTGTTGTCGTAGTTTACCTAATAGGGAAGTCCCTTTTGTCCCCTCTGCCTTCCTCTTATTTAGGCATCAAATCCAGTCCTGACCTTCCCGCAGCTCTCCAATGCCCCAGGATTCATTTCTCTCTCTCCCCTCCGGTGACCAGCCTTAAGTTCTCATCCACCTTGTGATGCAAATAAATGGAACTCTAATGGTGCACTTAGAAGCAGTTAGAGAGTTATCTTTGCCAGGACATCACCGAGGGGTGATGTCTCCATAACATTAATTGGTAATCACTTTTGCCTATAACACATCTGCTAGGTAGTAAGAGTTTTCAGCTGTAATGTACAAAATTAGTAAACCATTAGAATGCAGAATAGCGCAGAGAGGGAGAGCACAATCTCTGGAGTCTATTTACCTCCATGAAAATTCTGGCTCCACCACTTATGGGCTATGTGACTTTGCGCGAGTTACTAAAACCCTCTGTGCCTCAGTTTCCTTATCTGACAAAGAAGGAGGATAGCACCTGTTATATGAGGTTGTTAAAAAGAGTAAATGAATTAATATATGTAAAGTCCTTAGAACAGTGCCAAGGATACAACTGAAATCAGTTGATTAAAATGATTAAGAGGAATATCCCTAAATATAAAGCAAATGACACATATTCTTGTACTATTAACCTTCTATTACTCAAAACAGCTCAACTTACAGTGTGAGCAGACTTGCAAACTCTGACCCAAAGGTAAACATTACAAGCTTCTACCAAATGAAGGTAAGGCACACAGAGATTTATGAAGTATGACACATACTAGTTATTCATTCATGCATTGAGAAAAAAAAATAAGTGACCTGAGCCAGACACAGACATCTGTAACACTCCCCCTCACCAAACACACACCCCCCCCTTTTCTTCCCCCGTCTATCCTTTAGACTAGGTCCATATCTTGTTGTCTGAAGGATTATTAATTTTTATGCAAGTTGAATTCAAAACCATTATAGAAACTATAATAGTACTGTACAGTATAATATAGTACAGTATAGTAGTTATGGGCATGAGCTCTGAATCATACTTAACTTCCTTATGTCTTCTGCTTGTTCTGCAAAGAAGCAGATTGAGAAAAGGAGATGTTAGGATACTTGCAAGAATATTGGGGAGTGGAGCTACTTTTACTGAGCTTCTGTAATGGGCTAGAGATTTTAGAGAATATTGGGGAGTGGAGCTACTTTTACTGAGCTTCTGTAATGGGCTAGAGATTTTAGAGTTTTCAGCTCATATAATCTCTACAACCCTCCAAAAAGAGAATTATGCCCATTTCACAACTGAGAAAACTGAGCTCAAACAAGAATTGGAAGCTTGTGCAAGATTATAAAACTAGTAAGTAGCAGAATTATGATATAAAGTTCAGTTTGCCCACCCAAAATGTCACGGTTTTTCTTGGTTTTGCAACTTTTATCACTCTTCAGTAGTTAGATGGAACCATGTGAAGCAAATATGAAATTAAATGGCCAAATTTGGGAATTTCATATAATTCGATGTGTACTTAGAGATATACTATACAGAAGTCATGACAACTCCTTGCTAGTCCTCTTGCCTCCCAACTTTTCAAATTCACAACTTGACAGCTTAATCAGTAGGTATTGAGACCAATTTGAATGAAACACCATTGGGAAGGATTTGGGAGGAATATGAGATATAGTCTCTGCTCTCAGATGACTACAGTCTAGTTGGGGAGGTAAGACAATCACAAAAGAAACTAGCAGAGAGCAAAACAATGAAGGAGAAACTCATCTGGCTATCCATCCATGAATATTCCTATGTCAAGCGCTGTGCTTGCCTCTGGTGGATGCAGTGATGAGTAAAAGAGACGTGGTTCCTCTCCTCATGGGGTAATGGAGGAAAGGATAGTGAGCAAATAATTAAATAACCACATATGTAAAATATGCATGGGGTTCCCATCATGGCTAAACACTCTACTTACCTGGCTAATATGTTTTCCTCTTCTTGCTAAACACTCCACTTACCTGGCCAAGTCATGGTTCTTCAGACCCTGCTGTGGGGTCCATCTTCAAGGCCTTCTCTGACCTCAGTGCAGTGGATATATTGCCAGTTAACTTTTGAAGCAGACCTGTTTTTATTTTACAGACTCCCATTTCTCTGTTCTTGAAGAATGACTTGTCTGGCAATTCAGATTAGAACCATCCCCTTAATGTAAAGCAAATATATAATTAAGGCGGGTGAGCTCATTTTGTCTGTGACCTTGCAACAACAAATAAGTATCTCGTTTGGGGGAACTAAATAAAGAATGTGGTTAAAAACTTTCTCCTGAAAACCTGAAATTACAAACCACAGCTGGATCAGTTGCAAGTATGCTCATGATTTGGGGAGAGTCAAATATATTCTTGATGCTTCTAATGCTGCTGGTGGAAACCATGTAGCCACTGGGTGGGGTACTTGAAAGAGGATTTAATAAGGTAGATAAAACCCCAGTTGTAACCACTGAGGCAGTGAAACTCTTTAATCATATTTTCTTTGTACTCATGGTTGAAATTGTAACCAAATTAAATACTTTGAAAATAGACTATGTTTTTATAAATATACTTTATAAGAGGCCTCACTAATTTTAGCATATGTAATTGTATACTTTGGCTAACTTAAAGCTCCTGTATTTCAGTCAAGTTTGGTTTTCTATGTAACCCAAGTTTTAAGGACTTCTTTAGAATTTCAGTAGTGGGTATAATGTATTTTAGGGAACGCAAATTGGCTGACAGTATATTTGAATACAAGCATTAAATCATCTTTTAATGGGAATCTACTATTTCTCAGAAGCTTTTATTTCATTGCCACAGCACAAAAGATCATCTGAATGCTACATAATGGAGCACTTTAATCAATATGTGAGTCCATTGGGTCTTTAGAGTTCCTTCTGTCACTTCCAGCGATATTTATTTCGACATTTTTATGCATCGTGCACTTGATTTCAAAGTCCAGAAATCTTTGGGTTTGCTTCATAGATTACTAGAAGTATTATAGACTCATAAAAATAAATCCTTCCATGAAAAACAAAGGGATGAATAAGCATTTAACAATAAAAGGCTCTAGCTTCTCCAGAACTCTACCACTTAAAATCAACTCAACAAGAATAGTAACAGATGTGATAAAATGAATATGGCATGCCAAGGTTAAATATTTAAACAAATGAAAACATATGAGTTATTATATCATTGCCCCAAACAACCCTGTGAGTTAGGAATTATTTTCTCCATTTTACAAATAAGGGAAGGGAGGCTTAGAGAGGATAAGAGCCTTACTAGATACAACAGTTAAGAACTGAGAGAGTTAAGATTTGAATCAGTTCTATCAAACCCCCAAGCCAACACACTTATCTCTAAACAGTATTGCCTGATGGGAAGGAAGAAAATGAGCTATCAGGCTGTCATAAGAATCTAAGAGGGAGTCTGTAAAGTGATAGCTGCAGGAAATTACCCATTTTGGCTTCCAACTAGATGAAAGCATTTTCAATAACTGATGAGTGAGACATTTTAAAAGAAGAAATGACAGAAAACTGGTAAGTTAGATATACATCATAAACATATTGGACAAAATCAAAGCTAATTTTAGTTTCCACCTTGAAAAGTGATACAGTGATTAAGAGCATGAACTGTGGAGTCAGGCTGTTCTGGATCCAAGCTTTTGCTCTGTGTTTTAATAGCCATGCAATTCTGGGCAGTTAATCTTCTTCTTCTCCTTCTCCTCCTCCTTCTTCTTCTTGCCTCAGTTTCCTAAATGCTTTTAAAAAATAGGGATACAAAAGTGATTCTATCTTAGCGTGGGTTTCCCCTAAAAGCCTGAGGTAAGACTTATGTACAGGGAGATTATTTTGGGAAGCGATTCTAAGGAAGTGGAGTGGGTAGGAAGGGAATGCTGGGAAGAGTCACACAGGAAAGGAAGAAAAAGCCAATCCAAGGGCAAATGGGAGATGGTCCCCCTGGTGTACCCTTGAAGAGCTGAATTAAGTGCACCTCAGAAATGTCCCACCAAAGAATGGCAATAACCCTACTGGTCAGAGCTGATCCTGTTGTGCTAACTTCCTCCTTTTTTTTTTTTTTTAAGGATTTTATTTATTTGAGAGGGAGAGAGTGAGTGAGAGAGAGAGAGAGAGAGATCATGAGGGGGGGGAAGGGCAGAGGGAGAGGGAGAAGCAGGCTCCCCGCTGAGCAGGGAGCTCTGTGCAGTTTGATGCGGCTTGATCCCAGGCCCAGGATCATGACCCAAGCCAAAGGCAGATGCTTAACCAACTGAGCCACCAGGTGCCCCAGTTGACTTCCTTCCTCTTAAAGGTTTGCACATGTGTTGGAGTAGCAGCATAGACACACTTAGGAACCCGACTTCATGGTGGTAGATAAATGCTAGGGCAGAAAACATGAGATACTCAGTGGAGTTGAGGCAAGATCCTTTCCAATTATACATGTGGACAAGTAATTCCCATAGTAAAAACTGGAATGGAAAGGAGAGCTCCAATACTGGTGATAGAAAGAATAGCAGTGATTGCCAGGGGCCAGGGGATGGGACAAGGGGATTGACTACAAATGCGTGGAATAGTTTTGGGAAATAGTCTATATAGTGAATGTGGTGATGACGTACATATCACAAAATTTATCTAACTGTACACTTAAAATCGGTGAGTTTAATTATTAATATAATCATAATTATTATAAATTATGCCCCAATAAAGTTGATTTTAAAAGAAAGGGTGAGGGACACCCGGGTGGCTCTGTTGGTTAAGCATCTGCCTTTGGCTCAGGTCATGATCCCAGGGTCCTGAATCCGGCTCCTTGCTCAGCAGGGAACCTGCTTCTCCCTCTGCCTGCCACTGCCCCTGCTTGTGCTCTCTCTCTCTCTCTGACAAATAAATAAATAAAATCTTAAAAAAAATAATAAAAGAAAGGGTGAACCAAGATGTGCAGTGCACACAAGAGGTGTCTGATAATAAGTACCTACTTATATCATCATTCAAAGTCAGTGTAGTAATGCATGCAAAGCACATTATTTGGTACATATTTGAATAATAGTAGCTATTGTAATTATTATCACTAGCTTGAGATAACCCTGACAACTTTGAAATAAGTAGGAGAGCTGGGAGTTGAACTAGTTTGAAGGAAGATTGATTTGTTCAAATAAAGGTAATGTTAGAACACACAGGTGACATAAATTTTGTGAGGAACTTAGAAATTCTTTCTTTTAAAAAATATTTTATTTATTTATTTATTTGAGAGAGAGAGAGAGAGCGGGCACCCGAGCAGGGAAAGGAGCAGAGGGAGAGGGACAAGCAGATTCCACACAGAGCATGGAGCTGTCATGGGGCTTGATCCCACGACCCTGAGATCGTGACCTGAGCCGAAATCAAGACTCAGATGCCCAACCGACTGAGCTACCCAGGCGCCCCAGGAACTTATAAATTTTCAGTGGGAAGTAAGTGTGGAGCTGGATATTTGAGAGAAAGTCTTAAAGAAGGATAGTTAATGGGGAAAAATAGTAAATGAGAATAAAAGGGACCTTTTGCTGAGAGATGATGAAAGAGCCAAGGAAATCATTGAGTATGTACAAAACGAAGACAAAAACTCACATTTACTTAATGTCTCCTATGTGCCAAGGATTTGGCATTACTATTTAAATTTTCATAACCACACCTTTTGGTGGATACAACTGTTTCCATGATATAGATGAAGGAATTTAGAGAGGTAAACCCACTAGCTCAAGGTTTTGCAGCCACCAGGTGGTTGAGGGAAGATTCAAACCTGGGACAGGTCTGCCTGATCCAGAATGATCTGACTTTAATGTGTGCTTTAGGAGTGGGAGAGTGAGAATTATGGAGACTCGGAATGGCATGGGTCTTGAGAACCATTGTGAGGATTTGTAAGGAGGCACTGGATACAGTGAACAACATAGAGCAGTGAAGGATAACCTCTAAGGGTGGCATGAAAACCTTTCAGGGGCGTAATAAGGTTCAAAAAAAGATGTGATAGTAAGGAAAATGTAGAGTTAGTGAGTACAGACTCATCGATGGAAAACTTGATCTGTGAAAGAGAAATATAGTAATAGAGATATATCCACTCACGGCCCAAGATGCTGATTCTTATTTGATGCAACCAGTGTAGACCACATGGGTTATTTTATTTTTTTATCCCCTATTTATGTGTATGCCAAAGAAAAATAACAATACAAAATGTCTGTCATTTAAACAAGAGAATGTGATTATTTTATACTAAAGGACACGTATTAGTACAGGAAGATAGTGGCATTAAAGCACAGATGGGTCTTAGCTTGCATCTTCTTGTTATTTGCTGCCACTGTTCGCCAAAGATCCAGCATCTGTGTTCAAAGAGAAGCCATGAGATTGGTGCTCAGATGGTGAGATGAAGTCCTGATTTACTGTCTGTTTCTATGCTAATTCTAGTAGTTTCTTTAGGTAAATTTTATAGTTTCCTCAGAATTAGAAATTATTTCTCAGAATGGCACTTGACATTTTTAAAGCCACAAGCCACTCCAAGTGTGTAATAAGATTACTTTCCCAGCTGCTAGAAAGCATGGGGCATTGGGGAAGTCAGCTACTGGCTGGACTAAAAGAATAGGACATTTGATGATAAACCTTGGTCATATCATTCATTCAGGAAATATTTATGGAGAGCCCTTTCTGTGTCAGGCACCATTCTAAGTGCCATAGGAACAACAGTGAGGAGAACCACGAAACCTCAGACTCTGTAGAGCTTATACACAAGTAAATACGCATGAGCAAATAAATTTAGAATCAGGAGGAGATACCTGCTATGAAGAAAAATAACACAGGGTAAGAATATAGTCGTGGGAGGTTGTTGCCTTAGGGTGCTCAGCAAAGTTCTTTCCAAGGAAGTGACATGTGCATAGAAACTGAATAATGTAAGAGAGTAAGAGAGTAAGAGAGTTCAAGCATCTGTGTGAAGATCTTTATGGGAGAAGAGCAAGTGCAAAGTGCTTGGGGAAGTAATGGGAAAGTGCTTATTGTATGGAGGAACAGCAATAAGACAGCATGGCTGGAGCGTGATGGGAGAGGTGGGAACTAATAATAGAGATTTAGCCAGGCCGAGATCATGGAAATATAGCATTGCAGTCCTGCTGACGAAAGGCATTCACATTTCCCCTTCTACGTAATAGAAAGCCATTGGCAGATTGCAAGTGGTGGAGTGTCATTTCTAACCTCAGTTGCTGTCCCAAGCATGCATGGGAGAGGATAACACACCTTTGTTCCTTATATTCTTCTGAGACCCTTCCCCCTGATCTCTTTAGTCTGGGAACCAATGCCATTTTCCTAGTAACAAGGCAGAGTTGACATGGCTAGGCATTTACAAGCATGTGCGTGAGTGCTAAGTATTAAATCGTTTTGATGATCACAATGGTTGCAGAAGCCAGCCTGTTTTGTACACACTCAATGATTTCCTTGGCTCTTTCGTGAAGTGAGCTTTTTCTAGAAGAGGGAAGAATGCAAGATGATAGGCTGTGATGAAGGTGCTAGCAAACGGGACTAGTGCTCATTGTAAAAGTCTGGGACCTAAAAAAAAGAAGAAAGAAAAACCCAAGATTCGAAGAGGTAAGTTTTGCAGCTACAAAAACGCGGACTCCCCTCTGAAACCAGGGAGTAGTGAGGGGAGGAATCTTTATTGGAGTCAGAAAGTGAAGCAGCATTTTGTTGGGGAAAGCAATACCCAGGACTATTGTCCCTACCTACTGGCCAATCTGTAAGGTTACTTCTGCCAGTCAATAGAACTTTCTCAGGTTTGTTATGTTTTTATTGTTTCCAAACTCCTTTCAGGCATGTCATCTGTTTGATTTTGACAACAACTTTGGGAGATGGGCAGAACAGGTGAGAGTTTTAATATTCACAGATGCGGGACCTGTGGCTCAAAGAAGCAAAGTCATCAGTTCAAGGTCATTGGGCTGTTCAGCTTATTAAGGAACAGAGACAAGGATAGACTGTAGGTCTTTTGACTCCTGATTCAAAGCTCCACACCTTAGAGCATGCTATTTTATGAGGATTGTACTAATGTTAAAAATACAGTTGATCCTTGAAGCCCACAGGTTTGATCCACTTATATACGGTCATTATTGATAAAAAAAAGTAAATGCATTTTCTCTTCCTTATGATTTTAATATTTTCTTTTCTCTAGCTTACTTTATTGTAAGAATACAGTATGTAATACATATAACATAAAAAATATGTGTTAATTGATTGTTTATGTCCTTGTTAAGGCTTCCGATCCACAGTAGGCTATTGGTAGTTAAGTTTTGGGGGAGTCAAAAGTTATATGCAGATTTTTGACTGTGTGAGGGTTGATGCCCCTAACCCCAGCATTGTTCAAGGGTCAACTGAACATGGGATGAATGAAATGTTTAGGTGTTAAAAAATGATAAATGCCTAATAGCCCAAAGGAGGAAACTTATTCTAGGAGTTGAAGTCTTGATAGGTAGAGACATCGAGAGAGCAGACTGATCCAGAACATGGACTGGAGGTGCCATTCTTTTTTTAAAATACCAACAGAGTGGAAAATTCATCAGATAACTTCTTAAGGCCTTTTATGGCCTCCAGAGTCTAGCTCATGAACTTGTCCTCTTCAGAGTTAAATCCAGCTATTCAGTCAGTTCGCTAGAATAAAAGATTACTCAGATGCATGTATTGCTCCAGTGTATACATTTAACTTCCATACAGCTCAGGCTTTCACACGTTATATACTGACACCCCTAAAGTGTTTTTCCAATAGCAAATTCATACTTTTACTTATCAGTTGGCAAACAATTATTTCAATCTGCCAGTTAACAGTTTAATTTTCAAAGTATCGCCATTTATATATATCTTTACAGCTGTGTTTCTGTTATTATTTAAATACTTTTGCATACCACCCTTAGTCTAGGAAACAAAAGGCAAATATTTTTTAAGTTTTTTATTTAGTTAGTTTTATTTTCTATTTTAGTGACCTCCATATCCCATGTGGGGCTCAAACTCATGACCCTGAGATCAACAGTCATCTGCTCTACTGACTGAACCAGCCAGGTGCCCTTAGGTTTTCATTTTAATCATCTTGACAAGTACATTCCTTAATCCCCATCAACAAAAGGCATTTTTTTTTTTTTAAAGGCATTACCAGATGATTGTAGTAACATTGAAACAAAGACCAATAATCTTGAAACAAAGGTAGAACTCATTTGGAGGGCTAAAAAGACAGTTGTTGTTTTTTTTTAAGACAACTTTTTGACCCCAATCCAGTACTTAACTATGTATTCAATTACATTAAAAGAACATGTATTCAAGTCAGGAAATGACAGATGTTGGCGGGGATGCGGAGAAAGGGGAACCCTCCTGCACTGTTGGTGGGAATGCAAGCTGGTGCAGCCACTCTGGAAAACAGTATGGAGATTCCTCAAAAAGTTGAAAATAGAGCTACCCTACGATCCAGCAATTGCACTACTGGGTATTTACCCCAAAGATACAAATGTAGGGATCTGAAGGGGTACATGCACCCCGATGTTTATAGCAGCAATGTCCACAATAGGCAAACTTTGGAAAGAGCCAAGATGTCCATCGACAGATGAATGGATAAAGAAGATGTGGTATATATATACAATGGAATATTATGCAGCCATCAAAAGGAATGAGATCTTGCCATTTGCAATGACATGGATAGAACTGGAGGGTATTATG
>NC_138379.1:31889117-31894667 GCF_054177405.1 Leptonychotes weddellii | reverse complement strand
TATCATATGATCTCACTGATATGAGGAATTCTTAATCTCAGGAAACAAACTGAGGGTTGCTGGAGTGGTGGGGGGTGGGAGGGATGGGGTGGCTGGCTGATAGACATTGGGGAGGGTATGTGCTATGGTGAACACTGTGAATTGTATAAGACTGTTCCTGTACCTCTGAAACAAATAATACATTATATGTTAAAAAAAAAAAGAAGATAGTAAGAAGGGTAAAATGAAGGGGGGGAATCCGAGGGGGAGACGAACCGTGAGAGACTATGGACACTGAGAAACAAACTGAGGGTTCTAGAGGGGAGGGGGGTGGAGGGATGGGTTAGCCTGGTGATGGGTATTAAAGAGGGCACGTTCTGTATGGAGCACTGGGTGTTATACGCAAACAATGAATCATGGAACACTACATCAAAAACTAATGATGTAACATGGAGATTAACATAACATAATAAAATTTTTAAAAAAAGGAGCAGCACAAAGGAGATCCTTATAGCTAGAATTGCTCGTGTATTGGGCTGGTTCTTAGTCGAATGCACACATGTGATACAGCACAGTGCTATACACGCACATTGTACTCATGTCAGTTTCCTGGTTTTGAGCTTGTATCAGTTATGTGAGGCATTAATCATTGGGGGAAACTGGGTGGTGGGCACATGGGATTTCTCTGCTATCTTTGCAAATTCCTAGGAATCTATAATTGTTTCAAAATGAAAAGAAAAAAGATAAGTAAATACAACTTATTTAACTTTTCCTCCATGCCAACTTGATTTCCTTTTATTGACTCAAATGGTATAAAAACACAAAATCTACATTGTAGTCAATTTTTTTAAAAAAGACATAGTAATAAGAGAATATTCATTCAAGCTTTGGATTGAGGCAAAGATAATCAGAATAATTCAATTTAGTCCATTGGCAAATTCATAGCTATGAAGAATGTTCGGGCCTTTTACAAGACAGAATACATAGAAATTCTAGGCTCACTATTTTAAAATTTTCTTACACTTTCAAATGATCTCTGCTTTCACGATTGCTTAAACTTTAAAAGGACTAAATTCTAGAGTATTACCTCTGATCTACAATTGATGTAGGTCATCACTGAACATTGTTAGAATTATTTGGATTCCAGAGAATGCATGTGAATTAAAAATGTATGGGACGATAAATATATTAAATTTATGATATGATCCCTAGAAATTAAGCAAAAATTAATTTTAAAATGTCAACATCTATTGAAAACTTCCCATGTGTTATCATATTTAATTTCACTGTACTGAAACTGTGGTGTGGAGAGGTTAACTTGCTCAAATTTATATGTATCAAGCCATTAGTTTTGCATAATTGAAAAAAAAGGTTTTGAAGAGTCTCTAAAATGAGACTATCTAAACTATTTTATTGTTATAGCCATAAAATTCTGGTGTTGGGTTTCTGAACCCAGGCAGGCTGATTCTAGAGCTTGCTCTCTTAATCACTCTACAGTATTACTTCTTTTAAGAATCCTATATAGAAGTACTTTTTTCCCCCTGAATTTCAGTTTCCAAACAATTGCTTCTCACATTTAGAAGTCAGGATTGCTACTTAGTTTCTATGGTGATGTGTAGATTTTCTGAATATTGCCACGTTTTTGTTTTGCTGCTGGGAGTTTGCATCATTCATTCATCTATTTATTCATTTCATTCCATTTTTTACCATTTTATTCAATTCCTTAATGGTTGGGGTCAGGAAAGAGGCAGCCTGAGACAGGAAAGTGATGGTTATGGAAGGGGAAAATGTAGAATTGAGATTCTCCTTTGGCCTGAGACTAAGGTCAGTGACAAATGAAACAATGAAATACTCAGCAAAAAGTATGAAGAAACCTATGTGAATTTTATTTTGCAAATTGAAGATACACCCAAAACTTTTGATTGAAAAGTCACAGCAAGTTCATGTTTCTTACAGTGAGAGATTGTAAAGTGACTAGCCCGGTTGCTTTGGGACATTTAATGTACGGTTTTTTTGTACCTTCTTGTAAGTAAGCAACTGGCCGTTCTCTACCATAATTGAAAAAAATTAGGTTATGAGGAGTCAACATAAAGTGAACCTATAATAGATTCATATATTATCTTTAAGGCAGAAATGTAGATGCACAATTTATCATTACAGGCTGCTATTTTGGAATTGAGTGATCAAGATATTCGTTAGCTCAGGTGAGTTAATGGAATTCATTCAAGGTCCATAGGCAGAACACACATCAATGAAAGAGGATTTTGAGCATATATTTACTCTTAGACTCAGTCTACCATAGTTCTTCCAACTGTTTCAGTATAGCTTTAATACCATAGATGACATTCATCTTTTCATGGAATTTATTTTGAATACCGTAATACGAAAATTAATAGGTGTTCAAAATTCTGTTCCTTGTCTTCCTTAAGAACACAGATAAATTACTGTGTTTTTGTTTTTGTGGCACATTTTGCAACTTAAATTTCATAGCATTGGATGTATTTCCAAGGTGCCCTTTGATTCATTTTTTTTAAGTGTTAATAGTACTTTTTATCTCCTATTTTCAAAACTGGTCAGCCCAGCATCACCTGGGTATAATGATGCTGTTTGTGATTTTCCAGGAACCACGTAAGTGAATTCCCAGTCTAGACATGAGTTTCAGGTCATTTTTGCTGACTGCTGCCTCTCCATAGCACCCTACGGTACCTGTCACTGGAGACCCCGGAGAAGTGACAGGGTGTTGTCTCGGGAGCATGTGCTGTGGTGTGCAATCTGTCGGGGAACATGAGGATTTGAAATCCACCAAACACCAGGCATCACTCTTGCTTTAATTACAAGTGTTCTGTGTGTATTTATATCCATGTATGGCTTCTTTCTTGGGTTTTAAGTACAGATCCTTAAGAATTCTGGTGGTGCATTTCCTAAGGTATTCACTTTATTTAATAATTCAATAAATTGATAAATTAAATAACTTATTTAATAAATATTTATTTAATAATTCCAAACAAATGTTGAAAAGTCTAAAACAGCCAATTAATTCTGCCTTTCCTTGTCCTGTTCAGGACGCAGCATCGTTCAAAGAGTGGTGCTCTTTGTTGTTTTCTCTATAATACAGTAGTTTCTTAACCATTTCTCGCATCTTAGATTTTTTTTTATGATTTGATAAAGCTGCCTTCAAAATTCCCATTCTCTCCCAAGCTCGCTCTCTCTTTCTACACACACACATACACACACAAGCATTAACACACATGCGCATGGATACACATACATACACAAAGTTTTGCATTCAATTTCAGGTGTTTCATAAGCCCTCTGAATTGCAGGTTTAGTATTTCTGTATTGAGAACCTAGAATTTTTGTTGTTGAAAGTGACATGCTCCCCACTTGCATTATTATTAACAGCATTCTGTCTTCCCCATATTACTGTTAGCAGTCCCTGAGCAGCAGAGAGACGAGCTTTCTCATCAGTGAAGAACCAGCGGTAAGTAGCCATCAGCACTGTACTTTCCTGCACGGACACAAATGGGGTATTATTTTGTAGTCAGAGAGGGTGATGCTCTCTTTCCCAGGTCAGTTGTTTTTCACATCCTTATACGTGATAGTCAAGAATTTATTACTTTGGAAAAAAATCAGTTTCTTATGGGGAAAAAAGTAACAACAAACATATTAACGAGAAGTACACAGAAAGCATAATTATTTGCTTGCATTTTAATTTCTCAGTTTTACAAATTAGAAAAAAATGAAGGGTCTGAGAGGTTTAATGACTTCACCAAAATTATCCAGACGTTGAAGAGGCAGATCCTGGAGTAGAATTCGCGTTTCTGAATTGTGGTTTAGTATTCTTTCTTCATCTCTTCAATCCTTTTACCTGTTAAGTACATGCCTGAGAATAATCATGAAGTACAGTTTATTTAAAAATCAAATTTGAATATCAATTAAGAGGTTAGTAAAGGGATTTAAAATTTTTCACTTATTGCTTAGTAAAAAAAATGATGCTAGAAATAGAGTTATATTCTTATACCGACAATTTTAATGGGTGATGTTTTGCTTTTTGTTAGCATACTGATCTATAATGTTCCAGAATGAAGGATGTGGGGTTCATCAAATTATAATTGAAACTTTGTTGGTTCTTTTTTTTTTTTTTGATCATGTAAAACATTTATATGATTGCAAAGTTGAAAGCCATAGATCAAATAAAGTTTAATGGAGCCTAAAGCTTATGCTATTTTAGTATCACTCTTTAAGAAGAATAACGGAACAATAATTTACTTTAAAAAAATTTACAAAATATTTAACCATGAGAACATATTGTTAGAGTGTCCTTCTAAATCCTTGGAGGGGCTGATGCAAGCAAGAAGCCCTGAAGCTTTGTCTTTATTAGCTTGAAGGTAAATCTATCTGAGGATGAAACTATGAAATGAAACATTTTCTAAGAAAATTTTCTTGTTTTTCCTCTTAATCCTCTGTAGTGATCATTTTTATTTGGTTTATCCTTTTATCCTGTTAACGTATCCCTTAACAGTACATAAAATTTCTTACACCCCAAACTCGAGTATGGGGTGTGTGTGTGTGTGTGTGTGTATACATACATATGTATATTTATATTCCTCCTGCCTCTTACACTATACTGTATGTACTTGTCTGTTCCTTGGTTTTTACTTAACATAACCCGAGTTCATGCAATATTGTATATAGATTTCATTCCTATTCATTTGTATGTTGCATAATATTACATTGTGGAGGTTTAGCATGGTGTATTCATTCAGTTCCTTTATTGATGCACATTTGAGTTGTTTTTAATCTTTTGTTATTACAAATATTATAATAAATACCCTTGGGAGTCAGTCTTAATAATATTTTGGCCAGTGTTAAATAAGATTTCTGTATAAAAGAATAAACATATATGTAATTTTGCCACATATTGCCAAATTCCCCTCTGTTTTGCATTTCTAACAAGTGTACAAGAATGCCTATATGCCCACAGCCTCATCAATAGCATGTTGTCAGGAGTTTAGATTTTTGCCTATCTGAGGTGAGATAACTAGTGGCTGTTGGGAGCTCCATCAGTTAGCTGTATCTTAGTGTGGTTTAAATTTGCCTTTCTCTCAGTATGAGTGGGACATTCATCTTTTCCTATGTTGATGGTCATTTTAATTTATTTTTCTGGATAACTCTGTTCATTTATTTTGTCTACTTCCCTGTCAAACTGTTAGGTATTTCTTTTTTCTCTTGATTTTTTTTGGAGCTGTTTACATATTTATTGTTATCTCCCTGCCTGTTATATGAGTTGTAAGTAATTTCCCCATTATGTCATATGCTCATAATTAAAATTCTAGATTCCAGATGATTTGAAAATGATTTATGATAGTTCATTTTTTTTTTCCAATTTTTTTTTTTTATTCTTATGTTAATCCCCATACATTACATCATTAGTTCTAGATGAAGTGTTCCATGATTCATTGTTCGTGCACAACACCCAGTGCTCCATGCAGAACGTGCCCTCCTCAATACCCACCACCAGGCCAACCCATCCTCCCACCCCCCTCCCCTCTAGAACCCTCAGTTTGTTTT
>NC_138379.1:31872144-31889017 GCF_054177405.1 Leptonychotes weddellii | reverse complement strand
ATATGATAGTTCATTTTTTATGATGACAGTGTCTTTGGTTAAACAGTAAGCTGTGAAAATTAAATAGTAAGCTTCTTTTTCAAATAAACTTTTTATTTCAGTATAGTTTTAGATTTATGATTTATTATAAATACAGTACATAAAATTTCTTATACCCCATTTCCATTTTCCCCTGTTATTAACATCTTCCATTAGTATGGTAAAATTAATGAACTAATATTGATACATTATTATTAACTGAAGCCCATACTTTATTTGGATTTCCTTAGTTTTTCCCTAATGTCCTTTTTATATTTCAGGATCCCATCTAGGATATTACATTGCATTTATTTATTTTTAAGTTTTTCTTTTAATTCTAGTAGAGTTAACATACAGTGTTATATTAATTTCAGGTGTATAGTATAGTGATTCAGCACTTCCATACATCACCCGGTGCTCATCATGACAAGCACACTCCTTAATCCCCAGCAGCTATTTCACCCATCCCTCCACCTCCTCCCCTCGGTGACCATCTGTTTGTTCTCTGTAGTTAAGAATCCGATTCTTGGTTTGTTTGTTTTGTTTCTTAAATTCCATGTATGAGTGAGATCATATATATTTGTCTTTCTCTGACTGACTTACTTTGCTTAGCATTATACTCTGTAGCTCCATTCAGGTCATTGCCAAATGGCACAATTTCATTCTTTTTTTATGGCTGAATAATATTCCAGTGTGTATATATGCTACATCTTCTTTATCCATTCATCAATTGATGGGCACTTAAGCTGCTTCTGTTATCTTGGCTATTGTAAATAATGCTGCTATAAAAATAGGGTGCCATGTATCCCTTTGAATTAGTGTTTTTCTATTCTTTGGGGAAATCCTTAGTAGTGTGATTACTGGATGGTAGGGTAGTTCTATTTTTAACTTCTTGAGGAACCTCCATACTATTTTCTGCAGCGGCTGTACCAGTTTGCATTCCCACCAACAGGGCATGAGGGTTCTTTTTTTCTCCACATCCTCCCCAACACCTGCTGTTTCTTGTGTTGTTGATTTTAGCCATTCTGACAGGTGTGAGATGATACCTCGTTGTAGTTTTGATTTGCATTTCCCTGATAGTGATGATGAACATCTTTTCATGTGTCTGTTGGCCATCTGGATGTCTTCTTTGGAGAAATGTTTGTTCATGTTTTCTGCCCATTTTTAATTAAATATCTGTTTTTTGAGTTGTTTCAGTTTTGTTTTGTTTCTTAAAGATTTTATTTATTTGTTTGACAGAGAGAGACACAGCGAGAGAGGGAACACAAGCAGGGGGAGTGGGAGAGGGAGAAGCAGGCTTCCCGCTGAGCAGGGAGCCCGATGCAGGGCTTGACCCCAGGACCCTGGGATCATGACCTGAGCTGAAGGCAGTTGCTTAACTAACTGAGCCACCCAGGCGCCCCTTGAGTTCTTTATATATTTTGGATACTAACCCTTTATCAGGTATGTCATTTGCAAATATCTTCTCCTATTCTATAGGTTGCCTTTTATTTTTGTTGATTGTTTCCTTCACTGTGCAGAAGTGTTTTATTTTGATGTAGTCCTAATTACTTTTGCTTTTGTTTCCTTTGCCCTATGAGACTTATCTAGAAAAAAGTTGCTACAGCAATGTCAAAGGGGTTACTTCCTGTGTTCTCTTCTAGGATTTCTCATATTTAGGTCTTTAATCCATTTTGAATTTATTTTTTACTACACTGCATTTAGTAGGATGTCTCCTCTTGGCTGTGACAGTTACTTATACTTTTTGTGTTTTTGATGACCTTCACAGTGTTGAGAAGTACTGATTAGGTATTTTGTAGGCTGTCCTTCAATTAGGATTTTTCTGATGTTTTTCTCATGATTAGACTGGGGTAAATATGTTTTGGGGAGGAAAACAATAGAAGTTAAGGGATATTTTCATCACATTATATCAAGGGTATGTCCTGTCAACATGACTTACCATTCTTAATGTTAACTTTGATTGTCTGGCTTGAAGTAGTGTTTGTCAGTTTGCTCTGCTATTAAGTTATTCTTTCTCTTCTCCCTTTCTATACTATATACTTTGGAAGAAAGTCAATCTATGAAGCCTACACTTAAGGACTGGGGGGTTGTGCTTCAATGAATGAATTATTTAGAATTCTTCTGTATGGGAAATTTATCTCTTATTCATTCGTTTATTCATTCATTCATTTATATCAGGATGGACTCATGGATATTTATTTTCTATTTTGTGTTATAAATCCAGTACTGTTTTATTTATTTTGCTGCTCAAATTGTTGTACCTGTGGCTATTGGGAACTTTCTTGATTGACCTATATCCTTTTGACATACGCCTATTAATTTTGTTTTGCTTTGTTTCTAGCATTTACGTACTTTGTGGCACTGCAAAGTGCTCTAAGCTCATTTTATACTTTCCCTGTTATCAGTCCTGGGATCAACCATTTCTCCAGGGAGATTTCCTTTTAATGTCCCAAAAATATCACAAAAGAAGAATCTGTATCATTCAGGGTCCTATTAGCCATACTCGGAGTAGGATAATTTGGGAGGTCTTAATGAAAACCTTTTACAAATATGGGGTGCTAGAGAATCCTGCTATGTATAGATCTAGTATCCGTGCATCTTTTATCATTGATAGCACTGAAGGGAATAGAAAGAGAGCATCATGTACTGAAGACATTCTTGAAAGGCTCAGTGACCTTCAGTGGAGAGATACAGCCTTCCTGAAGCTAACGTTGGGAAGGAAGACACTCATTCTCTTCCTTCTCTATAATCACAGATGCCAGAAGTCTAGGAAGTTCTTTGATATCTACACCAGTCATCATCACAAGAAGAAGCTGGGTAGGGAGGGATAGAAAGGGGATCTGCTGGGATGAACCAAAGATATCCAGCAGAATATCATTGCACATATTTTCTTTTTGGGGAATAAAAGGAAACCCTGTGGTTCCTATCATTTTTATTATGATAGAACCTCAATATTAATGGTTCTATAAATACAGAAGAATTAACATAATTTAACATTTCATTTGAAGTAGTCAACAGTGGATTTGATTGAGTAGCTAGCTAAGTGGCTACCTAAATTGCTAGAAGATACTAAAAGGACACTAAAGCCATTAAATGAAATTCAGGAAAATGGAGAAAACCGTACCTAAGAAAACTTGTCTTGGAGTGAGTACCATTTGTGTTTGGGGATATAATTTGAAAAGTACTTATAGTTTAAAGAGGGAGGAATGGGAATTGGAAAGTCATAGTAGAGGCATGCTTTAGGAACAACAAACAGGACAGATTCTGAAGGGATGTGGGTCTTTAACCTCAGGGATGATATTCCAGATATTTAACAACTTATACGGCACAGAAGCTACCTTTAAATAAGTAGACTAGAACCAATCAGTATAAGTGTAGCATAGTATTTATAATTGATCTATGTATAAATGTAGATATGATTACTACAGAGCCCAGATATTTTAATTCACTGTCCTGGTGATCTCATGTAGTTTCATGGCTTTAAATGCCACCAATATACTGTCAACTCTCAAATTTAAGTTTCCAGTATAGACATCTCTCCTGAACTTAAGATTGAAATATCCAGTAGCTTTCCCATTATATGCACTTGAGTATCAAAAGACATCTCAAGATTACTATGTCTAAAATGTAATTTTTTTCTTCCTCCATAAGAAAGCTCCCTGTTGATGAGTTTCATATTCCAGCTACACATAGCCCAAACTTCTAGTTGTTCAGGCCAAAAACTTTAAAAAATTATCATCTTTATTATTTATACATTACATACAATGAAATGCACTATTTTAAGTGTATGGTTTGATGAGTTTTAATAAACCACAAAAATCAAAATACAGATTTCTATTACCTCAAAAGTGTCCTTTTGCTGTTTCACCTCTGCTCTAGACACGATGATTTGGTTTTTTGTTTCTAGAGTGGTATGTGAATAGAATCAGACTCTATATACTATTTTGTGTCTGGCTTCTTTTGTTCAGCATAATGTTGCTGAGGTGTATCCAGAACTTCAAATGATACTGATAAATTGTATCTTATTGAACATATCTGTAGCTTTTTATTCAATTTATTTTGTTTTATTGATAAATAGTATTTCATTGTAAGGATATGCCAAAATTTGTTTATCCGTTCACCTGTTTTGGGGTTTTTTTTTAGATTTTATTTATTTATTTGAGAGAGAGAGAGAGCACAAGAGAGCATGAGCGGGGGAGGGACAGAAGGAGAAGCAGACTCCCTGCATAGTATGGAGCCCAACTTGGGGCTTGATCCCAGGACCCTGGGATCATGACCTGAGCCGAAGGCAGGCACTTAACCTACTGAGCCACCCAGCTGCCCCCTCATTCACCTGTTGATGGATATTCATATTGTTTTCAATTTGGGGACCATTATAAATGAAGCTGTTATGAACATTCATGTACGACATACATAATTTGTATAGACATATATTTTAATTAATCTTGGTTAATTTCTTAGGAGTAAAACTTCTGGGTCTTATGAAAGAATATGTATAAATTTATAGAAATTGCTGAACTCTTTGTAAAAGTGGTTCTGCCATTTTTCTTTCCTACCAGTAACGTATGAGAGTTCTAGTTGTTCTATACCCTCACCAGCACTTAATATTGTTAGCTTTTTAATTTTAGTAATCTAATGGAAGATAGTGGTATCGTATGATTTCAATTCTCATTTCCCTGATAAATAATGAAGTTACACATCTTTTCATGGGCTTATTGTCCATTCATATATCTTCTCTGTGAACTATCCTTTCAAATCTTTTGTGTATTTTTATTTTTATTTATTTATTTATTTTTCAAGATTTTATTTATTTATTTGAGACAGAGAGAATGAGAGAGAGAGAGAGCACATGAGAGGGGGGAGGGTCAGAGGGAGAAGCAGGCTCCCTGCCGAGCAGAGAGCCCGATGCGGGACTCGATCCAGGGACTCCAGGATCATGACCTGAGCTGAAGGCAGTCGTTTAACCAACTGAGCCACCCAGGCGCCCCATCTTTTGTGTATTTTTAAAAGTCAAGTTAACTTCCTGTTGACTTGGAAGAGTTGTTTATGTACTCTGTACGCAAGACCTTTGTCAGCTGTTTTCATTGCAAGTATTTTCCTCCAGTCTGACTTCACTTAAAATATTTTAACAAAATTTTGAAGGATTTGGAGTTTAATTTCTCATCTTTTTCTTTTATGATCCATGCTTTCTGTGTTCTATCTAAGAAATATTTGTTTATACCAAAGTAAGAGAGATTTTCTCAGATTTTCCTATTTTATAGTTTTAACTTTTACTTTTGGCCTGTGATCTATTTGGAGGTAACTTTTGTAGATGACTTGTGATGAGGATTGAAGTTTATTTTTAATATAAATACAGCACTATCTGTTCAAATGACAATCCTTTTCTCATAAATTATACTGGGACTTCAGTGGAAAATCAGTAGGCTGTGTATATGTGAGTTTACTTCTAAACTCTCTATTCTGTCCCATCATCTGTCTATTCTTATGCCAGTATTATACTGTCTTGTTTACTTCCACTTTAGAGTAAGTATTAACATCAGGCAGAGTGTTACTCCTATTTTGTTCTTCCTTATCAAAATTGTTTGGCTATTTTAGATTCTTTGCATTTCCATATACTTTTTAGTATCACCTTGATAATTTCTAAAAAAAATTAAATCTTACTGGTATTTTGATTGGTATTGCATAGAGTTTTAGATACATTTTTTTTTAAAGATTTTATTTATTTATTTGACAAAGAGACAGTGAGAAAAGGAACACAAACAGGGGGAGTGGGAGAGGAAGAAGCAGGCTTCCCGCCGAGCAGGGAGCCCGATGCGGGGCTCGATCCCAGGACCCTGGGATCATGACCTGAGCCGAAGGCAGACGCTTAACGACTGAGCCACCCAGGCACCCCGAGTTTTAGAGAAATTTGAGAAGAATCTATATCTTAATAATACTGATCTTTCAATACATGAACATGGAATATATCTCTTTATTTTGGTCTTCTTTAATCCATCTCAGCAACATTTTCATTTTCAGTATATGTCTTGCACATCTATTGTTAAATTTGTTTATAGATGCTTTATATTTTTGATGATCTTATATATTTTTTTCAATTTTCAACTAGACCTTTATATATATATATATATAAATGCAAAGATTAAAGCATATGGAATATCCTAAAGCACCATACTCTGCCACATGAATAGTACGGGCACCAAGGCAGTAGAATGTCAGAAAACTCGGAGCTTTCACTATGTGCGGGTCATTCACAAAGGAAGTCAGACTGGCCTTGAGAGAAGTGAGGTTTCCATGTATGAAATGAAAACATACAGAAGGCTCTCTGCCACATTTTTTTAACCTCTTAATTTTAGGCTTATTCAACATGTGAGCATCCTTTTATGTGGTCTCAGTTAACAAAAAAAAGATGGTAGTAGTTTAGAAAATATTTACTCTAAGGTTTTTTTTTCTGTGTTAGTTGTTACAGTATTTAATATAACATATTCAGTATGTAATGCCTCACTAGAATGATATTCATTGTTATAAAATTCTAAGCCAGTCTGTTCTTTATTTAGAGTGCCATACACAGCATATTTGATACTTGATACTTGAAATAGTTAATTTTTTTTAACATAGCTCCCCTGCATGACAAAATATATTTCAGGCTTAATCGTGAAATGAGTAATAATGTTGGCCAAAAAATAAATACATCAGTGAACATTTTATATTATTGTATTTCATTTCATATATATTTATAGATATACATTTTATATTATTGCATTTCATATATTATTGCATTTCATTTCATATATATATATAGTCTTGCTAGTTAAAAAATAAAAATTAAAAGTAAATATGTTATTAAAAAAAGAATAATGAATATTTTAACATTATATTAGTTGAATTTTTGGAAAGAAGGGAGAAACTGTATTCCTGCATATTGGTCTGTTTCAGCAATGAATTGCAGTTCCTTTTTTGGGGGCCTTCTGCAAATGTGTCATTGGTGTATTTAAAATTGAGCTTTGCATATTTATAGTTAATAGTGTATAGCCAAATTTGTCAAATATACTCATAGTTGATAAAAATAATATATTTTATTAATTTTAACTTCAAAAATTTCTCTCCTATGAAGCAACGGATATACAAATAGGAAAAATCTTAAGCATAAGGGTATTAGAGATTCATAAAATCCCATTTCACAGTAAATTCCTAAGAAATCATAATACTAAGCATGTCTTCAATTTTATTATTTTATTTATTTATTTGTTTGATAGAGCGAGAGAGCACAAGCAGGGGGAGCAGCAGAAGGAGAGGGAGAAGCGGGCTTCCTGCAGAGCAGGGAGCCCGATGCGGCGCTCGGTCCCAGAACCCTGGGATCATGATCTGAACTGAAGGCAGACACTTAACTGACTGAGCCACCCAGGTGCCCCACATGTCTTCAATTTTAGAGATCTGTTCTATCTGCTTTCAGATGTCTTCACAGTGGAAAAAAAATTCCACTAGAAGGATCTTCGCCAGAAAATTCATCCTGAATTCTGTTTGGAAAAAACTTCCAAAGTTTTTCTTCTGTGAAAAAATAACCAAAACCAAAACAAAGAAAATGAATAAATGAGAGTGAACATTGACATTATTTGTTCCATTACTATAGAAGGAGTGTTGGGACACCTGGGTGGCTCAGTCAAACATCTGACTCTTGATTTTGTCTGGGATCATAGTCTGAGGGACATGGGATTGAGCCCTGCATTGGGCTCCGTGTTCAGTGGGGACTCTGCTTGGGATTCCCCCTCTCCCTCTGCCCCTCCCCTGCTTGTGCTCCCTTTCTCTCTCAAATAAATAAATAAATGAATAAAATCTTTAAAAAAAAAAAGAGAGTGTCTACTTCTTGGTGAAACTGATTGAGGAATTCAGACATTGAAATTTTGATTTTTCTTGCCATGTAAGACCGGAATCTTTTGTCCTTTTCCTAACATTCTTCTCATAAATTGGATTCTCTTTTTATGTGCAAACATCCATTTCCTTAAATTTTTTGCTACATGGTTAATTGTTCCTCTGTGATTTTTATGTGCTGGTCTTCGAGGAACAGTCTTAAAGCTTGGTTTCACTGTACATTCTTAAGGTCCATTGCAAGTATTTGCAAATATTTCTGTGTCTGATTAATCCATCTAATACTTCAAACTAGAAAAATAGAAAGGAAATTCCACATGGCTTTTATTGTATATTTTGAAGCTACAGTTTAAGCACAGGAATATGTAGACCACAGAGGCTGGGAATATGAAATGCACTCAAAGCAATCTTCAAGGAAGTTAAACATGCACTGTCAAAGCAAAGTCTGTTGCTGAATCCACAAGTGTTGGCATGTCCAGACATGGTCACACATAACTGGGGATTCTCCAAATTAACATCCATTTACTAAATTGAAACTTACATATACAATATTAAAACTCATCAGAAACTTAGCAATTGTTTAGGATTTAGATATATTTTTCAAGAAGGAATATTTTACCAATTTCGTAAGAATTTGCTAGTAGTTGACTTTTTGTTGTTTTTATTATTTTATTGGGTGAACACCAAGGGTGCAAGCCTTTTGTGTACCTAGCTGGTTATATGTCTTTATTACTGATAATTTGCTGATAATTAATAAGAATCTACCTGATAACATTAAATATACAGAGTACCCAGTGTTTGGCACAAAGAAATTAAGATTTGGTAGCTACTGTTTAATTACTGTGGTTTTGTTTAAATTTAGAACTTGTGTAGGGTCCACTCAGTAAGTGGGTTTTATAGTTTGTAGATTGAGTATCTACATCCTTATCATCAAGGATTAATGTAGATTTAAATGTGAAATCGAAGTCTCAAGAGCAACTGGACTTTTTCTTGCTGAGAAAGTCAGAGCATTGAATGGCTTGTTGTATTACAACTCCATGAATTATATTGATTTTCATTCGCTTACAGTATACGTTCCAGAATTGTCTATGGTACTGGACTTTCATGCCTTGCCTCATCTTTTGCCAATGATCTAGTAGCTGAGACAGCAATCTCTCAAGTGCTTCCTGCTAGACCACGCTGAGTAGTGCC
The DNA here is from genome assembly GCF_054177405.1 of Leptonychotes weddellii. Classification (NCBI taxonomy): domain Eukaryota; kingdom Metazoa; phylum Chordata; class Mammalia; order Carnivora; family Phocidae; genus Leptonychotes; species Leptonychotes weddellii. Next base: position 31,879,945 of record NC_138379.1, on the reverse strand, counting down.
TGTGTTGGTGGTAGCTGGGCTATTGGCATTCAAAAATGGCCAAGGAAGGGTGTGAGAAAAAAGAAATACATAGAGAAAGAGGAATGCAATGCAGATGAGTGATCAAGATTATATATAATGAGAGAAAGATACTATTAACAACTCCTACTATGTGGCACCAATAATACAGGTTATCAACTCTATTCCTAGAGAAAGGACTCTAAAGTGTCTTCTTACAAATAAGTTAGATTAAATTTAATGAATTGAAATTACACAGAGAAAACTTTTTATGAAAAGTTTATAATATATGTATGTAATATATGTAATATATAATATATGTAATAATATAATATATGAAAATTTATTTTAATATTATGGTAATATTATGAAAAAGGCAAGAAAAATGTGTACGTTAAATATAATGATTTACTATATTAAAAAATTCAGTGCTTAGAGAAAGCCAGAAATAAATACATCAAATAGTTACTAAGGTAACAAGGAAATAGCAATGATTTTAAAAATACCTTTTCATTAGTTTCAGTGTTACCCATTTTTTTTTTTAAAGATTTTATTTATTTATTTGAGAGAGAGAATGAGAGAGAGAGAGAGCACATGAGAGGGGGGAGGGTCAGAGGGCGAAGCAGACTCCCTGCTGAGCAGGGAGCCCGATGCGGGACTCGATCCTGGGACTCCAGGATCATGACCTGAGCCGAAGGCAGTCGCTTAACCAACTGAGCCACCCAGGCGCCCCAGTGTTACCCATTTTTTAATAAAAAAGCAAATATAATTTAGCACATGATGGAAATATGTAATAAAGTTATTAATTCAGTAATTTTTATCTCTAGATCGTAATTTTATCTTTTTGTAATCAAGTCCTTTGGTGGTGATCTTGTAATATATTTAAAATCAAGTTTAAAAAATATTAACTGTTGAGTCAGTATGCTTTCAGACCAACTGCTGGTATTGATCCCATTGGTTTTTATATTGTGAAGATATCGTATGTATTGGAAAGCTGCAGACTAACTTGGTATTAGATGTATTTATTGCAGAAGGCTTTTTAGGAATCATCTAGCTAACTTTTTAAACCCTGCACTCTTAGCAGCTCTTAAATGTATGATACTTAGTTAATTCACGACCATAGGGCCAACTTAAGATTTTATTTATTTATTTGAGAGAGAGAGAGCACACACAAGCAGGGGAATGGGGCAGAGGGAGAGGGAGAAGCAGACTCCCCACTGAGAAGGAAGCCTGACATGGGACTTGATCCTAGGACTCTGAGACCAGGGCCTGAGCTGAAGGCAGACGCTTAACAAACTGAGCCATCTAGGCACCCCATGGGCCAACTTATTCTATAGGCACAGTGGGTACTGTGCCTACTAGGCCCACGACACTTTTTGGAGTCCATGGAAAAGTTTTAATTTTAATTTCTTCTAAAGTCAGAATTAAAGAAACAAAAAACCCCCCATAAATATAATTGTGTATATGAATATATATATACACACACACACATATGTATATTCATTTCTTTTTATTTTTAAAAATTTTTTAAAGAGTTTATTTATTTATTTGTCAGAGAGAGAGAGAGCAAGCACAAGCAGGGGGAGCAGAAGAGGGAGAGGGAGAAGCAGGCTCCCCACTGAACAGGGAACCCGATGCAGGGCTGGATCCTAGGACTCCAAGGTCGTACCTGAGCCAAAGACAGATGCTTAACCAGTTGAGCTACCCAGGCTCCCCTCATTTATTTCTTTTTAAATTGAAAAAAAATTTTTTTTAATGGTGGAAGGAGCCCACAGAAAGCAAATAAGCCAGACAGAGCCCATGAAAGTTATAATGTGTTCCTGCATGACTTCTTAGTGCACAACTTTTTCCTTCCCCTTAATAATTCTATAACGAATTTAGGAAAAACATCTGAGAATAACAGAACTTGTGGATCTCATGAAAGATCCTAAGAAAATTAAAGTGCTAAGATGAAAAATGTCAGCCCAGCAGAAAAATGCAGTTTAAAATATGCTTTATGCTGGATACCTGGGTGGCTCAGGTCATGATCCCAGGGTCCTGGGATCGAGTCCCTGCATTGGGCTCCTTGCTCAGTGGGGAGCCTGCTTCTCCCTCTGCCTGCCGCTCCCCCTGCTTGTGTGTCCTCTCTCTCTCTTTCTCTGACAAATAAATAAATAAAATCTTTAAAAAATAAAAAAAGGATTTTAAAAATAATAATAAAATAAAATAAAATAAAATATGCTTCATGCAGTCACCAGCATCCATCTTGTGTCTCTTGTGTTCTTAATCAACAGCAGTATTAACTCGACTATACATAGTTGGTCCTTGGTTTATATAGAGCAGCGAGGTTTCACTCCAGTACTCACCTCTGCTTAGATCTCTAGCTTATTTTAAGAAAACAACAGTTTCAGCAAAACTTTTTCCATGACAAGGACTAAAACTTTTTATTGACAGTTTTATTAGAGTATTTATATTCCATTATATTATAAAATACACACAACACTTGCCTTTGTGTGTCCTTGTTTGATTTTCTTTCAAATATTATTGATTTTCCCAGATGTTTTAGGTCATTGCCTTGGTGTTTTAAAAATAACGGTTGTAGTGACTAAAGATTGAAGACAACTCAGCATTTAAATAACCAAATGTCTTTCCCTTTCTCTACCCCAGTATTTTGGGAGGCTATGAAATATTTTATGCTATTAGGTGAACTTTCCATACCATACAGTATAATTGTAGTGATTTTACTTTCTTTGCCTGATACATATGAGCATACTTAATATTTTACTTTATTTTCCATTCTTCTCATGTTTTTCTTCATTATTTTTTTCTCTCTCCTTTCTTCCTTAATTCAGTTCCACAAATACATGTTATTTAAAGTTACTGTATAAAGAACTTAGGGAAATTCACTTTGAAGTCTCATTTTCCCCCCTTTTCTTTATTCTTTATTGTTTTCTTCCTACATTTGTTCTTCTTTCCCTCTTACTAGCTTCTCCCACCCTCCAACTTTATTTTTTTTTAATTTTTTAATTTAAATTCAATTAGCCAACATATAGTACATCATTAGCTTCAGATGTAATGTTCAATAATTTATCAGTTGTGTACAATACCCAGTGCTCATCACATCGTGTGCCCTCCTTAATCCCACCTGCCAGCTTTAAATGCCACACACACACACACACACCCCCACACGTGTACCTGAGTGATCATACTGAAGGTTTGTGTATTTGCGGGCCTGTGTTTTGGGAATCTTTAATGTCAGGCAGGATTTGCTAACTTTCTGTTGATTGTTTCACAGTCTGCAAAGCGATTCAATTTGTTCCTGAGACGACGTCTTATGGTAAAACAAGTGCTGAATGATGCTGCTTATGCTTTGGATGGCTGCAGTAATAGCCCCAGTCACTTTTATTCCAATGTATACTGTGATTTGGGGGGACTTTGTCACTGATTCCCAGTCCCCAGGCAATTGAGATTTTAGAATGGTGATTCTTAATTGTTTCTGGATCTGATTAGAATTGTGGACCCTCTTTCTAAAAAATGTATATGTGTGTCTATTCATATACATATAATTTATGTATATATTATATATAATATTTATATTTGGTGTGTATACATATTTATACGTATTATATATACTAATATATACTATAATATATATATTTGGTATATATAGTATATATATTTATATTTGGTATCTACATATGTATACACACACACATATATATATTACATACATATACACATACATACACACAATTTGCCTACAGTTTTAGAAGTTTATGAGCTTCCAATAGGGATCCTAGACTATGAACCTTAGAACAACTACCTCATTCAAAGAAAAGCCACCCAGATGTTTGCTTCATTATAAATTGGCATTTCTAAGAACAAATCAAATATAAACACAGACACATACACACATTGCAAAATATTATCTTACTGTCATGTCTTGAGCAAAACAGAAGAATGATGTTTTTTAATAGCCTTCAGTTTTATGTAACAAAATTATCAGGCTTTTCTCCCCTAGTTTGCTTCAACCAGTTTTTTGTTAACAGTACTAAGACATGTGCCTCATGGTGATCGACAAGGTTACCAGTGATTTCTCCATATTTTTAAACATTTTACTGTTAATATTAGGGCATGACATCATGATGGAAGTTTGGGTTTTCCTAGGTAGCATTTGGCTTTCAGAAGGGAAGTATATATACCCATTTTGACTGAACACTCAGAAAAATTAGAGTCACTATTCATCTAGTTACTTTGTTTATTCCCTAATAGTCAAATACTCTGAGTGTGATTTTTGTTGATTTCTATGTTTACGTCCTCTGTTGTCAGAACTTCTCTGTGGACCTAGATTTAGCTTGCCAAACAATAAAAACATTTGTAAATATATATTGTTTTAAAAATAATCTCTACCATGCAAATTTCGGCTGTCACAAACTAAGAACAAAAGAATTATTGGGTTTTTTTTTCACCTAATTTTTTGCTTTGATTATATTTAGTCCAATTAGTCCTTTTTTTTTTTTTCCCCCTGCCCCAATTTGGCTTCCATGAGTTTTGGTGGATTTCATAAAATGTTTTAATATTATGATGATTTACAAGAGCTCAAATGATTTTTTTGTTCTGATTGCTTTTCCTTTCTGTAGTGATTTATATAAATCAAGAGGTAACATGATAACAGTAAGTTTTCTCAGATTCTTTTACTTACTTTTAGGATAATGGAGATGATTATGCATCTTTTGTTAGGGTGCAGAGAACTCAGACATAACATTTGAATTACTGTATTTTGATATTGACTCTCTAGACTCCCTGGATGTATCTTGTTTCTTTATTTTCCCACTCATTTCCTCCTGTGCACTGGGAGCTAGTTATTCCCAAGACACATCAGCTCTGCCTTCACTTAGATAAAATACAGTTACTTTGTTCAAAGACCAGGTCAGACATGAAATTTTTGTCTTATACATGACTGATCTATATCCATTCCTTTTTAGGGGAGGTCTCCCTGGCCTGCCTTGGGTGAAAAACAACATAGAATACCATAACAGAAACTCATAAACTAACATAAATACCAGTTATGAAAAGTAAAAAAACACCCAGTTCTCCATTCACCGGTTAGCTGAAGCAATTGGAAAATTGCCTATGTTAAGTTATAACTGCATCACAGGGTGAGAGAGATCACTGACATCTACTGCATCATCTGTTTGCCATCATTCTAAGTATTACATGTGGGCTATTCCAAATATTACATATTATGTATTATATATTATAAATGAACTGTGGGGAAGGCCAAATCAGTCAAACATGAGATCTCTTCTTTTGAAGCTCTCTAGTGTTTTTGTGGTTTTGAAAGGGAAGGAATTGATGAGCCATACAACAAGGGAACGTTGAATTTGTCAGTTTGACTATTATACTGAGAGAATTGATAACACAGATTCTAAACAAAGGATGGATTCTGGCTGACTTAGGGACTGGTGTTGAAAGGAGATCTGCATGAGCATTTACTTGTAGTAAAACCAGCTGGCAAGCTACCTGCTTTCTCATTTTTAACTGCACCTTGATTTTATTTTAACCCTTCCAAAGTTGAATTAGAAAGTGGCAATTTTATGAAAACAGTATAAGCATGAGTCATCAATTAATTTCCTTAGAGTGAGATGCATTAATTGGTCTATAATTACATCCCCAAAGTAGTGTGTGAACATGAATTATCTGTTGGACTAATTGGTATGTTCTTTAATGAAGATAACAAATCTCCCTCTGAATATGCGTTTTGGGATCAATGTATACATATGTTCATTTTACATTTTGGTATAATTGCATCATTTTTGTTGTGTATGCATGTAGTTAAATGCTTAGCTTCATCTTGGGTCTTTCTTGTATATATATCTCCTCTATGGGATTTCACTTTCTAAAACAAACATAATTTGTTGATAAAAACTCTGGTGATTTGTCTTCACCTGCCATTTCAGGACTGAGAAAAAAAATTAGACCAAATTTTAGCTAATTCTTTTCATGTTTTTGCCATTTGAAAATAAAACTGTGAAAGCTGTGTCATTCATTTCTCCTGCAGTTTAAAAAAGATGAACAAAGCAAAGATTCTATCTTCTTCCGAGATGGGATTAGGCAAATTGATTTTGTGCTCTCGTATGTTGATGACATAAAGAAAGAAGCGGAATTAAAGGCGGTAAGTACTTAGGTGAGAGAAATGGAATCATTAAAAGAAGCAATTTCTATAGTTCAACAGGGTTGTTCCCATGGAATTATATTGTAAAAGTCAGAGGCCTCTCAGATGTTACTGAAAGCTGAGACTGGGTGAGAATATCTAAGAATGGTTTGGATGTGTAAAGTCAATTTGTGTTTTTGGACTATTTTGAACTCTATCTTCTTTGTCTTCTTCCAAGTGACTGGCATATTTTTTATGTAGCTCCACAACATTAAATGTGACCTCCAAAATTTGAGGTGTATGTCTGAATATAATATTTATTTTTTGTAGGCAGTTTTCATTTTGAAAATGTATGGCTAAGCCATGCTGTCTGAAATAGCCTTCACACAATGCTCTGTTCCTTATCCTGTTTTCTTTTCATTATAACACATCACTTTCTGACTTATATGTATTCATTGTTTAACTTGTTTGCTCTGTCCAACACCATAAATTAAGTTCATGAGACCAAGGACTTTGTCTTGTTCACTGCTGTATACCCAGATGCCTAAAACAGCAGTGGCAGTATCGTGGATGCTCAATAAATATTGGATATTTGAAATAGTGAATTAATAAATGAATCCATACATGTAAGCATGTACACACATTTACTAACATACTTACATGGGAAATATATATCATATAAAATAAAAATAAAAAACAATGGATATTATCCCATAAGACCCTATTCCTTTCTTCCACCCTTTTTCCCTGGGAGCCCTTCCATCAGGCCCCTGAAACCCATCCACTGTTATTTTCCTTTCCTCTGAATGTCCCCCCGAAACTGGGGTCTTCATTGAGGTTCATTGCCTTCTCCAAGTCTCTCAGGTGGTGGTTGATTTTCACTCATAGGACCTTTTTCTGGTAAACGGCTGCCCTTTTCCCATCTAATTGTTGATTACAGTCTGTTCTTCCTACCTCATCTCTAAAATTCTCCAAGCTTTAACTCCGATCAGATTAATCATTGCCCTGCTTTGCTGCTGTCATTAATTTTTCCCTGGGTCTTCCATTTTATTTCTCAACAGTTTGAGCTCCTGGTTCACTCTCATTCTCTCCATCAATGTTCCTTCTTAAGTCATTGATTATTACAATGCATACACAGATAACTATTACTTAATATTATTTTATTATGTTAATCACCATACATTACATCATTAGTTTTTGCTGTAGTGTTCCATGATTCCTTGTTTGCATATAACACCCAGTGCTCCATGCAGAACGTGCCCTCTTAAATACCCATCACCAGGCTAACCCATTCCCCCACCCCCTCCCCTCTAGAACCTTCAGTCTGTTTTTCAGAGTCCATAATCTCTCACAGTTCGTCTCCCCCTCCAATTTACCCCCCTTCATTTTTCCCTTCTTACTATCTTCTTCTTCTTCTTCTTTTTTTAACATATAATGTATTATTTGTTTCAGAGGTACAGGTCTGTGATTCAACAGTCTTATACAATTCACAGCGCTCACCATAGCACATACCCTCCCCAATGTCTATCACCCAGCCACCCCATCCCTCCCACCCCCCACCACTCCAGTAACCCTGTTTGTTTCCTGAGATTAAGAATTCCTCATATCAGTGAGATAATATGATACATGTCTTTCTTTGATTGACTTATTTAGCTTAGCATAATACCCTCT
>NC_138379.1:31848904-31871644 GCF_054177405.1 Leptonychotes weddellii | reverse complement strand
AAGATAAATGGAAAGGGGAGTTCAAGGAAGTTCTGTGTTCCCTCACACAGATGACTATTTTAGCATCCTGTCCTCTTTCTTCCTTCAACTCCCCTTTCCATTTATCTTAGTCTCTGGATCAGCCACTCACTTACCTAGAACTTGTCATTACTAACAACTACAAGTCTTTATCATCTCATTCCAGGCATCCATCTATCTGACCAACCCCTCAAATATTTTGGACCAATACCCTTCCTTCTAGCAGGACCATATAAGATACAAATACCTTAACCCCCTTTTCACTGCTAGTCCTTATCCACTGCTTTCCTATGCTGATCCAGCTTAAATCTAATGGTCAACAAATGTAATCACTCTATTACCTATGCCTTCAAACCCCTGCCCCTCCCTCACTTGTGCTTCCTTGGTAAAACAGCACCTGCAGTTAAACTCACCTTTCCACTGACGGTGTACCGGAACCCGGCAGAAAGAAGGACATGCAGTTCACTTACAGATTTTACCTCATGTTTGTGCCCGTCGACCTCAGCTGAGTGAAGTTAATCATGCCTCAGCAGTCATGCTTCATCTCCTTATTCAGTTCATTTTCCCACTCTCCAAGAACAAAAACCTTCACTTGATCTCAGTTTCCCTGCCAGCTACTATTCTTTTCTCAAATTCTTTTCTGTCCCATTTTCTCTTAAACCCATTCCCATCAGGCCATCACCTCAACCATTCTCATTTTCGTATAAATAAATCCAGTGATCAAGTCTTAACCCACATCTTACTTGACCTATTAGCAGCGTGTTTCTCATTTCCTTCTCATATGTATGTTCTCCACTTGAATTCCAGAACTCTATATCCTCTTGGTTTTTCTTTTATTTCATTTGTTTCTCCTTCTCAATCTCTTCCTCTCCCTGATCCTTTATTATCATAGTGCCTAAGGGTCCAATTCATAATCCTCTTCTTTTCCCAGCCTGCATGCATTTCTTTGATGAAACATTCTGTCTCACAGTTATAAAACCACATCTGTGGTAATTCCAAAGTTCACCTTCCAGTCCATTCTTCTCTCCCACATGACTATTTTGTGTCTCTGCTTGGAAGTCTCATAGACATCTCAGGCTTGACAGGTCCAAAATGAGCTCCTGAACATCCCCCGCCCCTCCTAAAATCCTGATCTATCTACAGGTCTTCCCCATCTCCAGTTACTGATCCTACATTTCAATAGTTGCAAAGGATGTAATTTTTGATGTATTGCTAATGGTCCATTTAAACCACTTTTTAGCATATATCCGTAGAACTTAAATATCATGGAAATTTGATACCCACCATCATTCATTAAAAAAAAATGAGTTATATGAAGAAATTCTTCTTCCACACTTGAAATTTTACATCATTTATTTTTCTCCTTCATCTGAAATTTCCATCCCATTTTCCCCACTTAAATTTTTCCCAAAGTAAATATTTTACCTTTGGGAGTCTCTTGTTTGTTCATTTTAAGTTTGCTGCAACAAATATAAGTATACACATTGAAATGTTTTTATTTCCCTTAACCAGAACAGTCTAAGCCTTAAACTTTTTCTTCTGTTTTGAGTTTTTTAAACAATTGTACAAGTATATAATTGATAAAGCATCATGACTGTGTTACAAAATTTGACAATTACCAAACATAAAAAAATAAACTCATCATAAGTTCGTTAGTTAATGAGATGGACAGAGGGGCTTTAAATATATTTTCTTTATTAATAGATGAACAAGAATTATTTCCAGAATGAGTTGGCTCAACTTCAGCTATATTCCTCTCTTGTTTTTATATGGTAGTATAAATTCAGCTTCTTCAGATAAATAAGTAGATTGGAATAGAAAGATTATCATTTAAGCAGATTTAATCTTTTTTGGACTCCTGAATACTGTCTCCAAATTATAGTAATGTATCATAAAAAGAGTGTTTAATGGTCCATTGGCTAACAGTCCTTTTAGTTCTTCACTTTTGTTGACCTCAGAGAATTGGCAGCCCTGTAACTTGCAAAAGCATTTGTTACTAGAATGAAAAGAGCCGTTCGCTTTCTCAGTTCTGATAACAATATTTTGAATGCCCTCCTCCTTTTTCTTGTCCACCTCCTCCTTTTTCCTTGGTCTTCTGGAAGTTTGCTGTCTGTCTCAATCTGATAACATAAAAGAAGGGCAGTTAGGAAGGGGTAGTGGAGAGGAAACTTTGCACCACTATCACAGACCTTTTCTCATCTGTAGCGAACTTTGCAAGTGGAGAAAAAGAGCACATTAAATTATCTTTTACTCTTTGTAAAGTTTGAAGATATATCAAGGTAGACCTATCAATTTGAAGGTAAGCATTCTATATTATCATCATAAAGCCAGTTACTATAAAATTCTTCACACTTAAGTTATAATGAAGGCCACAGGATTTTTCAACAATCAATGCATTGTTTTGAAGCCCGCAAGTAATGATCGTTTTAATTTAATTTAATTTTTCTTCTAAGTGAAGCTATTCTGTTCTCCAAGTTTAAAAAGTCATAATGATATTTTGGCTTAAAATTGAATTAAATATATCATTTCTTTTTAAGAGTATTGATAATATTTGTCATACTGAGTCTTCCCAATCAGGAGCATGATATGTCGCTCTGTTTACCAAGGTTTTTTTAATGTTATTTAGTAAAGTTTTGCACATATTTTCAGATAGAGGTCCTGCACATTTCCTGGAAATTATTCCTAGATATATTGGATTTTTATAGTTATATTGTGAATTTTAGCACAGGTGAATAGCAGGACATGGTGCTAAGATGCAGGTAATACATAAAATACTTTTACGTATAACCATGGGAGGGACAGAGGACCATCTGGAATAACAAGTCTGTTTGTCACTGGGCAAATAAAAGTGTTCTACATAATTCTACTGATTTGTTTTTCCATAGGAAAGGAGAAAAGAATTTGAACAAAATCTCAGAAAAACAGGTCTTGAGTTGGAAGTTGAAGACAAAAGGGTAAGTATAGTTGTTAATTTGTACCAGAGTCTTGGTGTTTGAAGCATTGTTTTCTTCTGCTATGGACCTTGACCAAATAGACTTCGTGTTTGGGAGCAATACAGTAGTTTTGTTGGCCACAGATATGTAGATGGTAGGGCCTGTGGTCTTCCTGGTAAATAAGCAGGTCAGTGCTCTGAATATAAGATGATGAGTTAAACATTGTAAAAATAGACATACATAATTCTATTCAGGGTACAAAGAAAGTGAAGACACAGGTCTTGTTTCATATCTCTCATTCTGAAGGCTGCTATAATCTGACACTCTAGTTAACCTGGCTGTCTTATAGCACAACCCACTATGGGTAAGCCAAGTTGACTTTCTCTGCTCATGAATATGGCAAATTCTTTTATTTATTTTTTTAAATCTCTTGCCATCCACTGGTTTTCTAGAATTTCCTTCAAAATGATTTTTAAAGACCTATTTCGGATCCCACTTTGTCCACGAAACTCCAGTATTCTCTAGTTCTTATTTATCTGTTTTTACTGAACTAATAAATATGTGTTACAATCTATAACTTGGTCATTCTTCGGTGTCATGAACCCCTATTAAAGTTCTTCTTCTAGGTATAGGCCATGGGTAAGAAGAGTAAGTATGTCTTATCCTTTGTATGTTGTGTCCCTCATATATCCTAAGCACAGTTCTGAGCTCATGGTTAGTCACTAATAACTTAAGAGATTGCCCAGAATCACATATGTATCTGTAGATTCTTGGCTAGTGTACATTGAGTCTGAAATATATTTTTTAGAATATTCTTTCTTTGTCTCTGTCACATACACACACACATACACACAACAACATTTACACATATACATACATGTATATGTAAGTGTAATACATAGATACATGTTTTGAGCATTTGTTCCTCTAGAAGTTTTGCTGAAAAATGTCAATAAATTGTAACTGCTGTAACATCTTTAATTTGTTTGAGATTTTATAAAACTTTGTTTCTTTGATCAGTTTGGTAACAAATAAATCATAATGCTTCCTGTTATTTTGCCTGCTTTTTCTACAGAACTCTGAAGATGGAAGGACTTATTTTGTCAAGATCCATGCCCCTTGGGAGGTACTAGTTACTTACGCTGAAGTGCTGGGAATCAAAATGCCTATTAAGGAGAGTGATATTCCTCCAGCTGAGAATATCCCCTATATGCTTGGGCCTCTGAAGCTCCCAAAGAATGTGAGGCACCCTCATCCTGAATATTTCACTGCCCAATTCACCAGACATCGGCAGGAACTCTTCCTCATTGAAGACGAGTCAAGCTTCTTTCCATCCTCATCAAGAAACAGAATTGTAGGTAGAGAAGACCTTTGGTCACATCCCTTCAACTGAGGCATACGTGTCTATGTGTGCTTGTGTACGTGTGTGTATACGTGTGTGGTGCGATGTCTGCACAGTGTGTCCGCATGCATTTTGATAAGTATTTGGTGGGATTAAGTGGGTTCAAAAGTCCACCTGGACCATTTAAACCTGTTCACCTACTGACTTATCAAACTTGTTTAAACACAAAAGTTTGACAGTGTGGACACAGTTAAGATAGAGCCTTCATGTAATACTGGGACAAGCTCTTAACTGAGAGCCAGGGCTTAGCTTTTATTCGTTCTTTGTAAAATGGTTTTAGAGTTTGGTTTTATGAATACACTGCATAGCAGGAAGAATATTGGTCATTCCAAATGAAAATGGAATTTTAAAATTTCTTTATATATAGGTAGCGTTTGAGAAACCTCAAAACTTTTTCCTCTCATTGAAAACCATTTTCAGTCCTGAATAATAATATTTCCTCTCTATTTGTAGTCCTAGAATCTTTATGTTTCCCATTAAAAGCCTCTCTCCTAAAGAATCATGCTTCCCCTACCACTGTTTCCTCATGTTAAGGTAGGAATAAAGTCTACCTCACAGGTTACTCTGAGAATGAAGTGAGTTAAGGTATGAAAGACTTTGATACCTGAATATACTAGGTGCTCAATAAGTGTTAGGTATTATTGTCAAAATCAAATGAAAGACTCTGTGTGAAGCACTTTGCAAACTGTAGAGTACTTTAGATAGACTTGTTATGTTAAAAAGTAGCTAGCAAAAGGCCAGGGAACCAGGAGGAGCAAATTAGGAACTCGATCAGGTATAGAAATATTAGTATCCATTTCTCTTTACTTGTTCTGTGTAAAGAGTATGGATACCTTAGATTAAGTCAGCTTTAAAACAGCAGTTTTTCCTCCTTCAGTGGAGCAGAACTATTTTTGCTCTGTTGAAGAAGTTATTTGGGAGATTAATGTGGAAGAGTCCCTTCCTTCCTATCCTCATCCAGGACACTCAAGTTTATGTATGTACACATTGAAAGTATTCCAAAAGCCTCTTACATTGGTATTGAATTTCATACTTCTCAAAGCATCTTCACAATCATCATGACATTTGAGCCTTGTGATGTATATTTTATAACATCTAGCATGTATATATATTCCCAATTCTAACAGCTATTGAGTTTATTCCCAACTTTTCTGATTTACAAACAATTCTGTAGTTTTCAACCTGGTATTTACATATTTCAGTGTATATGTAAATTTTTCTGCAAAATTGATACCAGATACAAAATTACTGGATCTAAGGGCACACACATTTAAAATTTTATATTGCACTATCACTCTTTACAAAAAGATGTACTAATTTGAGTCCTAGTAACAACATATGAGAGTGCTCCATGTTCCATATCTTTCTCGACATTGGAATTTACCAATCTTTCTTTTTCTTTCTTTTTTAATTGTGGCATAATATGAATAGAGGTAGGCCCCCAGGTTGCAAGCAAACAGCTCACTGAATCGTCACAAAGCAAACGCAACCATGTAACTGCCACCCACATCAAGGAGAAAAACTTGTTCACCCTCCAGAAGTCCTACTAACTTCCCAGTTACTATTCCCATTGTCCTCAGCAGAAGTTGACTTTTAAATTTTATAAAAGTGGAATCATGCAGTATATATTCTTTTGAGTCTGGCTTCTTTGGTTCAACACTTATTTGGGTGATTTAGCTCTTGTATGAGTTTTTGTGCATTCATTTTCATTACTTCGTATTGAAATTTATTTGTGTGTCATTATGGTTTTAATTTGCATTTCTCTGATATGTGTTTGGATGCTTTTATTGCTTATTTACATAGGCACTTTTGTGAAGTCCCTGCTAAAGTCTCTTGTCTATTTCTCAATTAGGTCTTTCCTGGTTGATTGGTAGAAATCGTTGATATATTCCTTATATGAGCCCTTTGTTTATCATATACGTTACTGATCTTTTCCTACCTGTGCTTCCTTTTTCTTTATTTTAATGGCTTCTTTTGCTAAACAGATGTTTTTAATTTTAATGTAGTCCAGTTTCTCAAGCCTTTTCTTTATGAATCATGCTCTTAATCTTTTAACTACCACCATGACCATGACGTCAATTTCCTATGTTATTTTTTTGAAGTTGTATTATTTTATTTTCCACATTGAAACCTAGCGTCCACCTGGAATTCATTTTTGTGCATGGTGCAATTTCCCACCGTATATGTGGTCATTCATTCAGTTTGTAGCAATTATTGAAAACATTCAACTTTTCATACCGTTTTTCAGTTCCACCTTTGTTATAACTCAAGTTTCTATATATTCATAGGTCTACTTCTGGGCCCAGTTCTGCAGCTTTGATCTTTTGTCTCCTTTTGTATCGATACTGACAACGTTGAACCTTACTTGAGTTCTGTAGTCCTAGAAAACAGGGACCGTTAAGGAAATTCCTCACTCCTCATTCTGGTGAACTGCTTCCTTTAAAGGATCACCCTAGCCCCTATGAGTATTCATAGATAACCACTGCCCCCATCTCCCAGTTTGACTTGACAGCACCGCTTGCCACATAATTCATCCTAAATTCGCCTGGCGATTGAAGTGTCCATCTATGGTAGTTGTCTTTATACCAAGAAAAAATTAAGCTTCTCATATCTCTATGCCAAACAAGTAGTTACAAGTTGGAGTCAGGTGCCCAGGCTACTTTCCCATAGAAACAGGGAGGTAGGGATGCTATCTTGCTTGATGTTTACATTTAAAAGGGATGGCTCCTAGAAAACTTAAGGAAAACACTCCTGGGTTTTAAAACTGTCAAGAGGCTTATTTAGCTTTGCTACAGATTTATATAAGTCTCAAAGGGATAGAGAAAGAGTTTATAATTACAAGCTCTCTAAAGGAAATGCTCTAAGAACAGAGAGGTTGGGGAGGAAGTCTCTTTCCCTTTTGGCACCAGGGAAATTTCAGTTCTTTTAGATTTATAATTAGCCTTGTAATTTCTCCCTTTTGTAATTAGTTTGTAGTAATAAGAGTCAAACATAGACCCTCCATATTCTCACTCTTGGTCTGATAAATGGCTAGCTGAACTATTTATCCCCACTGATCCATCAAAACAAAGTATTTATTAGCTGAATTGACCAGACATTAATTAAACTTTCCTCCCACAGAAACTTCAACTTTGATGTACCCTTAACCCAAGCCAACACTGGCATGTATAATAGCCCTTCCTTACCGCAAAGAAGGACACTCCCTGACCCTGGCTTGCCTCTCCCAAATGAATAAGTGAATGAGTGAATGAATGAATGAATGAATGAATAAAAAGAAAAGTCTCTTTTTGCCAGACTTTTCAGATGTTCACAGGGCTCCCTATTACAAGTTTCCCTCCCCCTCTTGTAATAATCTTTTCATATAATGTCTTTCCTAAGTCCAGATTTATTTATTTTTTTTGACAACATGCTGTATTTTTTTTTTCACCATGGCTTCATAATAAGTCTCAATATCTGGTGGAGTAAAATTTTCCACTTTGTTAATACCCTAGGACAGAGTTCTAATTTTGGTGAATCTTTCCTAAAGAAATAATCCAAAGTATGTAAAATAATTAATATCTATTATATTATTTGTAAAAATTAAAACTGCTTTCATAAATTATGATAGATTTACCAACATAAAATAGTAAGATGCACTTAAATGAGTAACCAGATTAGCTAATGGTGATTCGAGAACAACCAGCACTCCAACCAACAATTCTTTAACTTAGGAGATGTGAGAAGGGGGACGGGGAGGGAAATAGATTGAAAACGGTGCTGAAAAGACCAAATTCATCAGAAAAGCAGAAATTCTGAAAAGGTGCTGGAAAACAAAGTACAGATAGTATTGAACTGGCAGAAATATGAGAGCAGAGAACACCAAAGCCAAAATTATATGGAGGAAAACACTGATGCAAAGATATAGATGAATGCAAAGTAGTTGTAGAGATATGGTAACCTTGTGTTAATAAATTCAGATGTCAGGAAGAGGCCCTGTATAAATCCTCAGTGTAACTGAAGTAATCAGCATAGCTGAGTATCAATTCTATCCCATATTCCCACAGCTGAACTGTTAGTGGTGATATTACACTCCCAACTTGAATGCCTGATTGTAGGAATTTTGGCACAAGACTTCCAGAGGAGCTTGGGACAGGAGAAGCAAAATAAATCATGATCCATTCCTGCCTCTCCCCAAGGGAATAGAGAGCTCCCATACCCAGGAGCTAAACTACCTGCAAACTCCATACAAGCTTATCCTCTGCATCTTCCCTCAAACAACAGAGGGAAGGTTCCTTCTGTAATCAGAGCCTGTATCTACATTCAGACAAAGTTGGACATTGTTAAATTGCGATGGGAAAAAAATGTGGATAGCATAAAGTTCTGAAATGTGTGTCTAATGCTTACCTCATAGGTTTATTATATTCTCTCACGGTGTCCTTTTGGCATAGAAGATGGGAAGAAAAAGTTTGGGATTGAAAGACTGCTAACTTCTAATACTTACTCATCTGCCTATCCACTCCATGATGTAAGTATAAGCTTGGTTTTGAAATACTGAGCCCATTTTCCATCTGACATTCAGAGGTTGCCTTGTTGGGAGAGAGAATCTTCCCTTTGCTTCCTTTTTTATGACAGGTTGCTTAATTCTTACTCATGTTGGGAAAATCCCCCAAAGACTCCCTAGTTCCCAGCTGAGAAACTTCCTAGCTATGCTGAAACATATGGTTAACTTTACACTGTGGTTTCAATGGAAATTTATTTTTAAAAGATATTACATTTGTATGTGAATTTTCTTTAGAACCCATATTGAAAAATAGCAGTTTTATTAAAAAAAAAACAACAACAACACTGCAGAGTAGAATATTTGGAAATTTCTATCTGAACCCATCAGATCTTTTCTCATTTATGAAGTTTTGGCTTAAATTATATGCATTTATGTATTCGTTCATTAGATACATGATTGGTTTTAAGTACGTGCATACCTCCTTTTCTTGTGCCTTGCTTTATGACACATTGCAGATATTGGGTTTTTTTTTTTTTTACAAATTGAAGGTTTCTGGCAATCCTGTGTCATGGAAGTCCATTGGCACCATTTTTCCAACAGCATTTGCTTACTTCATGTCTCATTAAAAAGTGAATTTTTTTGGTTTCCCACTGCATATATAAGTTGTTTACACTAAGCTGTAATCTATTCAGTGTGCAAGAGGTTATGCCTAAAAATGGTACATACCTTAATTAAAAAGTACTTTATTGCTAAAAAATGCTAACCATCCTCTGAGGCTTCAGCGAGTTGCAGTCTTTTTGCTGGTGGAGGGTCTTGCCTCCAGATGGCTGGGGACTGATCAGGGTGGTGATTGCTGAAGGTTGGGGTGGCCATAGCAATATGTTGAAATAGGAAAATGAAGTTTGTCATATCGATTTGACTCTTCCTTTCACAAATGATTTCTCTGTACAGAGAGATGCTTTTTGATGAACAAGGTCTGTTCCTTACTGTCTAGTTGATTATCTTTGATATGTTTTCTATAAAAGTACAGCAGAATTTTCCAGAATGGGTGGCAGTTTTTAACAGGAGTATCAATTCAGGTGAAATTAACTTCAGTGTTAGAGAAACCATCCTCCTTCCCCAAGCCCCTCCCTCCCTCCACACACATTTGGCAGAAGAACTAATAGGGGATTAAAGATTCAATATAATGCCACGGTCATTTGGTAGAGAGATATATAGTGGGTTAATAAACACTATACAGTGCATTCTCTGTCAGTCTTTCTTCACAGAAGGGCTCATTCCGTTTTAGAAGATTTTGAGGTTTGGTTTGTTTTTAGGGCATTAATTCTCTTCTTACTATTACCAGGTCATTAAGCCAAATTAATATCCTCAGTCACCAGCAAGTTTAATCTGTACATCCAGCCTTCCAGCAGAGTCATTTATGATCACTAGAAGATCAGTGGTACTTAGCTGTTGTGAGAGATAGTTATAACTTACTGTTAGTTTTACTTTTTTTTTTTTTCCTATCCTGAATGCAAGGTTAGGTACTGGATTTTCCCTTCTGTGCATTAAAGAATCATTTTTGAAGATACCCAAATAGGCTGCCTTTTTATTTATTTCAATTTTCAAGATTCAGGAGGATTAGCTACAGAAGAAGAAAAAAGTTGGAATCTAGGTGATATAAAATCTTATACCTTATCCTACCGAGATTTTCACATGTGCTTAATTTTCAATTGGATATTTATTCATGTTGTCTTTGGCAGTTCACTTGTCTGGGCAAACAGTTAAAAGAATGTGTTGAACTACCATGTGTAGAAAGTACTCTGCTATGTCCCGAAGGGATATTATTAATAAGGCAACTCAGTTTGTAACAATGGGGAAAATGCATGAAACAGTACTGAGGTTCTTTGGTGCTAACATTTGTGATGCATGTTTTAAATTTTCGGGGAAATTGTGTCAGTGATTACC
The DNA here is from genome assembly GCF_054177405.1 of Leptonychotes weddellii. Lineage (NCBI taxonomy): Eukaryota > Metazoa > Chordata > Mammalia > Carnivora > Phocidae > Leptonychotes > Leptonychotes weddellii. Next base: position 31,860,864 of record NC_138379.1, on the reverse strand, counting down.
AGTGAGGGCCAGACAGGTCTGGAAGAGATTCCTGTCATAGTAGTGTGACTTTGGATCATTCATTGAACTTTGCTTGAGTATAATTTTTCCATCTATAAAATAAAAGTGTATTTCTAAAGTCCCAGCCAGTTATACTGTTAACATGAATCCCTGAGCTGTGAATAATCTGGTAGAATTTGAGTAGAGAAGAAAGGGCATTCCACAGGAAAGAGCAGCTAGAGTAAAGCCAGAGTCTCAAACTTTAACTTGTATTTTTAACTAACTGGGTGGGGGGGATCTTAATGATTATCACTATTGTTATAGTTTATTATAGATTTTAGGAGATAATTATACATCAGTGGAATATGAAAATTCAAATCAAAAGTAAAAGAACAATTTGCTGCATTCACTAACCTTATAAAATCTGTGTTTATTTACTTCACCCCTGTCTTTTGCTTTGTCATTCAAATACTTTCTTTTTGAATATCTGTAGGGTCAGTATTGGAAGCCTTCAGAACCTCCCAATCCTGTCAACGAGAGGTACATACTTTGCCAGAATTGGGCCCGCTTTTCCTATTTTTACAAGGAGCAGCCTTTAGATTTGGTTAGGTAAGTTCCTTACATAGTATTAAACTGATTAAAACTTGATGATGTGATTTTTATTCACAATGGCATTGCATTCCCTTTCTTTTCCCACTGTTTTCATCCACAACATGTTACATCTTCCTAGTTTTGTATCCACACTATCATTTAGTCATTCATTTGTGAATTAGAATGCTGTTGCCAGAATACTTTTAACTACCATGCAGAGGTAGCTCGGTAGTTGGTATTTAGGTAGGCTGGGTTCAGATCCAAGTTCATCCTCTTAGAAGCTACATAAACTTGGTCAAATTATTTAACCTCTATGAGGCTCCTCTGTAAAATGGGAATAACAATGGTGCTTTCCTTATGGGTCTGTTTAATAATGAAATGAGACATGTCTATATTTTTAGCATAGGGGCTAGCACTTAGTGCTTCATACATATTAGTTTTGTTTTTCTGAGTCCGGGGATTTAGAAACTAGCAGAAAGCTTGTGCACAGAGGTCTGTGTGCATGCATGTGTGCGTGCGTGTAGATCTCAGAGATCCGTGAAGGCACGTGTTCCATGACCTCAATTCTTTAGACAGTTTCATTGGCTAAGCAAGAAGCCTGCCGTTGCAGGTTCCTGCTTTGAACCCTGACAACGCCCCATACATACAGGATGTCAGGAGACTCGTGCCAGGATTTCAGTAAAGGAACAATCAGATGAGACCCTTGGTTGCTCCACACCTGGTGTTTCACTTGGGGATTTATGCTGGTAATGCTATGCTTGCACAGCATCACAGTGTCCTTTTTATGAGGCTGATGCCCCCAAATCAGTAGAACAGTTATCTCAAAGGTTTTGTTTAAGGCAAGTAAGTGGAGATTTTTAAGAATAAATGAAAGGCAGGTAGCATAGATAAGCTGGTACTTTCTGTAAATCATTATATGAACTCTTTGTTGGATAGATGTTTTAATTGTTTTGGATAATGGTCATTTAACAATTCAAATAGTGAAGAGACTTGCAAAATGTTAAGTGGAATTCTACCTCTGTCGAACTTGGCAGAAGTAATTGCCCTTGATTTGGTATATCTATTCAGTTCTATTTTTATGTGCATGTGTAATGAAATGCATACACAATCATATTTTTTCCTTAGAAAAAACAATGGCATCTTTATTTACTTTTTTGCTGTCATTTTCTTTTTGCGCTAAATAATATATTATTGGTACTCCTCCTGTGAATACACACAGATCTATCTCAAGTTTTTTAACAGAACACAGAGTGCCATATTATAAATGTTGCAAAATTCATTTATCTGTTTTTCTGTCAGAAAACAGGCTGTCCCAGATTTTTCACTGTTACAAACCTGCTGCTAAGGACATTTGCAGACATTGGGCCCTTGGAGAATGTTTTCATAGCATATTTTTAAAGAAGCATAGTCATCAGAATGAACGTTTACATAGTTTATATTGCTCAAAATATATTGAAAGTATATATTCATTTAACATTTTTAAACTATCAACAGGTGTTTCTACTACAAGTATTCTCCAAAGATTTGTATTTATGACCTTGGGTATATACAAACACATTACATCTTGGGTCAGTGGAGGTTATATCTGTAATACTTTGTTAGCCCTTGCAAATTTCCTTTTACAACAAAATGGAAACTCAGATATTTAATCAGGTGACAGTGCCTAGCATAAATTTAATAATTTTTAAAAGTTTTTCATCTTCTTACTATAATAACTTCCCATTTATAGCAAGCTATACTTCTTTTTCATTTCAATAGTAAAATGATATTTTTAAATAAATGTAAAATTTTAACCAAGTTTAATGTAAAGAACTTAGGTGAAATATTTAATGTAATATTTAATAAATATTTAATGTAAATAACTTAGGTGAAAATTTTTTTAAAAGTTAACTTAAAAGGTAAAAAAGAAAACACTATGTTATCACAGAAGTAGCAACTGCAGAAAACAACTATTATTTCTAGGGTTTCTTTTTAGTGTTTATGTAAGATAATATTCTTTTTCTAGGAACAGACAATGAAGTATTTAGGGATAAAGGACCATGACATATTCAACCAACTTACTTTCAAATGGCTCATCAAAAGATATCTCCATCTATATTTATATCTCTATATGTCTATATCTATATTGTCCAAAGATAGATATCGATATATAGATACAGGTATATAGATAGATAGACATATATATCTCTTCATATATATATATATAAAAAATATATATATATATGAAGAGAAAGAGGGAGTTATATGAAGAGAGAGAAAGTACAAATGGAAAAATATTTTTGCAATAAAAGAATTAAAGAGTATATGGAAGTTATCTAAATTATTCTTACAACTTTTTCTATATATATGAAATTATGAACAAATGGAGACTTTAATAAAAGGAGAGTACAGAAGCAGATCCACACATATGTGGTCAATTGATTTTCAACAAAGGTACCTGGTTATTCACTGGGGAAAGGATAGTCCTTTAAACAAATGATGTTAGAACAAATGGGAATCCATATGCAAAACATGAATCTTGATCCTATACAAAAATTTAAACTAACTTGAAATGGATCAGGGAACTTAGTGTAATGGCTAAACCTATAAAACTTCTAGAAGAATGTTTAGTGGAAAAATTTATATGGCCTGGGGTTTGGCATGGACTTTTCAGGAAAGACACAAAAAGTACAATTTAAATATATATAAATTTGACTTCATAATAATAAAGTCTGCTCTTTAAAAGACACTGTTATAAAAGCAAAAAGGCAAACCACAGGCTGGAGAAAATACTGGCAACACACATATGGACAAAAGACATTTAGAATATTTTAAGGAATTCTTAAAATTCAGTAATAAGACAAAATCATTAAAAATGGACAGAAGATTATAACAGATACTTCACCAAAGAAAGTATTTATGGATGGCCAGTTAGTAATCAAAAAATACATAGCATCTGTATTCACTAGAGGAGTAAAAATTAAAACGTCTGTCATTGAGATGCTACTACACCACCCACTATTATAGCTAAAATCTAAAAAATTGACAGCAGTAAGTGCTGACAGGGATCTGGAGCAACTTGAAATCTCTAAGTGCTGCTGGAATGCAAAATGGTGGAGAAACTCTATAAAAAATTTTAGTTTCTTATCAAATTAAATATGAGTTCTTTTTTAAGATTTTATTTACTTATTAGAGAGAGAGGGAACACAAGCAGGGGGAGTGGGAGAGGGAGAAGCAGGCTTCCCGTGGAGCAGGGAGCCCGACACAGGGCTCAATCCCAGGACCCTGGGATCATGACCCGAGCCGAAGGCAGACCCTTAACGACTGAGCCACCCAGGCGCCCCAAATATGTACTTTTTTACGACCCAGCCATTCCCCTACTAAGTCTTTACCCAGGAAAAATGCAGCATATGTCCACAAAAACACCATTATTTGAATGTTCATAGCTTAACTCATAAGAAAAACCTGGAAGCAACCCAAAGGTCCATCAATTGATAAATGGATAAACAAACAATCATGTATACACACAATGGATATTTTTCTCTGAGATAAATTACTGATACACGCAACATCAAAGGATGAATCTTCAAAGCACTTTGCTAAGGAAAAGAAGCAGGCCACGAAATGTTGCATAGTCCTATGTTTTCATTTATAAAACATTATTCTGGAAGAGGCAAAACTATAGGGACCAAAATTAAAGTAGTAGTTGCCCAGATCTTAGTATTGGGGAAGGGGTTAACTGCAAGGGTCTCAAGGGAACTTTTTGAGATGGAAATGCTCTGTATGGTTGATTGTGGTGGTGGTTATATTGCAGGGTTGTGGGGTTGCAGGGTTCTTGCCTCATGGAGTTGAAGTATAAATCTTGTGGAAAATAGGGTGAACTGAGAGTTTATTAACGGAAGTTGAGAACAGAAAGGAAAGCTCCCTAGATAGGGGTTCCGAATGGGTTGCCACTGAGGGCTTTTACGGTCGGTCTTTTATAAAAAACTGACCAGGGAACTTGGCAAATATCTTGTCTGTAACATTTAACACAAACAAGGTAGATTTGAAAATATTATGAAAATATCTTGTCTATATTTAGAACAAACAAAGTGGATTTGTTATGTTTTCTTCTCTCTAGTTAATATCTTGTGTATAACATTTTTCCACATCTGGAATTTCTTTTCTTTTTTTTTTTTTTTAAGATTTTATTTGTTTGAGAGCAAGAGAGAGCATGAGGGGGGAGGCAGAGGGAGAGAGAGAAGCAGACTCCCTGCTGAGCAGGGAGCCTGATGTGGGGCTTCATCCCAGGACCCTGAGATCATGACCTGAGCTGAAGGCAGACACTTAACTGACTGAGCCACCCAGGTGCTCCAACACATCTGGGATTTCTGTGAGCCTGGTCATGTAACCCCCTACCTAGCTTCGCCTGTCTCTTACTTAGTTACAAGAGTGCATGCATTTGAACTTATCAAATTATACACTTAGGTATATTTTATTATATATGAATTACACCCCAATCAATTTGTATAAACAAACAAACAAACAAACAAACCCACTCCTCTTAGAGGATTAACTTTCTGGGATAGAGGGTAAGATGGGTTTAGTGAAGAAACTCAGAGGGGGAAGGGGGAATTCCTTCTTGGAGAAATGAACATCACTGGCGTGGGGGAGCTGCAATCCTTACACAGTGACCTGGACAAAGTGTTGAAAGCAGTTCCCCAGGAGCGCCTGGATGGCTCAGTTGGTTAAGCTTCTGCCTTCGGCTCATGTCACGATCCCAGGATCCTGGGATCGAGCCCCGCATCGGGCTCCCTGCTCGGCAGGAAGCCTGCTTCTCCCTCTCCCACTCCCCCTGCTTGTGTTCCCTCTCTTGCTGTCTCTTTCTCTGTCAAATAAATAAATAAAATCTTAAAAAAAAAAGAAGAAAGCTGTTCCCCAAAGATATTCCTAGTACAAGTGAGACATGTCTGGGGACTCCCCAGGATGCCTGGAAGGAAATGACGCCGGAGATGGGGGGCAAGGCCTGTAGTTGTGCAGGTAGGAAGTGGCAATTGGATGTGGATTCCTAGATTAACACTTGATGTGATCTCACTTACATACCAGTCATTAAGCTATTGTTCCTCAGCTGCAGCCCACCTTTCTATAATCTGCTTTCTGAAATTGAGCCTGGAACTCTGAGAATCACCAGTATGCTTTGCCAGTTAGCTCACTGCTGGGCTCTGCCAGCAAGAAGCACTAGGGAGACCGAAAGATGGGAGGAGGAAAAGAGGATTTGTTTCTATTGGTTTATTTATGTGTTTCCTGTTTCCTTCCTGTGAGCATTTCCCCAACAATTCTTTCCTGGCTGTGGCCGTGTGTTCCTATTGCTGTGGCTGAATGCTGTTTACAGTTTTGCCAACACTTGCAGATCCAACCCCTTATCTATTGTGAGATAGCCCACCAACTTGCCATACCTCCTCCTCAGAGACCTGGGTCCCAGCCCCACAGGCCCCCTCCTGTGACATTAGAGATAGCAGCACCAGCCACGGACACCGTCTTCTGGGTTGACTTTTAGCTTGGGGGAGCACCGGGTCGTTGATGATAATTTTGAGCATCCAAAGTGTGATCCTGTTTCACAGCTCTATATGTTATTTTCCCCTTGCTTCCATAAGCCCCTCATTTTTTATATTGATTTTTTTTTATCCAGTTAAGAGTTTGTTGGACTTCTCCATTGTTTTTACCCTCCTAGTAATAAACAATCTGTGGGAAGTTGTGTTACTCATTACAATTTCTCCCTAGACTTAGCATACAGAAAGATTCTCAACTGAACCAGTATTCACTGTTTTGGTTGCAAAATGAGTTTCCAACTGCAGCACTCCTTCCACATTTACTAGTTGTCCCTCATCATTCTTTCGCCAAAGCCCTTGGAACTGGATCCCATGTCTTTCTAACATTCCTCCTTTTTCCTCCCCAAAACTCTACCCTTTTCACTTTTGGCATAATAAGGCTTATTTCAGTTTGTTTTCAATATTAGTTAAAACCCAGGGGAGCGGCACTCCTTCCCAGATACCTTTCACCCATTTCTTGCCCGCTTCTCTTATTCCTTATCCCTTATAGCTTGCAACTTCATTGTTTCCTGATTTATCTTTATCAAAAGAAGCAGATATATGTATTCTCTAAAATTTCTCCTTGTTAAACAAAAGTGGCATTCTGTATAGACTCTTCAGCACTTTGCTATTTTCACTTAACAGTATATCCTGAAGATCAATGCATGAGTTCATGGAGACATCGTCATTCATTTTTCTGCTTTATGGTACACCATTATGTGTCCTTGGACATATTGTTGGGAGTATCTTCAGGGTAAATCCATATGCGTGAGATTGTTGGGTTGCAGGGTAAGTGCATATATAGTTGTGTTAAAATTTGCCAAATTCACCATACAGTACATCATTAGTTTTTGATGTAGTGTTCCATGATTCATTGTTTGTGTGTAACACCCAGTGCTCCATGCAATGCAGTACTGTATGGTGACTAACATAACATAATTTTAAAAATAAATAAATAAATAAATAAATAAATTTTTTTAAAAATTGCCAAATTCTCTCTCAGTGGGATTGGACTATATGGAATTCCCACGAACAATGTATGAGAGTACAGTGTGCACTGTCAAGTTTTCTAATTCTTGCTAGCTGACAGGTGAGAAATGGCATTTTAGTGTAGTTTTAATTTGTATTTCCCTTAATATGCATGAAATTGAACATCTTTTCATATGGTAAGGGACATTTTTGTAGCTTTTTAATGAATTGTATATTCATACCTTTTGTCCATTTTTCTATAGAATTTTTTCCTTCTTTTTTAGTGTTTTTAAGTTTTTTATATACTGAGGTTTTATAATCCTTTATCTATAATACATATTCCTAATATTTTCTCCAAGTTTGTCATTTGCATTTTGACTTTGTATATGGGTTTTGTTTTTATTTGTTTGTTTGGTTTTTGCTATGTAGAAGTATTTTCTTATTTTATATGAAGTCAACTTTATCAAAATTTTTATTGCTTTTGGATTTTTAGTGACAATGCTTTGTTTTTTAAGATTGTATTTATTTATTTGAGAGAGAGAGAGAGCACAAGTGGGGTGAGGGTCAGAGGGAGAAGCAGACTCCCTGCTGAGCAGGGAGCCTGATGTGGGGCTCGATCCCAGAACCGTGGGATCACGACCTGAGCCGAAGGCAGATGTGTAACAACTGAGCCATCCAGGCGCCCAGACAATACCTTTTTTGTACACACAAATTATAGAGGAATTCTCCTACATTTTCTTTTACTTGCATAGTTTCATTTTTTGTGTTTAGATTCCTGATCCATTTAGAATTTTTCGTACATATCATGTGAGGAGGAGATCTACTTTTATTTATTTGTCCCAACACCATTTATTAAGAAGTTTATTGATGTCTCAGTGATTTGAGGTACTACCTTTATCTTAAACTAGATTTCTTTATGCAATGGAGTTTCTTTCTAGATGTTCTGTTTCATTCCTTTGATCTAACTAGCTTCTCATGTATCAGTCCCAGGCTGTTTTCATTATAGCACCTTTGCTACATATGTTTTACTATGTAGTACTATGTAGTATGTTTTAGAATCTGGTTGGGCTAATACTTCATCATAGGTTTTACTCTTAGTGTTTCCTTTTACATTCTGCATATTTATTCTTCCATATAAACTTTAGTATCAACTTGGCTAGCTCTTTACTAAAAAACAGATTGTTGGTATTTATATGGGTATCACATTAAATTTACAAATTAACTTAGATAGACCTGATAGTTTGATGATAATTCAGTCATCCTAATCAAGGAGAAGGCATGTCAAGGAAAAGATGTCTTTGTTCAAGTGTACTTTTGGGTTTTTCAGGAGTCTTGTAGATTTTTCTTTGTATAGGTTAGGCAACTTTCTTAGGTTTAATGCTAGGTATTTTATATTTTTTGTTGCTATTATAAATTATGTATTCTCATAATATATCTTCTAACTTGTTTTTATTTATATACTGAATGCTATTGATTTTTGCATCTTAATTTTATATTCTGACACCTTGATGAATTCTTCATTGAATTAGTTTTTTCAGTGATTCTTTAAGGTTATCTAGGTATAGTACCATGTCTTATTTATTTATTTATTTATTTGTTATTTTTTAAAAGATTTATTTATTTATTTGAGAGGGAGAGAGCACATGCATGAGTAGAAGGGGCAGAGGGAGAGAGAAACTCAAGCAGACTCCACACCGAGCTAGGAGCCTGATGTGGGGCTTGATCTCATGACCCTGAGATGACAACCTGAGCTGAAACCAAGAGTTGGATACTTTTTTTTTTTTAATTTTTTTTTTTAAGATTTTATTTATTTGCGAGAGAGAGAATGAGAGACAGAGAGCATGAGAGGGAGGAGGGTCAGAGGGAGAAGCAGACTCCCTGCTGAGCAGGGAGCCCGATGCGGGACTCAATCCCGGGACTCCAGGATCATGACCTGAGCCAAAGGCAGTCGCTTAACCAACTGAGCCACCCAGGCACCCCTAAGAGTCGGATACTTAACTGACTGTGCCACCCAGGTGTCCCACCCTGTCATTTTTAAATAGAAATAGTTTACTTTTTTCTTTACCAATTCTTAGGTCTCCAGTTATTTTCTTTTGTTCAGTTGCATTGGCTAGTAATTCCAGAACAATATTAAATAGTAGTAGAGATAGTGGGTGTCCTTGCCTTGTGGAAATGCCTCCAGTGTGTCCTCATGAGTAGAAAATTGTTTTGTCCTTGAACATTACTTTATCATTTTGCTAGGAAGCCCCGAGAGTTTTGTTTGCTTGCTCGTTTGTTTTAAAATCTGATTGTTTTAACACATTGTGTTTTGGAGGTGATTGTTCTAAGTCAGTTTTTCCTCGTTCCTACTGGATCCTTTCAATGCATACCTTCTATTTTTTTTTTTTTTTCTTCTGGAAAGTGTTCTTGGATTATAGTTTTAAAATATCAGATCTTTTCCAGTATTTTTGTTTTCTTTGGACTCCACTTATATGTATATTGGCCTTTTTTTGTCTGCCTTTATATCAAACGATTTCTCTGCGACTCTTTTTACTTCTCCATGTCATTTTCATTTTTCTGATAGGTTTCCTGTTTTTCTTACTGTCTTTTATTAGATTTTCACTTAATTGTCCCTTTATTCTCCCTTTTGAATACCTCATAATTTCAGCATCAATTCTGATACAACCTTTTGCAATTTTTCTTTTTCCTCTCTTTATGGAGTTCTTTCACCTCTTGTTTTATTTATTCCAATTCCCACACTTATTATTTATATATTTCTGGTATTTTCTTATGTTTTCAATTATTTATTTGAGAAAATTTAATTCAGTTTGTAGTGTTTTATTCCACTATTTCTTATGTTCCTTTGGGAGAATATTCATTAGCTGAAATTATTTGTTTAACATTGTTGGTTTTTCTAATATAGTTTTGTATAGACATGGTCTGCTTTTGTCTATTTGTATTTAACTCATAGTGTTTCAAGCATTAGGGTGCACTCTTCTGCTAGCCCTTTACTATTCCATGCAGTTTCTTTTATGGATGATGGTGTGTGGTTATTGTCTAGGATCTACAGGATCCCTCTTATTTTCTTCTTTCTCTTTCCTGCCACACCTTTAAGGAGTACCACCATTTACATGTGACTCTTCCCCCACAAATGTTGCTTCTTTGAGGCTTCCATTCCTGCTTATTTTCAGATCCCTTCCTTTTGGCCAGTGCTGTGGATTACCCTATCCCAAAATGTGTTCAGTATTATGACATTTAGTTACATCTTTTTCTCCCCCTGGCAGTTATTTTGTCTGTATTTGTTTAATGTCTGTACCCTACTTTACATTTTTTTTTTTTTTTTACTGGAACTTCTTAAGCATCTTCTTCCTTGCTCTCTGGTACATCAGGTTTGTGACAACAGGTGGCAGGTCCTCTCTTGGAACTGGGTTTTTTTCTTTACTTATAGTTAATTTGAAGATCATGGTATTCTCTGTCATGATGCTGAAGGCCTGTATTGGGTGTGCTTTTATTTCTTTTCCTTGTTGATTTTATGGTTTTAGGAAAAGTTTTAGAGACTTGGTAGCACTTAATAGCAAGATGATAAAAATAAAAAACATCCTTAAAAAGAGAAAGGAATTGTCCATAGGTGCATGATTACAATGCACACGGTTCCTTTAATGAGCATTTATTAAACATCACTAGATACCAGGCAAGAGAGTAGGGCTACAAAGATAATCAGAACATGGTTTTGATGGTTATGAATATATTCACAGGAAGACATCCAAATTTATAATAATTATAACAGAGCGATACTCCTGAAAGAACAGAGCACGGATGAAAAAGCACCTACTTTTGTGACAAGTTCAGGGAAAGTTTCACAGCACTTATTCTTGAGCTGTGTCTTGAAAGATAAGTAGTAAGTTCCAAAGTAAACAAGTTAGGTAAGAATGTCTCAGGCAGAGAGACGTAGTGCAGAGCACTGGGCTGAGGAGGAACACTGGGCGTTTAGTTCTTCATATAGGAGTAGAAGAAGGCGAGACTTGAATGTTTATCAGCAACATCATGCAGAACACTGCTAAAAGAAGGGATAGAAACCTTTTTGAAGCAGGAAAAGGACATGGTTCAGTTTTTGCTTTAGAACCATCACCTCAGGGAGAGGGGAAAGATGGTGGAGGAGTAGGGGACCCTATTTCAACTGGTCCCCAGAATTGAGCTGGATATCTACCAGACCACTCTCAGCACCCACGAAACCAGCCTGAGATGTAAGAAGATCTGGATCTCTACAAACAGAATATCGCAGGTGGTTGGTTTTGAGGTACGAAGCGGAGAGCTGTGATTCTACAGGCAGATATCGGAAGATAAACGGCAGCGGGAGGGTGCCTGGACGTGGGGATCCTACCCCACTGGTGAGTGACAGGCTCGTGCACTGGGGACGGGCACAGACTCGCAAACTGGTAGTGTCGGGAAAGGACTTTAGGGCAGCCCCTGGGGTGGAAACCCTGAGCGGCGGAGTTGCACGCGCGCACGAACTGGGAGCGGCTGGCAGTTTTAGAAGCACAAAGGGCAGAGACGTGCCCCGACCTGGAGGCAGGACTGGGAGCGCTGCGGAGGGGCGCACAACCCAGGACGCTTCAGTTTATAGCAGCACGGACAGAAACGGAGACGGTGTGGCCTGGGGAGCTCACTGAAGAACAGACTGAGGTCTCTCTGCTCTGAGGCAGAGGGTTGGAAACGGTCTCTTCTGCTCTGACTTGCGGAAGAGACGCGGAAAGCCGCCAGGGAAAGGCGCCAGAGAACAAAAGCCCCAAAGACTGATTCCCACTGAGCCCATCCCCCGCCACAGGGGCGCAGGGCAACTCCGCCCAAACAGGGTTGCCTGAGTAACAGTGCGGCAGTCCCCTCCCACAGAAGACA